>NC_133756.1:33849365-34157265 GCF_036562045.2 Rhinolophus sinicus
TAGCTCACTTGAGTAAAACTCCTTCAGCAAACATTGTAAACAGGATGGAGAACCTTCTCAGAACTGTAAACATTGGCAAGCTGCAAAAAACAACAACAAAAAAACAAACAAACTAAGATAATTAGGTAAAATAAAGTTTAACAATTTATTTTTTAACTGCTTTGAAAGATTCTCCAAATTAGTATTTTAACATAATGCTAATCTTTTCCTTCCATTATGGAAATCCCATACTGGTTAATCTGTGGTTAAATTAAACTCTTATTTCAGAAATACTTCTTATTTGAAAGCCTGACAGGGTTGCTTTTTCAAAACTACTAGAAGTGAGAAACACCAAACTAACTACTATAAAATGGTAGAAATCATACATGTATTATCAGAGACTAACAGCCACCTTTTATAAAATTTTACCCTGCCTATTATGCAAACACCCTGAAGAGTAACATTAGTCTTTAAAAGACCTCTTTCTCCTTTCTTTACTGACCTCCCTTCCCACCCACAATCTTCCAAATAATATCTATAATCTTACCCCATGAAACATTCCTTCATTGTCCTTTTGTGGAAGTAATTGTGTCTTCCTCTAAATTCCTAGAGCATTTTGCTTGCACTATTCTAACATATGGCCACTTGCAATATAGTTATGAATATATCTCATCTCACTGCAAAGTGCTTTCTATTTAGCTGGGAATCAAAGATAGGGTGTGGATGGATGGATGAATGGATGGATGAAAAAAGAGCAAACTCTATATAAGCAGCACTTTGCAGCATTTCTTTCCAAATGGATAATGAGGTAGAAAAGGATGCCCGACCCATGATAAATTTAATTCCAACCCAGAGATATTATCATGGTCATTATGTCAGGTTTTTTGGGTCTGAAGAAAGAGGAAATGAAAAACACTTTGTCTCTGATCCTCACTCCATCTTACAGTCATCCAGCATGCCAGGAGTTTCCTGTGTGTGGAAGTGGTGAAGCCATAAGTTAAATGGCTTTCTTATGTGTATAACTGTAATATCACATACACCCAATAAATACTACACTCCTTAAGTGGAGAAGCCAAGAACTGGGAGGTTAGAGGATAACAAGACAGTGTTGTCATGGAATAGAGAGCTATCACTTCTTTCTAAAAGTGAATACGCTGTCTCTACAGTTATACAGCCATGGGTAAAATATTAATCATATTTCAACCAAGGTTCCATCTGATGTTATTTTAACTACCTCATGTTAAAAGAAAAACTGTGAAAGTTCTCATATCCACCCTCTTATTTTGCTTGTGGAATTTGCCAAAAATGTAATATTTATTAATTATATTAAAGAATTTAAATCACAAAAAACCTGGCATATATCCTTCACAACTATAGGTCTGGAAAAATAATGGAAAACTCCTATCAGCATATTGTAACATTTTAAGGCTTCTATCATTAAACGGAGGGATAAAAACCCCAAACATACAAAACTCCTCTTTCTCTTTAAACTTAAAGAGCTTAAACTAAAACCTTTAGTGTAATCATTATTTAGTAACAGAAGCTTTCTGGTCATTTCTTCCCCCCCCCCCCAATCAATAATAATCTGTTAAATATTTGACATTCAAGTATAATTTCAATACATTATATCAACCTCACTAGTAAAATAAAGTTATCCATACTTCAGTTTCTTTGTGCTGAACAGTCCCGTGATTTGGTTCCCAAAATATAGTAGAGGTAGTGGAAACGTCTAGAAAATTTAAAAAGGGATAACAAAACTCAATAATAAAGATAGCTAACAAGGTTTTTTCAAACAGAAACAGTTTTGTTTATATGATCAAATTCTTTCCCCTTAAAATATAAGATTAGTTTTCATACATAATTTTGGCCCCCATAAAGTACCCAAACATTATTCTTGGATAAACAACATTACTATGGCAGAAAGAGAGAAGCATGGAGGGAGAAAAAAGAAATAAAAACATGAATATGACCAAACCATGTGGGACAGACAAATCATTTGCTTTAAAATATGATAATGTGCTAGCCCATAGCTTTAATGTCAGCAGAAAAAGGGAAAGCACTTCATCTTCATGTGAAGTCAGACTGCTGCAGACAGAATAAGAAAATAAACCCAAAGAATAACGACTTCAGAATACACTGGCTAGATTAGATGGATGTACAAAATGTAAAATGGTTGTACTCCCCAAAACTGTTCATTAATTAAATCTGAACAAATGATTTCTTGCGGCTTTTTTCTTTACCTTTATTATACCCACTGGACTGGTTAACATCAAGGCTGTAATTTTGAAAAATGCCAGGCACTGATAATAAAATATACATATATAGTGACTTCTTTTCAGAAAATAAGGTGTTACTTTATTTATTTAGTATTACTTTGTTTGTTTGTTTATTTATTTACCTTCCGAGGTACATTACTGTCAAGGTCAGGAAACTTGACTACTCTGAGCGCCTTTCCCACCCAGAGAACTGCCACTGTAGCCACCATCTGTAAACAGAGAACACAGATTCACTGTTCTACATATAAAGACACACACAGAAGTTCTAACGACATAAACCACGCAATGCTGAAGATTCCAACTAACCTGGCCAAGTCCAACACAGAGCGAGGAGGGAAATCTACAAAACCGTAAGAGAAAAAAAAAAAGAGGGGGAGGTTAGAAAAACCCAAACGTGGCTCTGTGAATTCAATTTGCATATTGGCAACCTTAAAATGCATTTTGCTAGAAAACACACCAGCGTCAGCCCCTTGTCCAAATGAAAATCGGTGAGAAAAGTCCCTGCGAGTTGTCAGGGCAACCCTGACAACTGATTTTGTAGCTTCGGGCGGTCACTTGCCTCAGCTTGTCCAATTCTACAATTTCAGTCTGCAGCGTGCAATGTATTTCTGAAGGAAGTGAAGATACGGTTTCACACCTTTAAAGCAGAACTGCTTCTGCCTCGGAATCCCAGTGACAGCATCAGGATCATTTTAAATGGTCTTGAGGCTGCGCACGTCCCCAGAGACTGTCAGCGAATTCGGGGTACCCTGAAGCCCCGGCCCAGGCTGTGGGGAACAGCGGGCATCCCTCACGCTGCTCCCTGTCTGGCAGGCGCCGGGGCCAACAAGTCACGGAGCAACTTCGCTCCAGCGCTCGGAAGAGCAGGGTTTCTAGGGCGCTGCACAGCGAGCACCGCAGACAGGCGCTTTCCAAACGCGGCCCCGAACGCGCGCCGAGCCGCCCCGAGCTCCGCGTAGGAGCCGGACCCCCACCCCAGGCCGGCGCGCCCAGCCGACCCCACCGCCCGGGCCGCGTGTCAGCCTCCCGCTCTCCCCAGCTCCAGCCCAACTTTGTTCAGCTCTAACTTTGGCAGCCAAGTCCAGGCAGCAGGCGTCCCGCGCCTCCGCTCGCCCGTCCCGGCGGCCTCGGCCGCCGCCGCCTCAGCCCCACCTGTAATTGGTGGGCACGCTCTTGTTGACCACCACGATGAGAAAGGAGCTCACGCCGTAAAAGCAGGCGGCCAGCAGCTTCAGAAACACGGTCAGCGTTTCGGCCGACGCCATCCCCAGCTCCTCCTCATGTCTGTGTGTGGAGGATTTCGCGGGGGCTTCTCCTTTAACCCGGGCATGCTGACGTCTATGAACTTCCGCCATGGCTGCGGCGGCGGCCTGTGAGGGGAGCAGCGGGCGGGCCTGGCGGCGGCGCTGAGCAGCGCGGGGACTTGCGGCACCAGTTCCTGGGGGCCTTGCGGGGCTCGGGCCGGTGGACTGGGTCGGCTGCGCGCTCACCACCTCGGCTTCCCGCAAGGCCGCCGCCCGTCCCCGCCCAGGGGCAGGAACGCCGGGGTTCACACCCCCGTGGACTTTGCTCGGGCATGGTGCAACGCGGGGTCACAGGGTCGGGGCCGCGCCGGGCTTGGCCTGGGCTGGGAGTGGAGAGGGCCTGGAGAAGGGGCAGCGGCGACCCAGGGTACGGGGCGAGTGGGACAAGAAGCCAAGGGGGAAACCACTCGGGGACACTGGAGCGCCAGGCGGGGAAGCACAGCCTCCGAGAAACGTCGCCACCTCGCGCCTGCGCGCCTGCCGCGCTGGGTCTCCGCGGACGCGCACCTGGGATGGGGGAAGCGAGCGGCCGGGAGGCTCACAGCCGTATTCTCCAGATAACGACCGCAACAAAGTACAGACCCTCCTCCATTCGGCAACATGTGGCTGGCTGAGGACGTGGTTCGCAGGTTGTGAGCGTCTTGCCTCATTTTGAAGGTTCTTTTGGTCTCTCTTGCAGAAGGTAATAGCCCTTCAAAAATACGTATCAGATTTGGATCAAAAGTAAACACTCAACATTTAATTCTGTATTGCCTCAACTTTTTACATTCTCTGAACTCAGAAAACAACGAATGCATTCTTTGCAGATCAAGGGAGAATTTTTTTAATAAAAGTGTTGACATATCCAAAAAAGTAGCAAGATGATAATCAAGCACCTTGTGGACTGCTGAAAGAGCAGGGTGTTGGGGGCTGAGTTCTCATTCTAGGTTTCCTAGTAATGCCACCAAACTAGCTGTGTGCTCTTGGGACCATTAGTTGAGCTCTCTGAGACTGCATCTCTTCATCTCTATGGATATAAAGCTAGCACAGAGCTAGTTTTCAGTAAGTGGTAGCCATTATTATGTAACAGAAACAAATCATTATCAACTTAAGCAAAGAGATAACATCTAATTTTAATGTCAAGGGAAAAAAACAGTTGAATTATTTCCCTATATTATCTACATTTTTTAATGTATTTTTAAATTGTGGTCAATATAACAAAATTTACCAATTTAGCCTGTTTCTTTTATTATGGTAAAATATGCATAATAAAATTTATTGTTTTAACACTTTTTGAGTGTACAATTCAGTAATATTAAGTTCATTGACATTGTGTGAAACTCTCAGCACTACCCATCTCCAGAACTTTTTCATCATCTCAAACTGAAATTATGTAACCACTGAAGAGTAACTGCCTTCCCCATCCTCTAGTAACCTCTATTCTACTTTCTGTTTCTATGAATATGACTATCCTAGGTACCACATATAAGTGGAATCGTACAGTATTTTTCATTTTGTGTGTGACTTATTTCAGCACGCATTCAAGTTCATCCACACGTAGCATGTGTCAGAATGTCCTTCATTTTCAAGGCTGGATAATATTCCATTGTATGTGTATGTTTTGATCTGTATCTTTCGTCTTATGCTGGGAACACCCATGTTCTTCAAATGCTCCTAAGGAATAACTGGCACACAAGATGAAGTTCTTACTATGGCCCACAGGGCTTGGGTAACGTGGCTCCTGCCCACATCTCCGGAGACACACCTCACCTTTCTTTCCGTAAGCTGCAGCTAAGTCAAACTACACCCAGTCCCGGGAAGAACAGTGTGGGTTCCAGTGTCTTTACTTAGGTGTCTTTACTCCCGTTATGCCCTCCATCGATGCTTTTTCTATCTTCCCTCTCCCGTCTCCTGAAGAACTCTTACTTTTCCTTCAATGTTTAAGCAAAACATTACCTTCTCTCTGGGAGCCTTCCTTCTTATTGCTCTTACAGAACTGACGTCTCTCCTTTGTGCCGCTCACACCCCATCTTTGTGCGTCCCCTTTATACAGGGTCTGGAATTATTAATACATGTTTGCTTGTCAGTCTAGTCTGTTCCACTAGACAGTGAAATTCTTGAGGACAGGGACAGGCAGGGATGTCTAGGACCGTTTAGATGTTTTTGCTGAGTGAAACAATGAATGGTAAGACATTTTACCAATGAGGAAAAGAGTCCAAATTTCTTCTTTAACTGCTAGCAGAAGAAGAAAAATAACTAGAAAGTTACATTTTGAGAAACATCCCCTGTGAAAAAAAATATTGCAAAAATATTAATGTCGCTCATACCAAAAGCAAACAAGCAAAAAAGGCTTGTATCACGTAAGTATCTTCCCCTCTTCTTCTCCCATCCCAACCCACTCTTTAGAGAAAGCAACTGCTAATAGTTTGGAGACTATGCTTAGAGCCATTTTCTGTGCACGTACGAATATATATACATACATATGCGTATACCTACACACACATATTTTATACATTGTTTACCTACATGGAAAGAACTAGGTAAGAACATTGACCCTCAAGCCAGACACTGCCTCTGACACTAATTTTGTGACCTTGGGCAAGTTACTTGACATTATTGTGCATCAGATTTCTCATCTGTAAAATGGGGATAACCCATTTTACCCTCCTCAGGGTGGTGGTGAGAATTAAATGGATTAATAATGGTGAAGTGCTTAATACAGTACACATTTCACAAGTGTTTATAATAATAATTACTACTATTGTTTTTCAACCTTTCTCTTTTCACTTAGTATTCCTTGAAGACCTTTCTGTGGCAATATAGAAACTTTACCTCATTCTTTTTTAAAAAAAATGACTGCAGAGAATTCCATCAGCTAGATGCATCATAATTCATGCAACCCTTCCTATGGACATTTAGGTTTTTGCCAGTTTTTCAGTTTATAAACAACACAGCCTTGATTGCCCTTGTCTACTCAACTTTGTACAGGTATAAGTTTCTAGAAGTTTAATTGGTCAATTAAAGGCTACATTTGTTTCTTTTTGATTCATAGACTTAACAAATTGATCTCCAAAGAGGGTGTACCAATTTTATATTCCCACTAACACTATGAAAATAAAACCCTCTTTCATAAAGTCACAGGACAACAATGGAGATCACCGAAAAGGGCCAGATAATAGTTCAAGTGCTACCCCATGGAGTATGAAATGCGAGGTTTAAATTTCTGCAATAAATCAATTGCAATTACACAAAATGAAATGAAAATAAATCTCAATTACAATTACACAAAATGAAATAAAAATAAATCCTACAGTACTAATCCAAACAATTGCTGTTGTTTTTCTCAGCGTGATTACATTATTTGTTAATAAATATTAGAGATCTACCATAGACAAGCCAAGAACTGTGTTGGATGTTCTCAGCAACAGTAATGATTTGTGGACCTTCAGAAACATGCTATTAACTCTAATGGAGTCAATCACTCTCATTAGGTGGCCACAAAGATAAGACAGGTTCACATACCATAGTAAGGGTTCTGATCATAGGTGTTTAGACCTTTAGGTACTTTTAGGTACTCAGACCTGTTTCCTAACCTCAGTAATATTAATCACAGAATTATATGTGGGAGATTTATAAATTATTTGATAAAATTAAGTAGAGACTGAACGATATCCAAAAAAGTATAAAATTTGAAAGGCTGGATTTAATTGATCTCATTGGTACACATCTATTTGGAAATGTCAACATTGTAGGTCAATATATGTTATATCTTGCTGGGTGGAATTACTAGCAGAAAAATCGAATTAAATCATGTCTTTTTATCTTTTGTGCGTTAGCCATCATGTTTCTCCATGAGGGAAATTGATTCTGTACACTACTTGTTAACATGACTCATATTATTTCTTTTTCCTACACTTCTCATTTTCCCTTGGCTCACTTGCTCTTCTTATACCAGAATTTGTGTAGGCCTTTCTTGTTCATCTTCACTCACCAATTTCTGTTTCATTGCCAAGCTAGATCATACCCAGTGCCCTGCTGTGTTCCCCCACTGATTACATTATAGCCAGGGAACAAAAGTTATATGTGTTTTCTATTTGAACCATGCTTTAAATATTCTGAGAACCAAAGAGCACAGAAGGAACTTCTCTGCAGTGCCTCATACTTCTCTACATTGGGCTAGAAGGAATGAATTTATGACCATTGATAGTGTGGGGACAGAGCCCCAGAGAGTAGTTTACAGGCTCTCGGCCTCACGTGGAAGGGTGCTGGCTTGGGTGGTGAATGGCCGTCGGCTGTGGCTGATTGGCCGTCGGCTGTGGCTGGTTAGCCGATTGGCCGCTGGTATAACTGCTGCGGCTACGAAGGATTGCCAAGGATTGCCGAGGAGCCGAGCAGAGCCGAAGAGAGCGGAAGAGGAGAGCCGAGAGAGAGGAACAGAGTGGAGAGAGTGGAGGAGAGTCGTCAGTCGGTCGGTTGGCGGAAAGGCTGACGGCAAGTCAGACGTCTGGTGGGCCCAGCCTCCACTGAGACCATAGTGGTATGACTCCCTTACCTATGGCTCCGTGGGTGTTCCTTTTCGGCCTCACCATATCCTGCGTTCTTGTGTGGGGAGCAGGAGCAGAGACCCCGCAGGCCGCCCCGCCTGAAAGATGGCACGGCGAGAAGGCCTCCGCGCACGACAAATGGCGCAGCGAGCAGGGTCTCCCGCACGACAAATGGCGCTGTGAGCAGGATCGCCCGCACGACAGATGGTAAGCCTAACAATGTGCTACAATTTAAGTTCATTGTCTCATTTCGTCCTTACCAATCTAGAGAGTATGTATGGTGAAACCACTAATCAACAGGAAAACAAGGGCCAAGAGGCAGTATTAGGCGTAACCTGTGTCCCACAGCTCTAAGTGACTGCACAGATTTGGCCTCAGTCTGTGCTCCTCCATGAGACAATCCTGCCACATTTGGGGTAGGTGGACATACTTGCTTTTATAAGATGTTCTGGCAATGCCATTACCTCCTTCAGTTACCAAGGTTAGTGTTTATCTACCGTATGAAGGAGAAAAACCAGGATATAGGAACCATAATCTATTGAAGTCATAATGAGTCATGACCCGTTCACAAATACTACCATACCAGATATCACATTAGGCATTGAAGATACAAAGACATTTCAAACTCAATATGTTTACAACTGAACTTCATATAAATCTATCTTATGTCAGCTGTTTTGAATCTTCTCTCTCTACGAATTGGCCTCGCCATCTACCTATTCACCCTGGCTCTGCCCTCCATCACTCTTCAACCCACACCAAACTACTAGTTTTATCCCCTCCACTACACTGAAGCTGCTCATCCTTAAGTTACCAACGACCTCTATGGAAATACACCCCGAAGACAGTCTCAGTCCTTCTCTTGCTTGGCCACTCTGCAGCATTTACACTGCTGATCCTCTGCCTTCCTTTAGCTACACTCTCTTTCCTTAACTCCTGGGACTCCACGCTCTGTAGAACCTCTCCTGGTTCTCTGGGTGCCCCTTCTCATTCTGCTTTGCTGGTTCCTCTTTATTCTATATTAGCTCCATCAGCAGAAACGGATTCAACTTTTATGAAACCTGAAGCTTTCATGAGCCCTCTTTTAAAAAAATGCAAAATTAAGACTGTAAAATGAGGTACAAAAATGGGTATCTATTTAATATAGGCAAAGAAATCAGAATGAACAAACATTTTACATATGACAAATGTAATATTTTGATATTTTTGTTAATATTTGTATTAAGTGCCTGTGGGGACAGAGCCCCAGAAAGTAGTTTCCAGGCTCTCAGCCTCACATAGACAGGTGCTGGCTCAGGTAGTAAATGGCCATCAACTGTGATTGCATGGCCATCAGCTGTGGCTGGTTGGTCGTCAGCTGTAACCAGTGAGCCATTGGCCACTAATATAACTGCTGTGGCTACACTAGCAGAGAGAAAAAAATGGGGCCTAGCAAGAAGATGGTGGCTGAGCTAGCAAGAACGGATTGCAGAGAGGCGGATGCCGCCAGCGAGAATATAGTGGTATGACTCCCCCATCTATGGCTCCGTGGGTGTTCCTTTTTGGCCTCACCATATCCTGCGTTCTTATGTGGGGAGCGGGACCAGAGACCCGGCCGGACTCCCTGTACTACATATGGCGCAGCGAGCAGGGTCTCCCACATGACAGTGCCTGTCACCTTTCTATATTTTTTTCCCTATATTTTGGCTGCATATTTCTTTGACTGCTTCTACTTATGATAACAATTTTGTAATATATTTTTAATAGCGATAATAGAAAAATAAGTCAGTCTTTCTTCTAGCAGTTTGACCAGTTTGTTTATACTACTGATAAATGGAATTTATAAAACATGCATCCACATACCCAAACTTGCTGTAGTACTGCTACAAATGTGCCCTACAAACACAGAAAGAAATTCTAAATTCTATTTTGCATGATTCCCATCAAAACAGAAAAAAAATTGTGTAGTGCATTTACAACACTACACACTATGTTATTATTTGCCAATAAGAGAGATGTTCTGTTTTGATTAAGTATTGATGAGACCCAAATTTTCTGTTAATAATTGTATTTGATGATTGGAGGAAGGTATTATGTATAGCTTCAGACTGTATGTTTCAGATCTTGTTTCTCTTCATCTAGCCACAAACTTTTGAAACTAGCCACTGTAGGACACATTTTATTTCATAATATGTCTTCTGGACCTGTAGCTTTGGGTCACATGGTAAAGTAGACAGTGGGAGTATTCTTGGAAGCCATTCCTATATTAAAACAACTACATAGCTTTATACAGAAGTGACTGTATACCATCTATATACAGCCTACTAAACTCAGACCAGATATATTCCTAACTTAATTCTTGGGAGTTCCAAAATACCTTCTGCCACTCAAATGTCATCTGATATGAGGGGAAGGATGATGGTAGAAAAATTGGAGTGGAAAGAGACTGTATTCTTAGCCAGATGCAGCTAAAATATCTTACATCTGCAAATTTTATAAAATGTATTTCATATATATAAACCAGGTGTAAGAACCAAGTTCTTACACAAGTGAGGGTCATGAAACTTAAGTTTCATTAGCTCCATGGTCCATGTCCATAAGAGAAGAGGACTTTCTGTTGTTGCTGTTCACAGCTATATTCTTGGTACCTAGAACAGTGCCTGATATAAAGTGGGCCTGTAATACACATATATTAAAAGATAGGAAGGAAGGGGGGGGTAGGTAGAGTTGCTCTTTACATAATTTGGATTACAGAAGCATAATATGTCTCCGCCATACTTGGCAGAAAATAACTATTTTTAGAGTTATTTCCAAGGAAAGACAATGCATTGGGCCAAATGAGGTTGTCTAGAATCCTAAACCACTCCATATATTAAGATAACATGTCAATACAAGGAGGTGATGGGCCTATTTGGACTCGGAGGTAGGCAGAACTATGAGATGGCCACGGAGAGGGAAGTCCTGGATAGAAACTTGGGTAGAGTTAAAAGAAGAAACTAAAGTTAAGATGGAGGGTTTACATCGATATATACATCCAAGCAGGCATCGCTAAGAAATGTCGGGGTACCACAGTCTTCTCCTGAAGACTCTGATAAATTAACACAGCTGTGTGTCTATATTGTCTCATCAATTTTACTTAGGGTTTATAGTCAGTAGCAACACACAAGTATGGCCACTCTGTAGTTAGAATATAGGAATATTTCTATAATTTCTGGTAAACAGTAACATCCCCTGGTCCTCTAAGACTTGATTTATTGCCGTGGTCACCCTCTCCCCTCCTCTGGAATTCCCTAGACCTCCCCACAAGTGAGCAACCAAAGGAGTAAGTCTAGGAATGATATCCTGCTTCTGTTATAAATTTGATCGGCCAATGCCTATATGTGCTCATTATTAAATCTTTTGCATATAATCCCTGCTTCTACTAAGCAGTCAACATAGCTACAGGAGAGAAATCATGAACTGGGAGGAGGGCTAGTCTCACCCTCCTGGTACCTACCGGTTAACCTAAGAATAGAGCAATACAACTTGATGGTTTAGATTGATTGTTCTCCCTAGAGCTGAGTTTTCCAAGCGTGGCGCATTGGACAGGTAATCAGCTTCCCCATCCAATCACATGAGGGCATAAGTTAAGTCTGTTCTAGCCACTCTACCATTACCAGCCACTAGCACAGTGATGGCACATAGTACTCAACCAACATTTTTTGATCAAAAGTTCAACAGTAAAGAAGAGGTAGAACCTTAAAGGTTTAGACCTGGAAAGATCATCTAAAATCTTGAGAGAGAAAAAATCATTAAAAATTTTCTATGATATGCAGCTGGGAATCTGAGGTTAAACAGGTTGAAAGTCTTGCCCAATCAACCATATAAGTTAATAGAACTGGTTGTAGAACCCTAGCCTCTTGTATTCCCATCCAATGTCCTTTTCACTCTACTGAGCTCCCTCTGTTAGATCCAAGGAGACAAGTAACCCAACTTTGCATTCCTCACAGCATGGAGAAATCAGAGATGATCAGTACTGCCACCCACATGGGAACTGGAAACTTTAAGTAAACTCCAGGATTACATGAAGAAGTCATCTCATATTACATCTACAATTGTTTTTTCTTTCCTTCTAGTCTTGGAACTGGGGGGCAGGGTAAAGTCATGAGTTTAAGCAGCGTGGGAGAGTTTGGAATGGCCACCATGGAATATGCAAAAGGAAGTCAACAGGACATAAATAAGAAAATTACTGAGAGCTCAGAGAATGAGAATGACTGCATGAACCTACTCAGCATGGATCAATTTTCTCAGCAATATTGACAACCCAAAATGTCAATAGTGCTGAGTTTGAGAAATCCTGCCCTACAAACATTTTAAGTGTTTAATGGCCACATGTGGCTAGCAGTTACTGTATTGAACAATACAAATATAGAAGATTTCCATCATTGTAGAATATTTTACTTGACAGCTCTGGCCTAGATTTTCAAGATCCTTTTTAACTCTGAGGTCCTAAGCAAAACCACGAAAGAAAAGAGTAAGATAGTAGGGATGCTGGGGGAATAAAAGATAAAAGAATGAAATATAATTGTCTTTAGAGGCATTAATTATCAACTTCTGTGTCTGGTTCACACAGAAGTCTACACTTCTGTTTGGATCAAATTAACTACTAAAATAAATTAGGCATGTTGGCAAACTAAATGCCACTTTGCAATCTACATTGTGACTACTTGTCTGACCTGCTCTTTGTCTCTTTCTTGTTATCCCACTGCTATAGCTATGAATGCAGTGTCCTACCTCTTTTCTGGGCAGAGAACATATACATTGAAGGTTATCTTTAGAGTGAAATAGGCAGTAAATAGGATTTACATTTAATAATATCCCCTCAACTTTGATAATGACTGGTTTTGATTCTCTGTTTGGGAACTGAAATAAAATACCGTTCTGCTCATACCACACCTGTGTGTAATCCTGGGCACCTGACTCCTAGAAATAAATGAGACGTCTCTGATATCTTGAAATACCTGAATGGCTTCCAAACAGAGGAGAAAAGTTTTTAAAAATTATCTAATAGTATTTAGAAATAAGAAAGGTGATTTTTTTTTACATAATGTCCTTTCAGTAGAATGCTGGGAATTGGCAGATGCATTAATTAATTCTATAAGGGCGTGCACTTTTGCTTGGCTTTCTATTTAGGTTAACTTGTAGAAAACCAATTGTAATGCAAATTCAAATAAATTTTATCTGTAGAGATATATTTCCCTCTGGTAGACAAGACAACCCTATAGTTTTAAATTTATTGCCTTATATTAACCAGCTTTGCATTGATTAGCATATTCACTTAACACTCTTGATCGACTTGACTTACATAAATCAGTCTTCATCTTTTTTTGAATTTTTTTAACATCTTACTTTTACTCATTAATCAATAGATTGAATAAAAACTTTGACATGTGTTCGCTTTATATTTCTATGAGAGTCATGCTTTTTAACTTTTTGAAAATTATACTTAGAAGAAGCCTAATTTAGTTAGGTAATGCTCTTGGATCAAGTGCAGAAGATCAGGTGGGCTCAGTGGAAGCCACAGATTTTTAAATTACTATAATGAAGAACTTCCTGATAGAGTGTGCTGAATGTCTTCCAGATGATTCTCAAGTTTACTCACCAACCCAGTTCTGTGCCCTGAGAAGTTGATTTCTATGGGTTATATCAATGGGCTCTCTTAACCCAGGGTTGGGACTAGAGTGAGGCAAGAGAGACACTTAGGGCATGCCATTTAAGAAGGCACTCACTCTTACCCCGCGTTGCACGGCTCTGACAGTATGTGCCTCCTTAGACTCCTATATAGTCCCAGCCCTGTCTTAACCCTGGACTTTTGGCTGATTTTAGCTAATGGGAGACACTATAGGCACAAGAGGGCAAAAGGAAGTGAGGTTTCAGGGCATGTGTCATTACCCCAGCTTCCTCCCTAGGCTGTTACCATGGGCTGGCATCACATCCTCTCTCTATCACCATTTCTCTAACCCCTCCTTCCCTTCAACTCTGATTGAAGGACAACTTGACTTGGAGCTGATGGGTCCTGGGAAAAACACACTGTTCCCCAATAAAGTCCTGGAAATACACACTGTTCTCTTTCTCCAATAAAATCTTAAAAAAAAAAAAAAAATCAATTCCCTAGGCTTACAGTTTTTTTAATAGGTTAGTCCTATCCAGTCAAGAAACTTGAGCTAATTGTTACTATCCCTAATGAAGCTTCTCACGCCACCTCATGGTGAAAAGTGAGTAATGGGTGGGGCAAGAGACCATGAGTGTTACCATAGAGAAGTCCCTCTTGCCACAGGGAAACAAGAGGAGTGGGGAAATAATGTTCTTCCCTCACTTTCTCATACCTTTTGAATGTAATCATTAAGTTTATGGTCAACCATGGGTGTGTCTAGCACTCTCTGGAGAGGAGATTAGCAGCTATCCGGGAAGTTCTGCTCCTGCCTTTATGAGATTGCTCCAACACTGTGCCTTTTGGGATTCTACAGGCATGGGGGTCAATAAGGTTAATTTTGCATCCAGAAGGCTCAAAATAGACATTAATTATTATATTAATTAAGTTAATTCAAAGACCATGGAATGTCAAGGTAAAAATTTCATTTGTTATTTTATTTCCCATCTCATATAATGGCCAGCCTATTGCCCAGTATGCGTCATTGGAAGTTCTGATATGAGATTAACACTCCAATAATAAAATGCTAACAACATAGAGATGCTTGATTTTGAATAAAACTCCTCTCACTATAAAATTCCTGTGAGAAATTAAATTCAAAAGTCAGAGTCCCCCTAAAATTGTTTTAGTTTGTCCTTGTTATAGAAACAATTCCATTGTCTTAGTGACTTACAAAATCAAAAAATTATTTCTTGATCATGTTACATGAGGGCCATGAGTTGGTTGAGACTCTTCTGGGCTTTGCAGGACTCAGCTGGCCTCGGCTCCAGTGTCTTATACTTGCTCCCAGGCTCAAGGACTGGCCACTACCTGAGACATGCTATTCTTATGGAGGAGGACAGGAGCAAGAGGAGCAAAGGTAAATCATGCAAGTCATGTCTGCTCACATTCTATTGGCTAAAGTAAGTCACATGACCAAGTCCCAGTAAATGGAATAAGGAAATACATATGCTCCAGCTATGCAGAAGCATGGCAAAGGCAGGGAGGAAATGAGTAATTGTGAACAAACTGGAAATATTGTAAACAAGTGTTCAAAAATTTGCCCTTAGTCTCCAACTTCCACTTCTACTCCCTCTTTCTTACTTCCTTTCCTGCCACATCTCTCTTACTTCCGCATTCTTCTTCTTCTAGGGGATCATGTAATTACCCTAGATCCCCTAGAAGCAGAAGAATGGGCCCACCAATAATTCAGAATAATCTGCATGTTTTAAGGTCAGATAGCTAGTAACCTTAAATCCATCTGCAAAGTCCTTTCACAGCAGCAGCTAGATTAGTGTTTGATTGAATAACAAGGGGTGGGAATCTTGGGGAGACATCTTTGAAATTCTGCCTACCACACTGGCTTCAATGATAAAGTAAGAAAAATTACTTGTGAACATCTAGACATGTTACTTGTGTTCTAGGAAATTGGTCTACTCCAAATATCCATTCCTAGGGGTCAATTTTGATCATTTCCTTTTTGATAGGAAATCACCCACTTTACTTTTTAAAAATTTGTTGGCATAAATTTGCATGTAATATTTCTTATGATTCTTTTACTCTCTCTTGTATCTATGGTTCTTTTCTCATTCCTAACCTTATACTCATTTTTACTCCTCTCCTTTAAATCAGACTTGAGAAGGGCTAATCCATTTTAGTGTATTTTAAAAACAAACACACAAAACAACAACTTTTGCTTTTATTTATCCTTTTATACTATATTTTTATTTCTACTTAAGTATTTTTAGTGTTTATCTGTATTAATTTCCTATTGATAATTCTTTTGATTTATTTTATTATTTCTTTTTTCAAGATGAGAACTTTCAGATCCTTTTCATTATGGAAAAGGAGGAGAAGAGGAGGAAGAAAGAGGGGTGGGAGGGGGGACATGGGGAGAGAAAAATGAAAACTATAAACTTTCTTTTGAATCAAGTTGCTGTTGTACCATTAAGTTTTGGAATTGAGTCATTTCCTTTTCATTATTTTCTACTTTGTAATTTAAGTTTTGATTTCTTTCTAATCCTTTCATTTTTCCAATAGTAAATATATTTGGATTTTGCTTTATTTTTATTCCTAATTTTATTGGATTATTTTTAAAAGTCTTTACATTTATTTATTTTTTTTAAAGATTAGGTGTTTTTGTGTAGCTTAGAACATAATCTATTTTCTAGGGACAAACTACAAAATTTATTTTCTCTGTTTCAAAGAAACAACTGTCTATATCCATTATATCAATTTTACTAATTGCATTTTATAATTACTCTGTATCCATACTTTTATTTTATTTTATCTGTTTAACTCTGAAAGAGACGAATTAAGGTCCTTCGCTATCATTTATTTTTACTATATTCTTCTGGGATTTCTAATAGTCTGCTTTACATAATTAGCCACTTTGTTTGAGATAATACATACAAAGTACACCAAAGGTGTTGTGCATTGTATGTTGTACTGCTGAGAACTGTCTCCAGCTGGATCCCTTTAGATGGGTTGCTATTTTCCTTCGCTGGCTCAGGAAGCTGAGGTCTGTCTATTGCAGTATCTAGTGAGCACAGTCATGGAAATGGTAAAGTCTTGCCTGTTATGGACAAGAATCTAGTAGACCACAGTTCCCTGGTCAGGCAACTGAAGGAAAGTTCATGGATCTCTGACTTCTAGTTTTCTTACAGGTTTAGTGCCTCCTGGGGCCCAATGAGACCAGGAATACTTTTAAAGGGCCAAAGGCAACCTTTCCCTCAGATAATCCACATATCCCAAGTGGCCAGCTACTCTGTTTCCCCCAATAAAAGACCTAGCTGGACCATCAGTTCTAATGCGTCTTTTGGAGCAAAAATTAATATAAGACCTGGTATATTATATTATACCCAGTATTATATTATATTATATTATATTATATTATATTATATTATATTACATTATATTGTATTATATTAATTTTTGCTCCAAAAGACACATTAGAGCTGATGGTCCAGCTAGGTCTTATTTTGGGGGAAACACGGTAGCCTAAGACAGAGCACAACCTCAACCATTGCCTTGTGACTCAGAGACTTTTCTCCAGGGCCATAGTCAGATTTCAGCATCAGAATAGAAACCACATCTAACCTTGCACTCCACTGCTTGAAGATCCTAGTAGCTGTTTTGTTTAGGGGCTGATATATTTAAGCTGAGAATAGAAGAGAAAGGTGCTGAGTTTAGGTTACCAACTTCCCAGAATCCACTGCTCCAGCTGTCCAGCTATTTTAATGGAGAATCCTCAGCCAAATGGAATTTTTAAGTTGTTTGAATGTCTTCCTGAAGGCACAAGCATCAGCAGAAACTTCCAAAAATAAATAATACAAAATCCCTACTTCTAATTTGAAGCTATTTTTAGGTTACAGTCCAAATACTGTAGTTAGGTTTATCATTTAATTTAGAAAAGACTGAAGTAAGAAACTTAAGGGAACATCTTTTAAGAAGTTATACTTACATTAAGAGCAGTAGAAAAGGTGGGAATAGGAAAGGAATCTTTAACGAATGCTTATCACACTCAAGGTACACCACATTTTTTAAATCCTAAAAAACATAATACTGTACTAAAGTACTCTCCCCATCTTAAGGAGGGGATACAGTAAACTGAGGCTCAGATAGTTTACAATATTTGCCCATGTTCACGCATATAAACAGTGAAATGGCAATGTAATAATATACTTAAAATATTCAATACTTTATAGGATTTGTTACCAAAATTATTTAGCTTATGAAGGATAAGTTATTCTTTTAAATTATTTAACAATTCAGATAAAAGTTATACTTGGAAAAGGCATTACATATAATAGTAATGAAGTTCTAATATTTTCTAACAAAAAGCTACTTGAAATTTTACAAAGCCTTTTAAATTACATGAATTGCCAAAGTAATGCTATTTTCCAATGATTATCCAAAATACTGATATGATTAATTCCACATGCATCAAGTTAATGGTACATTTGTCTAATTTTATATTCAATTATAGAGCAAGGTTATTAACATGATTTGGCTTCCAAGAGTGAATTTCCAGAGTCAGTCTATGACATTCTTGGTCCACAGCATACTTTATTGTTGGAATGCTGCTGATTTGAGGAATCTAATTGAGATAACAGAAATGAGCTAGTTCCTCTTGATAATTATTTCCTAATTTTGTCTTCTTATTTAGTAAAAATTTTGTTTTTTCTTAAACAGACTACTGTGGATTTGTAACTCCAATTGTTATGTTTGCTTTCTTATACTATCCATAAGAACATTACTATAGATAAGAATTTCATCTATGATCTTGGAATTTTGTTATCTGCTTCTTGATACCCAAATATTGCTATATAAACAATATTTTATGAGGCTTTTAATTTCCACTTGACAAGTTTAACAAATCATCCAGTGGTGTTACAGTATCTAATTTATAGATTTTGAGCACATTTTTTAAAGGCTTTGAGCAATATTTGACAGGTGAGGCACTTAATTTGCTCATTGGTTTTACTGTAGATAACATGCTTTCAAATTTACCGTTTTTAGCACTCATTTCTTGAGTAACAGTTTTATCAAGGAAACCTACACATTTTTTGGTTAGGCTGGAAAGAGTCTCTGAGAATTTATAGGGTTTATTCCAAGATGCATTTTCAAATGTCTGCATACTCGTTTTCTTCTTTCGTTTATTCTCTACAACCCTATTGCCCACTTCAAGAGACATTCCTTGTATACTTTTCCTCCATGCTGTAGGCATAGTTCTTTTGGGTTTTGAAGCAGTAATAAATTTATCATTAATTAAAGATTTGAGGATTTCATTATTTTTTTCTAAAACAAAATTTACTCTTTCATATGGGAAAGTATTTCTATTTTCCATAGGATGGGGAAGAAGCCTTTTTTTTGTCAAAAGTAACGTTTGTACATATCCAGTCTCATGGAAAATTATGGGATTTGTGTCATTTTGTTCCTGTGGATTAAAGAAAAGAATACTTAGTCATTCAGTCCATTGAGGCATATATTTTTAAACATGGAAATAAAATGGTAGAATATTCTAAAGATGACTACACAAAAGTTTTTAATATAAACAATAGTGGTATTCAAACACACAAAAATCACGTACCAAAACCTTCTTGAAATAAAGTGGGATATGAAGAAATAATATATATTTAAATGTTTAAGGTGTTATTTTTGGGGAATAGTAAGTACAGTTGGTAGGATAAAACATTGTTCTGGCATTTCTCAGGTTTCCATGTCCAGAAATAAGAAACATACCAAAAAATGGTTTGAGTCAAAGATCATCAGAGACATAACTAACTACAAGCCCAAATTACAAAGTCTAGGTATCCTAATAAATAATTCAGAAAATCTAAAATTATCTTTACAACGATTATATTTGTTATTGCATCCCAACACTTAGCACATAAAAAGTGCTCAATATATATCTGCAGCATAAAATAGCCAAAGTAGTAGATTGACTTTAAAAATAGATTTTTATCACAGTAGTAGCAAAACCTGTGTGTATGAGCTACTTACTAAACACTTTCCCACATTTCTATTCTAATTCTAAAAGATTAACTCCAAAGAAACTGGTAAATAGGAATATTACCAGAGTTTAGTTTGCAAACTTTAACTCAACGATTGCTACTTTTCCTTTAAAAATATAATTAATGAAATAAGAAACTGGGATCCACCTAATTGTATATTAGTGTACTTCATTTGAAAGATATTAATTACTGCCTATGGTTATGGGAAAAGTGACAAAAGTTTTGCAATCTGCTGGTGATGCCAATGTTACCTACTTAGCCACAGTAGTAGAGATTTGTCACATTTTTGGTCTGTCCAACACCTTACGGAATTTTCCACCATACAAGTCTATGTACCCTAGGTATTAACATAAGCAGAAACTAGCTTTATCAGGCTCCCCGGAGGTTAGGGAATAGGCATGTGACCTAGGGCTTGACAATAAAATATTCCTAAGACAGTCTTTAGTTCAGAAAAAGCAAGCACTGTGTAAAAGCAGGCATTGTGAAAACATTCTAATGAGGATGGTGTTAGATATACTAGTGGGAAAGGTCTTAGAAATAGTGTTCCCTGCCCAGAATCAGAGTTGTAAACTGTTATCAGTGACAATAGCACCGGCCCCAGTAGAGCAGTCTGAGGTTGTAATCGGGTGAGTCCTGATTAGATAGCTTTCAAACCAGATTGTCTTTCCAGACTCTGTGAGCTGCCAAAATAGCCTTTAATAAATGTATTTTCTGGTTGAAATAGCTAAAATAGATTGCTAGAAAAACAATATATGATCAAGTCATTTAAAAATATTTTTATTGTATTTTTCTTTCATAATCTAGAAAAATTTGATAAACACTTCTTCATGAAAAACACACAACATTTTCAGCTGGTGCAAAGGAATCCCGTTTGAGGGTGGCAGTTCTAAAGAGAGCATTAAGAATTTACGTGTTGTTGTCACCTCAGAATGTAAAACCAAGAGAAGGACTTATCAAACGTTCTGGTCACTAGAATATAATATTTCCACAAGCAGTAATAATACACGTATTTACTGAACACCGTTAATAGGTACTCTTACCATGTGAGAAGTTACTGTTTTTGCCGGACTAATGTTGATTATCTTGGCATTTGGCCTTTTCAATTCATCCTCAAAGCATAAGGGGAGCAAGCTTTTCCTTTCTCCTGAACAATACTCACTTAACCAATCATTTCTAACAGAATTATTTTCTTTTGTATTTAAACCATTCATCTGTGGAGAAGTTCTTCTGAAAATGAAGAGAACTTCAGTCTAAGTGTCTACAGGGCTGATTTCAGTTTGTCAGTTCTTGTCTGCCTCCCCCATTCTTCAAAGACAGTGCCAACATCTCCCCCTAGCCTTCTGCCATAGACTTACAACCTGACAAGACCATTCCTTCTTGCCTGGTTTGTCGGGGGAGGGGGAGAAACAGTAAAAGCTGTGGTGGAAGCAAGACGGTAATGTGTATGCGTCTTTGGTGTCTGTGTGGGGAGAAGGTGTATTATGTAGGTTGAGGAGAACACCAAAAGTAGAGGGGTATTTCCACATTCTTTGTTGAGATTCTGAGAGAAGTGCTTTGCAAAGACGCTTCCTGCCAACAAAGGGTGGCCCCAGCTTTGTTATCAGGATGGAATAATGTGGTTAGGCAGAGAGAGAATATAGTTTTCATTCCACATCTCTTTTGGTTCACATGTGACATGGACACTGAGTTTAGACTCACCAAGGGGCTTTCCATTGCAAGGGTGAGGTAACCCACAGCAAGGGCTTGGCATAGTGATGGACAGTCTAAGGGCAGATGAAAGACGTGACAGAGACTCAGAAAGCACTACCATGCTAATGAGAAGTGAGAGTGGACCTATCCAAATTCAGACAGAATAGACCATAAGCTCATGAAGCACAGATGGCAGCAGCCACAGAACACCCAGGAGTGAGACCAGCAGTACAAGGACATTGACCAAGACCCTAGTCAAGTACCTTTTTCTCAATGTCACAAAGTGCAGTGAGCCTCTCACTCATCTACTCAACTACCATCTCAGAAAGACTCAGATAAACCTAAAGAGACTACATAGTATTGCTCCAAACAAATTTTAAAACACACTGGATTAACACTTTTTTTCATTACACAGAGTTTGAGGATCTCATAAGATCAGAACTTCATACAAAAATAAAAAACTACATGTCTCACATTCATGTTTTAGTGTAATTAAATTTGTATCTCTACTACAAAAACAGAATTGCATTCTCTCCATTCATTTGCCCATGTCTTTCTCTCCATTTGACTATAAACTTGCGGCAGACAGAATATGTGCTCAAGGTCTGAATGCAATGCTGACTAGCTAAGCAGTCTAGGACCAGTCATTGGATTGCACTATGGGCCTAAATAGTAATAGTGAGCCAGAATAAATTCATGCTGATCTACTAGAAAAAAAAAAAAGCAGAACTCTTCCTATTAGAAACATCATTGAACAGAACAAAATATTAAAAATTTTAAAATAAATTACCTTTCATTTACACAATCTTCTAAGTGACCAACCAAATCAAATGATTCCTTAGTTTTATTTTCAGTATGAGCTGAAATGATAGAAGATTTCCATAAAAGGCATACATATATATATTTTCTATAATGGCATTTAGAAAATATCTTGTATAAAATATTTTACAATATAAAATAACATACAGGAAGCACTTGGTATAGTGCCTGATCTGTAGTAGTTATTCAATAAAAACTTCAGAGAACAAGATCGAACTGGAAAAGACTGAGATCAAGGATCTAATGTTTGGCTAAGATAAACCAAACATAAAACTAGTCCTGGAGATTTTTGTGGAAGAAAGGCATTCCCAAATTTTCACACCCAATATGTAAAGTCATTAGTAGCCAGTAGGAAGTCTCAGATGGTTAAACACTGTATGGAGTGAAGTTAGTTTGGAATAAAATGTCCTAGTTTTAATTCAGTACATTTTTCTTCTCTACTTTTCTTCCTTTTAAAATTCATTTTGGCCAGGATAAACTTGTATTTATGTTGCCAACTTTCCCAGAAGTTTTAATTTGGGACTTTGATAAAAGAATTATAATGCCTCTTCTGTAAAGAGAGTCAGGAAATTTTATAAAGGGAAATTTGTTTTGCTGAGAGAAAACAGCCTGTCACTGCTATCAGGGAACACTTTGGAGAACATGTGACACTTAAGTAGACTCTTAAAGAATAATGTGTAAACAGAGGGTTGCTTATTTAATAGTCCTTCCCCCGCCTCCGTTCTTTGCTAACAGAACTCTGATCTTATGTATCTCAGAACTCCTCCAAGCAAATAGGTCCTTCAAGGGAGGCTGGGCTCCTTCCTAACTCGAGGGAGTCGATCTTGAGTGATCTGAGCCTATGTTTTTCAAAATGTGAGCTACAACCCATCAATTTAGATACTAAATCAACTTAGCATCTCTGATCAGCATTTTAAAAAATGAAATAGAAGAGATTGCATCACATGGATCCTTAGTAATAACTGTACAAAACACTAAAATTCTGTACTCTAGTTAAGCTGAAAAAGACAAAAATTAAGACACCATGAATGTGTATCTTCTGCTCCATATATATATCATATATATTAGTTGTGATATGAAAAGTATTTCTTATTGTGGGTTGCGTTAAAAGTTGAAAAAACGGATTTAAGCCTATAATGATTTATTGATTTAGACATTGGTGCATGAAGCTATTCTAGCCAAGGAGACACAAGGGGAAGCCTGCTGGATGGCTTCAGGGAACATTTTCCTTCTTCTTATAAAGGGACCAAAAAGCTGTTCTTTTTTTCACTGGATGTTGTTACTTACACAGGTTCTCTTAACTAGTAGTCACCATATTATACAGCAAGCTAGGAGGATGAACTCCTTGGTAAGACAGTTGAAGAAGTTGAGGAAAGATGGAGGCTATTTGATGACATCATTAAACTCCAGAATTAACCAACCCTGGAACTGCATGACTGAGGGACTTTTTGTTATTTGAGATTATAAGTATCTTTATTCTTTAAGCCACGTGTAATCAGATTTTCTGCAGCTAAAAGGGCCCCAACTATTAAACATGAATTGGAATCTATCACGTGGAACAATATGTTCTGATCACAGAGAACAGAATAGATCAAATCACACAGTAGTTGGAACAGACTGTTCATTATGATTAGAATCAGTATGGATAAAGAGATAGAATAAAAGCCTAGAAAGACCTTGTATACTATGCTAAGGAACCTAGAGTTTACCATTTTTGTATTAGAGAGTCTTCAGATGTTATTAAGTAGTGAAATAATGTAGTAATATGATCAAATTCTGATGTTCCTTGGTTAAAGATTTTCTTAATGCCTATATCTTAAAGTTAGATGCAGTTAATTTTCAGTTACTTCGATATAAACACATAGTGTATATACCTATAAATAAAATGGAGTCTTTTTCCTTCTTATAAGCACTAGATTGAATGCTGGGTACAGGAGAAGGGACTGTAGAATCCAATGTTCGTTTACATTCTTGTCTATGCTGTGAATATAGGTCATGTAAGGGCTTAGCATTTTCTACCTAAACATCAGAAAAAAAAATGGAAAAATGTTTTAGAAATTATTTCTTTCCATGTATATTGATAATTTATACTTCATGATTCTCATTTGGAATATCTAATTATGATAACTAACAGTTGTCTAGTTCTTTGAATACTTTCAAATACAATGCTTATTTAACTCTCAAAAAAAAAACAAAAAACACAAACCTATGAGATAGGTGTTATTTGCACTTATGGATGAGGAAACAAATCTACAAATTTTAAAAATTTGCTTACGCTTACACTTTTTATTAATTTTTACTATTCTTTATCTTTAAAACCTAGCCTTCATATCCATATAAAATTTATTTCTCCAAATGCAGGGAAAGTCTAAACTTCAAATACAGAGAAACAAATATCTCAGTTTAAACAGAAACTTTACTCTCTCATACACAGAGTAGGTACAGTAAATAGTCCTGAGTAAAGGGGGAGAAACTGGAAAAAATAATCTAGATTGTCCTAAATTAGGGTCTCAGATTAGATTTATATGCTTTTACTTAAATACAAATATCTAGATATCCAAAATATACATATGGATATACATATGCAAGTATACACTGCATAACTTGTGATCCTCTATCCACAAACCAAATATTTGGTTAGCACCCACAATTTTTTTCACATTAGGCACAGAATATATTTAGTTTTGGATAATATAAGATAAAAATAAAGCATAGGACAAAAATCTAAGCCATAAAGAACTCACATCCTTATTGGATAGATATGATTAATATACATGAAACATTAGGCAATAATATAATAGAGAAATATTCCTAAGAACCAAACTAATCAATAAATGAGTTTAGAAAAGAGGGATATTGGTGAGGGCTGCAATAGACAGGAAAGATTTCATCAATGAGGAAGAACTTAATGCTAGGACTTGAAAATTCGGGCATCTCAGAGGAGGCCAACAACATAAAACTAAAATATTCATAAGACAGTCAAGAACACAGAGTATTTAGAGTGGGGGTGGGAATTTATCATTTATTGAATATAAAAGATAAGTTTGAATAGGTAAGAAGGATAGTTGTGAGAGGAATAAGCTATGGATGTCTTGAACATCAAACAGAAACTTTAACATAAAGAAAAATTACTAAAATTGACTTGAGAAGAAGAAAATTAGAACATACCCATAATTCTTAAAAGAAATGTAAAGAAGTTTCAAATAACTACCTTCAAAAGAGTAAGCAGGCCCAAATAGATTTATGGATAAACGCCTTCAAAATTTATGTAACAAATAATTCTTATGCAATGTAATATCAATTAAATTAAAATTAAACAACAACAACAAAAACAACAATTTTTCAGTTTTTTTATAAGCTAACATAGTCTTGACACCAAAGTCTGAAAAGATGATGCACCATAAGAAGCCTACAAACTAATCTCACATAGGACTTCAAGAGCTTTCACAAATTGAAAATAAAATACTATTCAACACTATCCTAATAGAACAATTCATAATGGCAAAATGAAATTATCAAGAAATGAAAGGTTACTAATAGATATGTTACTATAATTCATCGCCCAATAAGTTAAGGGAGAAAAACAATGTAATTATTTTCATAGCTACAATATTTAAAATACATTTGATGAATTTAACAACCATCATTGATAAGAACTGTAATAAAACTACAAAGAGAATACTTTCTTAATAAGATAAAGAATAATCTTACAATAATTTAAAAAATTATACCTATGTAAAACCAATAGCCAACTTTATAGTTAATAGTAATACATTAGTCTATGGCATGACAAGAATGACACCTAGCACCGCTATTATTTATAAATGTTTAGGAACTACTGAGCAATGCAGTAGGAAAAGATAATGGAAGTAGTAAAAACTCTGGGTAATTCTGATTCAATATGGCTGAGTAAGCCCCTGTCAGACACACCCGCTCTCAGGTAACAACTATAAACTCTAGACAAAATACTCTAAACACACACACACACACACACACACACACACACACACACGCACACGTTACCTGAAGGTCCTGGAGAGTGAACAAAAGCAAATGACAAAGAAAGAGCATTGAAACTTGGAATAACTAACTTGCATGGGGAGAAATTTCTATTTTTATGGCTTTTAGTTTGAAGGCCGGCTGAAGTTGGCACTCTATGGGGTATCTAAAACTGACAGAAAATGTACTCTTTCTGGCCAGGGGAACCAGAGGATAAAATTCAGGGTGACCAAAGCTCCTGAAAAGTGAGGAAAGAATGATAAGAAGAAAGCCAAAGACGGTAGCCCAATCTTCTATGTATAAACTCTGTCCAAGTCTCTCACTGACCCTTGAACCATGAATGCTTAGGGAAAACTGCAGGCAGTCCCGCTAAGGATAAAAGAACTGAACTGAAGTTTGAGCTGCTGCTCAAGAGACAGAGTTTATATTTTGAGCCAAACCAAGTTAATTGACTACTAAAACAAAAACATCAATATTCTTTGTAGGAATATAATAGATTCCGAAGTCTCCACATTTTAACAGTCATAAGGTCCAGGAAAAATTCAACTTGACAAAGAACCAGGAAAATGAAACCTAGTTTCAGAAGAGAAGATGTTCAATCCAGACCAACCTTGAAATGACCCAGATGTTGGAATTAACAGATTTTAAGGCAGCTATTGTAACTATGCTTAATGAAAAAATGAAACGTGTTCACAGTGAATGAAAAAAGGGGGGAAATATCAGAGAAAGAGAAGCTATTTTAAAATATGGAAATTCTAGAACTAAAAATATCTGAAATAAAACATTTACTGGTTGAACTTAAAACAGAATGGAATGAGTGAAGTGTCAGGGAACTTTAAGATCTATCAATAGAAATTATCCAATATTGAAAAAAAAGAGGAAAATATTTTTTAAATAAAAGGGATTCAGGAACCTGTGGGACAATAATGAAAGGCCTGCTATATGTATAATAAGAGTCCCCAAAGGTGAGGAGAGATAGAATAAAGTAGAAAAATAGTGGTCAGAAGTTTCCTTATTTGATGAAAGACATAAATTTAGAATTCCATAAGTTTGGTGAACCCTAAGCAGAGTAAATATGAAGATAGCCATTCTTAGGCAAATAGTCACATTGCTGAAAACCAAAGACAAGGAGAATGTCTTGAAAGCAGCCTGAGGAAAACAAGTTACATACAGAACAATTCAAAATACCCCTGACTTCTTATTAGACGCTATGGAGGTCAGAATTCCAGTAGACACTGGAACATCATTAATATGCTGAAAGAAAAAAAAATTATCAGCCAGAATTTTATTTCAAGCAAAAATTTCCTTCAAGAACATCCCTTAAGACATTTTCAGGTAAAAGAACACTTAGAACATTTGTTGCCAATAGACCTCTGTTACAAAATATGTTTAAGGAAGTTCTTCAGGCTGAAGGGAAATGATACCAGATGGAAACATATCTTCAGGAAGTACTGAAGAGCATCAGCCTTGATGAATATTTGGTTATTTTTTTACTCTGTTACTTAAAAAAAAAAAGGCAAAAAAACAAAATTTCTCCCTCCTCCCAAAAAAGAAAAAACAGAAACAGGAAGTGTGGGATGGAAGGGCTTTGTGTTCTTATTAGTCTTTCTGTATTATTTAATTTTTAAAATCACATGCATATTTTATTTTTTTAATTAAAATGTTATATGTTTTATAAGATGCTAGTAAGTTTATTATGATGAGTAAACTTATTGTGACGCTACAATATTTGTTTCTTTGGAGATTTTTATTAAACATGAACCCAAATAAACTATGTAGATGAGGACAAAATTAATATTGTGGAACGTGGATCGTGTCGATATGTTTTACATTATAAAAGGAAAAAATATGCAAAAAACTTACAGCATGTTATTAATTATGGCCCAGAGTATGTATTTCGTCATGTTTTATTCTCATATTGACAAGAATCAGGGTTAACAATAAATAAATTAATACCTAAGAGACTTTTAAATGACATTATTTTGCTGATTCTCTGAATTAATTTCTTTCTCTAGTCTCCTAGGTAAAATCTACTGAATGACATCCAAGGCATGCTCAATATTCAAGGCTAGTCAGCTACATTTCAGTATGTCCATGAACTTCTGCTCAAGTGGATATTAAGAGCCAACAATGTTGGTCCTAAACCTGCTTTGGTGGTTATTACTGTAATTATACAATTTAAATAACTATAGCATGACCCCAAATGGTCTAGGCTACATCAAAAGATTAACAAATAGATATATATTTTCATATTTTAAATTAAAATAAAACGTTTAAGTTATGCATGTAACATTTTATATTATGCTGTCTTATCAGATTTTATGATAACTGCCAGTCCTTATTATATTCAATAAATAATTTCTATTTTACTGACTAACAAATAATATATTATTTTCTATATACATAATATTTTCCTTAGTATCAGAGATAAAAATCAATTTAAAATCTTATGTTTTTACAAAAATAAATGAATGGGACTTTGTCAAACTATAAAGCTTTTGCACAGCAAAAGAAACTATCAGCAAAACAATGGAAGAAGATATTTGCAAACAACACCTCTGGCAAACGGCTAATATCCAAAATATATAAAGAACTCGTACAACTCAGCAACAAAAAAAAACAAACAATCCAATGAAAACATGGGCAGAGGACCTAAGCAGATACTTCTCCCAAAAAGACATACAAACGGCCAACAGAAACATGAAAAATGCTCAACTTCATGAGCTATTGGGAAAATGCAAATCAAAACCATGATGAGATAGCACCTCACATCTGCTAGAATGGTTATTACCAACAAGGGAAGTAATAACAAGTGTTAGAGAGGCTATGGAGAAAAAGGAACCCTCATACACTGCTGGTGGGAATATAAAGTAGTACAGCCACTATAGAAAACAGTTTGAAGTTTCCTCAAAAAATTAAGAATAGAGTTACCATATGACCCAGCGATCCCTGTTCTGGTATCTACCTCAAAAAATCTGAAAATATTTATCCATAAAGATCTATGTACTATGTACCCCTGTGTTCATTGCAGCATTATTCACAGTAGCCAAGGCATGGAAATAACCAAAGTGTCCTTCGATAGATGATTGGATAAAGAAGATGTGGTATACATATACAACGGACTATTATTCAACCATAGGAAAGGATGAAATACTGCCATTAGCGACAACATGGATGAAATCTTGAGATTATCATGCTAAGTAAAATAAATCAGATAGAAAACATCGAGAACCATATGATTTCACTCACATGTGGGATATAAAACTGAAAGCAACAAATAAAAAAGACAAAGAAACAAACAAAAACTCACAGTCACAGGGTAACGGGAGAGTGGGGGTGAGAGAAGAGCGTAAAGGGAGTTAAATACATGGTGATGGAAGGAGAATTGACTGGTGGTGAACACATTGCAATATATAGGTGATGTGATGTATTATAGAACTGTACATTTGAAATCAATATAATTTTACTAACCAATGTCACCCCAATAAACTTAATTAAAAAAACTAATTATATAACCTAGTATAATTTGCACATGTATAGGTACAAATACTAATATAGATATTGATATCCAAAGTTATTATTATGCAAGTATTTTCAATTCTAAAATATTTGTCTTTTCCTGATTGACCTTGTAAACTGCTCAATTGATAAGTATGTTTCTTCTTGATGTTTTATTTTAATATGGCAGTTTTTAAACAAACAATAATTTTCCTTACAAATCAATCATCTATCTTTATAATAAATGTCCTTTATATAAACAAACAAAAATTCTTATGCTTTTAATCCTAAAGTCCATTTGAATTTGGGATTTGTAGAAGCATATATAAGATTGTTAGGGCTAATTTGAATTTATATTAAGTAATTGTAAGCTTACAAATTAAACCTACCTCACCTGTATCCTTAAGATAAAGAAAACGTCTACTATATCTTGATTTTAGATTTTCTTCCATTGGTTCTAAAAAAACAAATCCAAACATAAATATTTCCATATTATTAGACTACTTCCAACTTAACTCAATAAACTATATTCTCTACTTGTAGTAAACTTTGTAGAAATGTAGTATGATAATCTTATTTCCTTAAATAGCAATGCTTTTACATTTTTTAGGGCTAAATATATTCTAGAATAATTGGCTTTAAAAGTAAATTTTTATTAACAGAATAAAACTTTGGATTACTTACTGCTATACAATAAAGCTGTATCTTCTTGGGAAAAGTTAGATTTCTAAATAAAGCAATCATACTTGACAGTCAAATAAATCATTTCATTAATTCCTTTGAAAAGGAATTAATTCCTCAACCTCAATACCTCCATCTCCCATTATGAGTTTTATTAATTGGATTATCATTTAATGGATTTTCTTAAAGCAGATAAAATGTAGGGTGTCAAGCATACCGTCTTTGGATTTAAATAGCCTGGGACCAAAACCTACTTTTTTGTGTGTGTGAGGTATGGAGCCTTAGGAAAGTTATTTAACACCTCTGAACCTTAGTTTTCTTACCTGTTAAGTGGAAATAATAGTACTTATCTTAATAAGGATGCTGTGAAGATGAATGAGATAATAGATGTAACAAACTGAATACAATTTTCATTCAGTCAATAGCTATTTCTTGATCACATATGCCAAACACTAGTGTTGGACTCTGGAATTGTGATTCCTACCCAACGATGTGTATATTTTAGTGAGTAACGCAGAAAATAATCAATTAAAGAAACAAAGGAGTGAATAATTATAAATTAAGATACACGTTGTGACAGTAATAAACAAATTTTGGTGAGGGCAAATAATAGTGAGAGGTATAATTTAGATAGGGTAGTTGCTATGTACTAAATATTTGTGTCCCTCCCAAAATTCGTATGTTAAGGCTCCAATCCTCAATGTGACTGTATTTAGAGGTAGACTTTTGGGAGGTAATTAGGTTTCGATGAGGTAATGAGTGAGGGTGGAGGCCCCAAGATGGGATTAATGCCCTTATAAGAATAGACGTAAGAGAGATGATCTCTCTCTGCCATGTGAGCACACAGCAAGAAGGTGGCTGTCTGAAAATCAGGAAGAGGGCCCTCACCAGAACCCGACCATACAGGCACCCTGATTCAGACTTTCAGCCTCCCAAATGGTGAGAAATAAATATTTGTTGTTTAAGTCACCCATGTTATCATAGTTTGTTGCAGCAGCCTAAACTAAGAGAGAAATTGGTACCGAGAAGTGGGATGCTGCTGGAGCAAAATATGAAAGTGGCTTTGGAACTGGGTATTGGGTAGAGGCTGAAAGAGTTTTGATGTGCATGCTAGAAAAACCCAATATAGCCAGGAAGGGATTTTAAAGACAACTCTGGTGAGAACTCAGAAACAAAGAGGAGAGCTGCAGAGAAAGCTTCTATCTTCTTAGAGAGTACATACTCATGTGCAGAAATGTTAGTAGAAATATGGATGGTAAATGCCATTCTGATGAGGTCTTAGACAGAAATGAAGAACATTATTATCAGAGAACGGAAAAAGTCTATCCTTCTTATAAAGTGGCAAAGAACTTGGCTGAATTATGTTTGTGTTTTAGTATTTCGTAGAAGGTAGAACTTGTGAACAACGAAACGTGATATTTAGCTGAAATTTCTAAGCAAAGTGTTGAAGGAGCAGCTTGGTTCCTCCTCATTGCTTGTAGTAAAATGCAAGAGGAGAGAAATGAATTGAAAACAAATTTGTTATATAAAACAAAACAAAAACAAAATAAAAACAGAACTTAAAAATGTGGAAAATTCTCAGCCTGTCCATATTACAAAAAATGAGTATGTTCAAAAGTGAACACAAAGGGTGTGGTGAACGACCATTTGATAAGGAGATTGGTATGAGTATCAACCACAGACCTAATCAGCCACCCCAGCAGAGACACTGCCAGTTTGAGCTGCAGGGGATGAAGATGGGATAAAATCAAGGAAGACTGTTGGACTTCTTGGGATTTAAAGGATAGGACCATAGAGCTATTTGTTGCAAACATGCAATGCTTCAAGACAAGGGAAGAATAAACATGAAGGCAATTTTTCAAGTCTATGAAGGCTGCCTCCTCAGTTTCAAAAGTGGGGGCTATTGCCTCACTTTTAACAGACCAGACAGCTGCCATCTAAAGCTTTGGGAGTAGGACAGCCTGAAGCCTTGGGAGCACAACAAAGAGCCCAGAGCATTAGGAAATAAATACCCTTTTTAATATCATGCTGGGATAGTGGGTGTTCACATAAAAAAAATAAATTGGATCCTTACATGACTTAAAATTTAATTCCAGGTAGACTTTAGAGTTAAAGATAAAAAGAAGAATTAAAATATTTTGCAAGATAAATAGGAGATCTTCATGACCACAGAGTAGGTAAAGATTTCTTAAATATGGTACAAAAAGTACTAATGGGGAAAGATTTGGTATATTTTACTTTATTAAAATGAAAGACTTCTCTTCATCAAAAAGACATCATAAAAAAAAGACACCATAGAGTGAAATTAAAATCCAGAGAAAAGGGGAAGATATTCACAACACATAAAACCAACAAAGAACTAGTAACCAGAATATATAAAGAAATTATATATATTTAGCAACATGTCCATATATATGTATATTTATTGCTATATATTTAGCAGCATGTACATACTTGATTGTTTTTTAAACAGTAGCAAGGAAACTCTTAGGGTAGAACTGAAAAGAAACTCAGATTTTCTTTCTAGAAAAATATTTAAACATAAAAACACATTCTTAATTTGTATATTGTATAAATTGTCTATTCTAATACTTAACATCTTTTCCTCTTAGGAAATACTTTATAGCTCACTAAAATTTTTCACACTGCAGTGAAAAATTTCACTGCATATACTTTCACCCATATACTTTCTAGCAAATGCTTTCAACAGAGACATCTAATCATCAAGAATTTTTATGACACTCATTAATAAATGCTAAAGTATATAATAAAAATACTCATTGATAAATCAAAGAAGTAAATATGTTATACAAAGCATTACCTATTGACTTGCTTTCTTGATTTTTTATATTTGTTGGTACAAAGTGTGGTCCTAAATTTAACTTTTCAAAATCACTCTTTCTAGGTTTAGGCTCAATTTTGAAGGAGACATACCTGGAAGAAATAAAATTAATCTAAATTAAAATAATTAGAAAATTTATAAAACTAATCTGAAAAACAAATTTGGATAAATGTGGTAAATCATATTTACCACATCTAAATCAGTCTCAGTTATATAGAGTTGGGTATTGTGTTAATATATTACAGGGCAAAGTCTAAGAGATTGGGACTGATTAAGTAGGAACTGAAAATATTGGTGATAATCACTTGAAATAGAGAGAGACAAGAAACTGCCGTTGTCATAAAATTGAGGGCCTCCAGGAAACTATGGTTCAGGAGCTGACTAACCCTGTTAGAAAAATATGCTGGAAAATTGTTAAATTAGATATTGGGGACACTGTCAGGCTTCAGTCAAAGAGGTAGGACATGGGGTTAGGATCAGTTCAGATACCAGAATAGTATACCAGATCACAGAGTTTATGTATTACAAACAGGAGTTTTTCTCCATTAAATTCTTTAACTGATTATATGGTTGGTATATAAGAAAGTTAATGGTATTATATAATTCATGATATTTCTGACCTCTAAATGCTTGTAACTCATAACTTCGTCCTCAGACACTCACTCTTAGTTGATATCGCCCAGTACCACACCTTTATTTTTATTTATTTTTTAAAAGATTTTAATTACAATATAGCTAACATATAATATTATATTAGTTACAGGTGTACACTATAGCTATTCAACATTTATATACTTAAAGAAGTGATCACCATGGTAAGTCCAGCAACCATTTGACACCGTACCACGTTATCACAATATTATTGACTATATTTCCTATGCTGTACAATATCTCCATGACTTATTTGTTTCACACCTGGAAATTTGAACCATTTATTCTCCTTCACCTTCCCCTTTAAATTCACCTTTTATATTCACCTTTAAATATTACCTATAGGCTGATGTCCCCCAAACTCTTTCTTGAACTCCCAATTTATATATCCAATTGCCACATGACTTATGCATTTAGATGTATTATAGCCATCTCAAACTTAACATACTCAAAACCAAATTCTTGCTTCCACCCCCTTCCCAGTCTGTTCCTCACCTAGGCTTCCCCTTCTCCATTCAACCAGAGGCTTAGGCCAGAAACTCTGCAGTCATCTTTGATTTCTTTCTCTCATTCCCCATTCCCAATTTGTGGGCAAATCTCACTGGATCTCTCTTTGAAATATATTCCAAATCCAACCACTTCTTTCCTCATTACTTGCACCCTAGTCCAAGACCCTTCATCTCTCATCTGAATTACTTCTATGCACCTCTAGCCTTCTCTTATCTACTCTCTGCTATCACTCTTGTCTCCTACAGTCTATTCTCAATGAAACCATGGGGACACCTGTAAAATATAAATTGTATTGTCATTTCTCTCCAGTTGTTTCCTGTCAGACTGAACAAAAAATTAAATTCTCACTGCAAGATAGAAACTTTCCCCCAATTCTCATATTTCTAAGTAGAGGGCTTACAACAAATGTCCCTCCAGGCTTCTCTCTGTGTACCTGCCTTCACCCCATGTAGAAGCATAGTGACTTTTCTGGCAATTTGATTTAAGGAAAGAAACTTACACTCCCACTTAAGGAATTTGGCCCTTGCTCTGCCCTCTGCCTGTAATATCCACCCCCCTCCCCCGTCAAACAGACTTATTTTACAAGACTGCTCAAATTTTCACCTCTTCAGAAAGGGCTTTTCTGTGTCACCCCCCAACAATAATCCCTGTCTATCTTAATTCCCTTAATTTACTATATTTTTCTTCATAGCATTTATATCTAGTGGATTTATACTACATATTCATTTATTTAGTTTATTATCTGCCTTCCACCTTATCCTAGAATGTAAATTGAGGGTGGAGTCTTTGTTTTGTTCACTGTTATATTACCAGCACCTAGAACAGTGGCTGGCAAATAGTACATGTGTAATAAATATTTGTTGAACGCACAAGTTGTTTTGGAAAATTTTTATTGAACTTTCTTATAATTTCTGACGAGTTTTTAGTTTATCCTCTTTGGGTTTTTCAATAAACAATCATTTAATCTTCATAAAATAAGGTGTCTGCTCCTTTCAAAACATTAAAAATTGTATTATGTTCTTATTTAATAACATTGGCAAGCACTTCCAGAATAGTGTGGCATACTAGTGAGAATGGGTATCCTTCTGCTTCTAAATTAGATGGGAATGTGTCAAGGGTTCCACCCTAAGGATGTTGGCTATACAGTCTTGTTAAGAAGATAAGTTTTTTTATCCTTATCTTACCAAGATATTCTAAAAAATACGTTTGTAGAATAGAGATGTTCAGATATAGATTTCCTTGTGGTGAAGAAGATGGGCTTTGGAGTTAGACTTTATTTTGTATCTTGACTCTGAGTATGTGAACTTCTGCAGAATATTGAATTTCTCTGAGTCTCAGTCAGAGGGTAATAACTACCTCATGGAGTTGCTGTAAGAATTATGTAAAATAAAGTTTAGAAATTGCTTAGCAAAATGTCTGGGACATAGTAAGAGTCAATGTGTGGTACTTTTCATTATTCCTGCAATTTACTTCACTTAGTCACATTTGTTTAATATAGTATTGGACTGCATTTTGTTAATATAGTAAGTGGTCGAGTGGCACTTATCCTGTTCTCTTAGATTGGCAACTAGGTGACTTTTTATTCTACAGCTGATTAAAAAGGAACAATAAATACACTGCATTCCACAAACATCCACCAATGTTTGGGGCTAGACATTTCCCCATGCCCCCAAATAGCAGCAGAAAACTGTAGTGGGGGGGTGTTATAGTTGGGGGGTTCAGAATTATTAGTCACTGACCTCACAGGGTCTGCTGTGGCTTTTCCCTATCTCATGAACGAGGGATGGGGCAGGGATGCTTTCTCTACAAAGCTGATGAGGGGTTTCCTAAGGAATCACTCAGAAAGACCGGTGCCTGCAAAAGATGGGATCTGCCATCTCACTCCTCAGTTGCACATGTTAGACAGCATACTTGTTGATTTGCCCCATGTCTAGCTACACGAAAAGAAGTTTGGAGAGGTTAAAATGAGGGGTGAAAGTAGAGCACACTACATACCATTGTTTGCTCTGGTAATGATGCTTGAGTTCCTAGGGGGGACAAATGGACACTAAGGTGATAACTAGGCTTGGCTATTTTGCTGGTCCCTCACCCAGATTGATGACTGCCAGGCTCGGGACCCTTATTAGAAAAAGTTGTGGAATATACTGGAGAGTATAGGAGTTGGAGGGAATTTGAAGAGGTGTAGCTGAAGGAGGCTCTCCTTAGTTGGGGAACTGGTCCTGCTATGGAACTCTCACCTGTGCCTCATTAGAAAGCTAAGCTCTTTTTTTAATTCATGCAATTACAAGGATTGCAATTTCTTGAGGGCAAACACTATGTCTAGTAGAGAAATTCTGAGGCTCTGCTTCCCTTGGGACAAACACTACCTCCCATCTTACCTCACCTCCAAATGCCTAACAGAGTGCTTATTACATAGTGGGCACATAGGAAAAACTTTTTTTAAAATTCAGATATAATTGACATATAACATTATATTGATTTTAGTTGTACAACATAATGATTGGATATCTGTATATATTACAAAATGATTACCACAAGTTCACTAACATCTGTCACCACACAGTTACAATTTTTTTCTTGTGATGAGAACTTTTAAGACCTACACTCTTAGCAAAAACAAACAAACAAACAAACAGCCTAGCACAGGTGAAACAGTTAAACTAATATTTTATTTTAGATATAAAAACATCTATATTTATCAATGATTTTATAATTCTTATGGTCAGACTTGAGGATTAAATATACATTTTTTTAAAAACTGGAACTATTTCTTTTTCGTCTGTAACTAGAAACCATCTAAATAGTCCTTTAAAACTTTGAAGACACTCACCCTAACACAGCTACACAGTGGTGCTTTTATTAAAGAGTTCTTTGACTACAGTCTCTAAATGTCTACAATTACTGATTTTTTTTACGTTTTCTTTTTCTTGTTGAGGCTATTTTTCCATTTATATTTTCTCAGAAGATCATCCATTATTACACTCATTTTTCAAAGCAGCTTAGTTATACAAAGTAGTCATTATAATTATTATAATTTCTTCTATATCCATAGTTATAGCTCTTTCCTCTGCTAATATCGTGCCTCTATGTGGCCTGTTTTTTCTCTTCAATGTCTCAAATTATGATCATTTTAACATTCTTTGACAGGTGTTAGACATACTAATTTTGCAAAATGCTTTTAAAGATTTAGTATGTTGATGAGAGGAAAGCCAAAGTTTGGTGGAGGTACTGGGAAATGACAGCATTTTTTGGGGGGATGGGGTGGGGGGCCTTCAGTAAATGCCCCCTACACGATTTATAGGAAATAAATTGTATTATTTATTCAGGTGGCTTCTTCTGTATGTCCTTAGAGGTAGGGCTTAGGTTCAACTAGATTCTCAATGATGGTTCTGTAGGTTAGTTGTAATTTTGATGTGATCATGAGAAGAGATGAGCACAGGATTTACCTACTCCGCCATCTTGACCAGAAATCAGAAATGGTTTTTTAAATCCTTTTTTCCTGATTATATCTGTCCTTAAGATACATATTTTCTAAAGTTTTCTTCTGTTTTCTCTCATAAATACACCTTATTAGGAGTCACCTCTTCTGATTACCTTTATCTCCCCCCTTCATCTAAGTCCCCCCGTGATTTCTCCTTGACTACTCATTTGAGTGAGTGTGCATTCCTTCAGCACCTATAGAGGTCAGGGAATTTGAGACTCTAGTAATAGTCAGTGAGAGAGAATATTATTTTGCAGTGCATCAGTGGTAAACAAGCTGTCACAGGAGGGTCCCTTGATTGAGGGAGTGACAAATGAAGAGGCCACTAGAAATGGCTCTCAAACTTCTAGCTGTGTATTGGAATCTCTGGGGTGCTTTGAAAAAATGTCCATGCTTAGATTCTTCCCCACTGGTAATATCATGACCTCTGGGATAGGGATTAGCATCTTTTTTCAAAGCTCTCAAGTGAGCAGCCACTGTTCAGAAACCCTGCTCTAGAGTCTCAGATTTCTCCAAGTATATGCAGTAAGTGGGAGCTTCTTTTAGCTGCAGAGAAGGGAAAGTGTTTAGCCCGATAGTAATAGCCTTCCCAGAATCCTCATGGGGCCTTAAAAGAGCCTGTGTCCATGTAACTAAGAAATAGTGCGGGTAGTCACAAGCAATGCATGAATCTGTTTCCACTCATTTAAATGTCTCCCTCTTCTCTATCCTTCCTGCTCCCATCCTGCCCCGCCCCACCCCGCCCCACTTACCTATTAGAAGTCACACTTTACCTAAAATTTTGGAAGTGATTGCCATATGTAAACATGGCTCAAGTGTATCTCATTACTATCTTATTTTTAATGATTAGAATATATGACTACATGTTGCAAAACTACAGGTTATATTTTTGTTGTTGGGTGTGTTGTTATTTTGAGTTCCTACTGTATGTTGGGGCATTTTAAGTTTGTCATTAATCCATTTAACTCTCACAACAACCCTATGGGAGAATGCTATTATTATCCCCACTGTAAAGATGCAGAGACTGAGGCACAAAGAGGTTATATAACTTGTCCAAGGTTACAGAGAGAAGGAAGCAAAGCTAAGATACAAACCGTAAACCGTATCCTCTTTATCTCTATGCTAAGCTAATGTCACGCAGAGTATAAGGCATGTATTGAACTTAAAGGAAGAAGGAATTTGGCCGATTAAATTTCACTATAGGTTGCAACTGTAGTCTCTTCATATTTAATTACCTTTTCTATATGCAAGTTTATCCTTCTGTCATAAAAGTATTTCTAAAAGGAATAGTCTTTTGACAGGTCTCAGTGTAGATATATTTTTAGGAAAATAATTATTTTAACGAGAAGCCCCTATTAATTTAAAGGAAAACGTTTTTAATCTGTCCGCTTGCCCCTAACTTATTCCTACTTCTTACTACTTTATATGTGGTAAAATTGATAATTTTACATGATAATCCAGTATTGAATGCTTAAGTGACGGAGAAATCACTTCATCTTTCTTTTTAAATTTCCTTATTCTAAGTAATTTTAAAAAGGGACTTTTGTTAAAATGAATATGGATCTTTCATAAAAAGTCCAATTATAAGAAGTTGCAGAGAAGAGTAAATTAGGTGCTTATTGAGAAATCGTAAAGACTATATAGGGAAAGTACTGAGGGATGTTTTTGAAAGATTATAAAACTCTGTTTATCAGGAAAGTAATCCTAGGAAGATCCTTCCAGCAAATTTTGGGTACTTGTGGCCATCACCTTTATCAGTTCCCATTTATCCAAGAAAAATGCAGCAATCCTGAGCTAACAATGACATTGAAAAGATATCTCTGGGAGTAACTGAGGAAGAAGCCCTAAGAATTTTAATGGTTCTCAATCCTAGCTTTACGTAAGAATCATCTGGGAGATCTTAAAAACAGTAATGCCTGGGCTCTAGTCCAAACTCATTAAAGTAGAATGCAATTATTTGAAAGCTCCCCAGGTAATACTGATGTGCAGGGGTTGAAAATGACTACTCTGAAAGCAAAGCTCCGCTACAAATAAACCTGGGCAGTTTTCATCAATTAGGTGATCACAGCACCACGTTGAGAGTTGCTCTGATATTCAGCAAGTGACGGAAAAAACAGGTATGGATGTTGGTATTAGGCCCCATGATTAGAGTGGGACATAAGCCAAAGCAGTGACTCATAGGGTGGAACACAGACCAGTGGCATCAGCATTACCTGGGAACTTACTAGACGTGCAAATTGTCAGGCTCCGGCCAACACCTACTAAATCAATAACTCTGCAAGTGGGGCTCAGCAATCTGGAGGGCTTTAACGATTTCTCCACGTTTAAGAACCAGAGTGCTAGAGCAGGGCTTTGAGAGCATTAGTGTCCTAGGAATCATTTGTGGGATCTTGTTGAAGCAGCTTCTGTCTGGCATGGGGTCAGAGATTCTGCATTTCCAAACAAGTTCCCACGTGATACTGATGCTGCTAGATGGAAGACCACACTTTGAACAGCAAGAGGCTAGAGGTCAAAAAAGAAAGAAGCATGCAGTTACCAGAAAGTGTCTGGTCCGGGAGGTGGCAGATACTACGTCAAGTTTAGGTTAAGCTGAAAGCTGTGTGAATTAGATGGGACCTCCTGGATCAGTGTAGGAGTGAGGTTTGTGAGCATTGGTGGAGAGTCACATCTTAGTTATAATGAACATGAATTAGAAATCCAGGAGGTGTATCTCAAGATTTGGAGGAACTGAATCTATCCAACATAATCAATGTAACCAGCATATCATTCTGGATATGAAGATAGAAGTTTTCCGTCTTATGCTCTGTTATTTAAGCAATTATTTTGTTATGACTAGAAAAGGACTCACTGCCAAGATGTGTTGCTTCCTGGAAGAGGCCGTTTCCGGAGATACTATGAATCTAGGAAAAGGGTCAGATGTTCTGAGGAGACCTTATAATTTTTGATGACTTCTTTTGCTATGTAATGATATTTCTAAAACCCAAATCTGAATAAGCACTGCCCTGTTTAAACTCTTCAGTGGCTCCTCACTTCTTTCCCAGGCTCATCAGGCCTTCGGTGATCTGGCCTTTCCTTACCTCTTTAGCCTCAAATCTCTAGCCCACCTCTAGTCTCTATCCCATATCCTAGTCAAGTCTGGCAACCCTGAACTACTTTTGTTCCTCAAATGAACTGGGCTTTCCTTTGCCTCTGGCTGGCCTTTGTTCATATTATTGCCTTGGCATGGAACATGTTTCCGTCCTTTCAATCTTGTTGTCTCTTCACTAACTCTCTGGGTTTCACCTGAGGTGCCATCTCCTCTAGGAGATGAGCTTCATGTTAGGAATCTCTCTGCAGCAACGGATGTTTGCCTGTTCACTTATTTGAATCTCCCCACCCTCTGCCGCCATTGAACTTTAATACACAGGGATACTTCACTGTTGCTGTTATATCCCCAGAGCACAAGAGTCACTCAATCAACACTAATAGGATAAAATCAATAAATGAAAATGACAGTACCATGTGATAGCAGAGCTATTGTTAACAAAAATAAACAAAAGTTATCTGTAAGGATTTTTTTCCCTGAACTTAGTTTCATGCCCCAGAAAAAACACTAAGTTGTATCAGAATGAGAATTTTTCAAGTATGAGTGAAATCTAGTATTATATTACATAGCAATTTAGGTTTCACTTCTGGATATAGAAGACTAGATGGTTTGGACCAGCTGTGTTCCTGAGAACAACTGGAAAAAGTGGACAAAATGTTAAAACGTTTGTTTAAAGATAGCTGAGAGCGCCCTGAAAGCAGTAAGAAATTAAGACGCCAAGAGTGAGGAAAAGAGAGAAGCTCAGAGAGATTCTATTGATTCTATGTCTTAGTATTTCTTTTGTCTGGGCTCACCTCTACATTTCTGATGCCCAGAAAAATTATATAGCATTACATATACGTATACAATGTTTACGTACTACACTGAGTATGCAATGCCAATAAAAGACCAAGTGTAACAGACTGCTCCTTGTAAGTACACAGAGAAACTTCTTACTTAATTTTCTAGATGGACATTTTTTGAGTGTGTGTAGTATACTGGTTCAAGTTTAAAATAAATCCTGACACTAATTTGTGGTAATATAATACAACTCAAGAAAAGTCTTTCTTTAAAAATTCAGAATTATAATTACTCTCTGCAATTACCATGTACAATAGTGAAATATTGTAATAAATATTTTACAAACTAGGAATATTCAAAATGCTAATCTAGTATGTTGTAACTCATAACCATTATGAAATATACCTATGTTTGACAAAGCTTACATTTAATATAGACTGCATAATCTAAAACAAATCTAAAGTAATGCTTTAAAACTCCAAACTGAAAGTTTGAAGTAATTATGATGGTTACCTTTTTGTTTTTTTAATACCATGTGACTTGTTTTCTGTACTCTCTGGTACTGTCTTAGATGTGGATGCAGCAATAATAGCCTCTTCAAATTCCGACTGACAATCAAATGTCAAGGGTGTAACTAAAGTCTTTTCCTTTATGTGACTCTGAAGATAGTTTTTCTGCAACAAAGCCAAAGTATAACACTGAAAAAAAGAATACTTTTCACATAGGGAAAATCTTGTGTGGAAAGGACAAAAATAACCTCACTTTATACACACACACACACACACACACACACACACACACACAATTTATGTGGAGGTCAATAATGGAAAAATAATACAGACAGAAGTTGGGGGTCTTGTGTACGTACCAACGTTTTTTATTCCATTGCTGTGTGACCTGAGCTGCCCTTTCCTATTTATGAAATGAGAGTGTTGGACTAGGTAATCATGACATTTCCCTCCTAATTCTTTGAAATTAAGAATTTAAGAATAACCTATGCATTTAGCAAAGATAATATTAATACATAGAGTTATTGGAAACATAGAGGCCTGTCTCTCCAATCTGTTCCTCTTCCTATCACCATGTACATGGTGACTCACTCATCAACACTCATCTAATCGTATGAGCCGGAAACAGAGCTAAGAAAGCAATCAAAAGAGGACTTTGTTTAAATATTTATATAGATGGACTGAAGAGGAAAAAGGATATAGCTAAAGAGTGAGTGAAGGAGCCAAAAATTTTCTCTAAAAAATCCTCACAGCACAGAGGAATGGAGAGAGCAAAAATTTGAAAGCAAGTCAAAGTACATGGGAACTTTTGTGTCTGTCAAAGAAGGATTAAACACTACGGGAATTGCCTTCTTACTGTAAACAACCAGAAAACCAGACAAAATATATACAAACAACTGTAAGCAGTCATTAGAAAACAAGCAGAGCAGGACTGTGACCCCTGAAAATGGGAAACAAATGAGGTAAGTCCCACAATAGCCCAGCTTACTTCTTGGAGGCAGTTTCCAGGCTGAGGCACAGTGAAGGACAATTCAAAGCCAATCTTGTGGCCTTGACCTTGTTGAGTTTAAGAGACAGATTGCACCAGCAATCACACTCTTGGGTATTCACTCCAGAGAAATAAAAATTTATGTTCATTCAAAAACCTGTACACAAATATTCACTTTCTTTTATCTTATTTTTTTTATCAGCTTTATTTTGAAAAACGAAATATTGAAAACAACCCAAATGTCCTTCAATGGGTAAGTGAAACTTTGTACATCCACATGGCAGAATACTATTCAGCAACAAAATTTATATATTATTTATAATAATAAAGTTAATAAAACTTAGATGGACCTCAAGGGTATTATGCTTAGTGAAAAGTCAATGTCACAGTTTTACACACTGAACGATTCCATTTATACAGCATTCTCAAAATTACTATGGAGATGGAGAACAGAGGGACAGAGACGGGGAATGGGGTGGGGGTGTGGATACAAATACAAAGAAGTAACACGAAGGAGTTCTATTATGGTGATGGAAATGTGCTGTATCTTGAATGTGGTGGTGGTTACACAAATCTATAATGGGATAAAATTGCTTAAAACTACCCATACAAATGACCAAACGAATGCTGAAAACTATTATATAAATAAACTTTGTAGTCTGGTTAACAGTAATATAAAAGTGTTGTCAGTATTGGTTATGACTCATACTGGTTTTGATATTGTACAATTTTATCCCCTTATAGATTTATGTAACCACCACCATAGTCAAGAGGCAGCACTATATATCAGTCACCACTGTGGGCAACTGGGTGAAAGGTACATGGGACTGTACTATTTCTGCAACTTCCTGTGAGTCTGTAATTATTTTAAAATAAAAATTTTAAAAAACAAAAAAAGCAATTACCAAAGTTATTTATATATTGTTATCTCATTTTTTTGTCATTTAAAAAGCAAATAGAAGTAATCCACCTTCATAAATATGTTCATTCACGTAAGAGTTCCTCTCTGTGGTGTCTTTGATTTTTCAGACTCTGTGTGCTTATATATGCCTCATTTATTCACATTGTTATATTATTTTGCAAGTCTTTGTGTAACCAAATTACATTGCTCATATGTGCTAAAAACCCGGTTTTTGATGACTATGTTCTTTATTAATATTTTATATTGAATTTCATAAGAGTTTCACCTTTTTACTTTAATTTCTATGAAACTTAATTATTTCTAATTTGGTAACTATACCAAATATTTTCTTTCTTTTAATAAACCAACAAATAATTTTTAATGTGTTTAACATATTAGTAAGGACTATAGGTATAGTCACATTTACTATTTGACTGCCTGAAATTTTTCTTTTTTAATCTTAAGCAGTTTAGATACATCATATTCTAATACAGCAGCTATCAATAAGTTACCTTGTATAGCTAATTAATTCTTTATAGTATTCACTTATATAGATGATTCTTTCAATTAATATAATTGTTTTTTTACAAATTATACCTTCACATTAATGCTTCATTAAAAAATAATAATTATTCACATTTGAAATGATGACCTTTCAATAATCAAATTATATTTTAGCTTTTATTTTTACGAACCTTTATTCTTCTGGCCAAGAGTATCTTTTCTTGCTCATCCAGAATATCTAACTTCTCTAAGATTTTTTGTGCCATTGTCAGTCAGTAAATTCCTATTTAAAAAGGAGAAAAAGGAAGAAATCTCTAAAACAATTTAAACATATAATTGATTATTTAGGCATAAGTTAAGAAACTCACCTTTAAATTACTGTTTTAAGTAAAAAATAAAACTATGTAGATCATAGAATAAATCATAGAATTGTAGAGGTACCCAAGTTTTTTTGATGGAAGTTCACATGATCAGAATTCCCAGATGTGTGTGGATCCCAGGAATTTTTAAACGTATGATAAAGGTGATTTGAAGAAAGTTCAAGATTACCATATAAGAACCAGACATGACACATACTTGAAGGACATTCAGCTTGATTTGTATCTGTTTTCTTTCTTTTTGTTGTGATATAATTTTAATGAAAGTAAATGTGAAGAGCTCACATTTATATAATCAATTGCATTCAAATTAAATTGGTCAATGATCCAAGACTGGTAATATGGCACTTAGAAGGCAATCAGTCACACAGAGGAACAGCAGCCAAGCTGGTTAGGTCCTATTGCCGTAACTAGTTCATATTTTCTAGTTAATTAATATTACTGCAAATTTCATTTGAGGTCAGGTGGCCCACTTTAGGCTTGAGGAACTGAATGTTAGATATGAGGATGTAGTCAAATTTATTTTTATTTTTTGATTGAAAAATTAAAAGCCACAAAGTACCTTTCAATGTAATACAAATAGCTAGGGGCAGAATGGAGGCAAGGATTAGAATATTAACCCAAAGCTTCCCCTATTTATTTTTAAAATTGAGTAGATGATTATTCATTCAACATATTTTTGTTCAGTGAACTGAATAGGTTCCAGGGGCATTTAAGTGTAAAAGTTATATGGTTCATAGAAAGTACTGAATTCATCAATATTTCTAAAAATATCAATGTCCACAATAAGGTTCTTTGTAGCTCAAAAAATCTATGCTATTTCTCTCATATTATATTATTCAATCAACATCACACAAAGAAAATAATACATGAAAAGACAAGGATTTAGCATCCTACGTTAAAAGCTCATAATATTTTGTACTTAATTTCTTTTAGCTCTCTTTTCTACCCTCTTTCCTCACCATATATTAGCCTGGGTGTGAATTCCTGGTTCTCTGAGAATGCCTTCCCATTCTTGCTTGCCCTCTGCTATTATGTTACATCCAGACACTCCACCTCCACACCATGATGTAGTCCAATGTGTCTTAGTCCAAAAGGACTTAGTCTGGGCCATTGGGCTGAAGGCAAATAACCTGCCTTGTTCTGAACCACATAACTTAGGATGCAGGTCAGGAAGGGGAGATGCAGATTGTTAGTACAGTGTGAATGTCTAAGACTGAGTCTCTTACAAGAGAGTGGGGGACAGATTTTGGAAGAGAATATGGATTAGCTGAACATCATGTACTGTCTTTTCAGACCCAGGAACCAGCCCTCTCACATATCCAAAAAACAACCAAAGGAATTTTATTATAATAGTTTCTGTGTTTCCCTGAAACAAAATATGAGTTCAGGGGGGTGGGCAATGTTCCCATATTTCTCATCAACTTCTTTTATTGGGGACAAAAATTTCTACTTCTCAATAAGAGATAGAATGGTAAATAACTGGAAGAACCAATATATTGAAGTGACTGAGTCTCCCAGTAAAGGGAAGGTATAAATTACATGAGGGACAGCTGAGACGTGCTGCTTACTTGTGAGAGGGAACAGAAAGCAGGTCTTTTTAAAGAGTAAGGTGTCTTACACCTTTTATTTTTAGAGTCCTTCATCTTCAACAACCCATCAGACATACCGTGTTTTCCCGAAAATAAGACCTAGCCGGACAATCAGCTCTAATGCGTCTTTTGGAGCAAAAATTAATATAAAACCCGGTCTTATTATATTACATTATATCATATCATATCATATCATATATCATATCATATCATATCATATCATATCATATCATATCATATCATATCATATCATATTGTACCAGGTCTTATGTTATAGTAAAATAAGACCAGGTCTTACATTAATTTTTGCTCCAAAAGACGTATTAGAGCTGATTGTCCAGCTAGGTCTTATTTTCGGGGAAACAATTTTCGGTATTAAGATGCACCAAAAATCCCATTTTACACACAAACACACACACAGTTATAATTTTAAAAAATTTTTATGTTTTTTATTTAAAATTATTTTGCTATGAGTAAATTATTTAGCTATGATATAATTTCTGGCAAATCACTGTGCATGTCATGAATTTTTGTGAAATGAGAAAAACGAACCAATTATTTTCGAGGGTCAATGAGAATTTTATGAATACTAAATTTGACAGTTAATGAAATTGACAGAATGTTATTAATTTTACTTTTGCAGTTTTATTTTCATATTTTGGAGCCTTTTATTTTCAGTTTGCAAATGTTTCCCTTAGCCTTTGGCAATGTGCCAATGGTTCTTAATGGATGAATAGCCCTGGAAAAAAGTGGAGGTGAGGAAACACCATGGACTAACTTGCTTGCTTTCATCATTATACCAAGCGTGCCAAGGACCTAGCTTGTGTCTCTTCAAATAAATGCTGAGAGCAAAGGAAAATCAGGTCTAATAAGATGGTGTATCTCAACGGCTTTGCCTGAACAAAAATACTAATCTATTAACGCAAAATGTATCAAGACTACATTAAGTGTTCCTCAATAAGACCCATGTTTCAGTCTTTTCTTGATTCAATCTTTAATGTCTACTTTAAACCAGCATATTTCATACTTCTACTTCATATTTCTACTTCTATGGGCATATGTTCTACATTATTCTTTTTCTATGAGCACAGATTATCATTTGATGATGAACATTTATCTGTTCATTTGGCCACTGGCTACCTAAAGGTATTACATGAAAGACATCGTGCTAGAATTCTATCACATTTACTGAGAAAGTTGCCACCTGGCAGACATTTTTCTTTGTGACGTCTACCTTCCTAGCAAGGCAGATGGCCTCCAAACACCACCAATTTCACTAAGAAAATAGAGACCGTCAGGTAAGAACTCCATCAACTTCTACCTCTAATACCAAAGTCTTTTCTGTATCCATTCCCATCTTAGCTATATTTTAATTTTAATGGAAGTGTTGCCGCTCCTATTCAAAGCGAATTACTCCCAATATACTTTAAACTCTCCTACCTCTTGCCTCCTTAAAGAGTTATTTGAATTGGTTGTCCTCTCGCTTCTGTATGGGTCATCTTTTTTCTTTACCAATTTCTTCTCCTTAGCATGCTGTCTCTTCTATTAAAAAAAAAAAAAAATTATTCCGCTGACACTACTAGCCATTATTCTTGCTCATCTTCCCTTTATTGCCAAATTTCTTATGTATCAGTCTACTTTAGGGTTCCTAATTTCTTATATCCCTTTTCCTTCTCAATCTACCATCATCTGGCTTCCTTCTAAACTATACCACTAAATCTGCTTTTATAGGGCACCAGGGTCACCGTCTTATAAATTAGTGGACACGTTTCTGGTCTTTTTTACCATATTTGAGTGTTTACAACGTTTGCTGATGTTAACCATTGCTTTCTATGGATCTCCCTTCTTTTGGTTTCTATGACAACAATCACATCTTCTTACCTTCTCTGAAGATTCCTTGTCAGTGTCTTCAACTCGCTCTTCTTCCTTAGATCACTGCCTAAATACTACTGTTCCTAAATGCTCAGGCATCTCTTCCATTATTCCATATATTCCTCAGGATGACCTCCCAAATCCATAGTTTATCTACCACTATCTATTTCCAAACATAATGTCCCGTTGAGTTCCAAATCTATATACCTAGCTCAATCCAGATTTCTCACAGGTAGCTCAAATATAGGCCTAAAAGTAAACCCATCCTTCCTTGCCCATAGCCAAAAATCTTTTCCAACCTTTATTATCACATCAGTTACCTCTTAGGCATCCAGTCCATGAACTTAGGAGTTGTAATGGTTCTTAATCCTAGTTACACTGCAGAATGAACTTCAAATCTTTCAAATACAACTCCCAGTTGTCACCTCAGGCCTGCTAAGTCAGGATTTCCACAGGTGAAGACTAGGGATCTATATTTTTAAAGCTATTCTCATGCACCCCAAACCAGGATTTGGCCATCACTCTCCTAGAAAACTCCCTCTTAACCCTTCCCTAAATATACAATCACTTTCTCTTATATAGGATATAGGTAACATATTTGTTTATATTAGTTTTTCTCCTCTTATCCATTCACAATGCTATTGCTTCAGTTTAGGATTCCTTAACTCGCTGTCTGGATTATTGCAATAGTTTCAAAATACGTCTATACATTTGATCCATTCTATCATTCACATTTGTCAGATTTTTTTTTTTTTTTTTTCAGAAAAATACAATCACATGCCTCTGTGATTAAAGCTTCGACCCATACCTACAGCTTTCAGGACCAAAGTCAAGCTCCTTGATTTATCATGCAAGTCTCATGGTTTGGTCTCTGACTAAGTCTTTAACCTCATCTGCCTCTTCCTCATGTATACTTGATATCCCAGTCCTGATGAACTCGCAATTCCTCAAATGTGTTGTATATTCTTTTACTGGTTGCTTTGCATTTGCTGTTCCCTCTCCCTAAAAATGCTGTTCTTCCATTCCCTACATTTCTAAGTCCTATTCATCCTTTAAGACTCAACACAAATAACACCTCTGGGGGGAAGTTTTCCCTGATACACTATGTCCAATGTCTGTGCTCAAATGATAGTCTGCGTATACTGCTATCCTAGTATGTATCACACTCTTATAGCATTTGACATACTTGTTTTATTTCCCTTCTGTACTATGTGCTTCTTGAAGGCAGGGACCATGTCTAATTCATTTTTGTACCTCTGATACCTAACAACCTAAATGAATTAGTTAACCATCAGCAAGAAAGGAAATGGACAACTGTACATGCTATGATTGCTTTTAGCCTGCATTTACATTCATGAGAATACACAAATCTATGACAATGTTCTGTTGTGATCCTTCTGGATCAAGCCACAGAACTGAAAAAAATATTGCTTTCTCTCCCATTTTTAAACTTAGAATGGCAGCATAGTGTGCTGGTTAAAAACATGGACTCTGAAGTCAGGCTACCTGGGTTTGAATCCTTGGCTCTTCTACTTACCAGCTGTGTGACAGTGGTCTACTTGCTGCATCTCTCTGTGTTACCCTATCTGTGAAATGGGACTAATAAAAGTATGTACTTCATGGGATTGTTATAAGGTTTAATTGAGAGAACGTAAATGACATATAAATGTTTGGTAAATAAAAGAAGTAAATATACTCATAAGTAATGATATACTACCACTTAGGGATAAGTTGTATGGGATTATCTACAAATACTGCAAAGTGCATGTTCTCTATATGTATATCATTTTGTTTTTTCTCCTATACCTATCCCCATGCAATCACCAATGGTGTCCATATGTCTGATGGCCTACTTGCTACCTTCAGAGTATATTTCTTCAATTACTCTAAATCCTTAGAACTTGGGAAACAACGAGAATTTATTCAGCAAGTTAGGATTTTCTATTTTAATACAGCAATTCAGTATCTTCTATGCCATGTCCTTTGACTATCATCCCTTCTCTAATTTTCTCATAGTGTTACTTCTTAATTTTCTATTTAATTCATATTCTTCGTTCAGTTAACAGAAACTAAAACTCATTGTCCTATAAAGCTCAAGTGTAGGCCTCCTATTTAGAGAAACCACCCTGATAAGCATTACTATGTCTCCATACTGGAAACTCATCATAAAAACAAAACAAAACAAACAAACAAACAAACAAAAAACCCCACAAAATTAGTTTGGTCTCAAGTACATAGATCTAATCATCCCCATTTCAATTGATATATTAATCTGGGTGGGAGAGACGATTTCAATTCTTAAATATGTAGCGATATAGCCAAAGCATTCTTATGTGTACTTACAGTTGTGAGGAAGTGCTCTCTTTTGGAATGTAGGGTTCTTATGTGATCAGAGAAGACTAACTCATAGAACCTGGAGAGACTAACTCATAGAACCTAGAATGAGTCAACAGTCTTTCACCTAATTCCACGAACAGGGAGGCAACATTGACTCTAATTGGACAAGACCTTTCCTGTCCTTACTTTCATTTCCATTGCCATGGTCTTCCTTCAGACCTTCAAGTTTTCACTTTTTCTCCCTTGAGTTATTGTACTATACTCCAATTTTCCTACCCCTAACTTTCTTCTTTATCCCTCAAATACTGATCCTTCAAATGCCATCAGAGCTGTGTTCCTTAAACACAACACTGATCAAGTCCAGCTCCAGGCCACAAACCTCCCCATCAACTGCAGAACAACGCGTAAACTCTTCACGTGACATACAAGATGTTTTAAGAAAAGACAGTCCAGAATCTGGCTCAGTCCACCCTTCCAGTTAGTCTCCCACGACGCCGTCTTCTCTCATACTACACTACTCCCAGGCCCTGGACACATCCTGCCCTTTCCTCAAGCATGTCCTTCACTCATGCTTTTCCTTCCACTTGAAATGTTTTCTCCTTAAGTCTTCTGGTCAAAAGCCTACTCTACCAAATACTAGTGTAAAGGCTCGTCTGTGAAATTTTCCTTGACATCCTCTCATTCCATGTCTTGGTGACAGTCTCCTTTTCTTGTGTGCACCTATTGTACTTTGTCCCTCACTATAGAACTTGGCACATTGTGTTACAGAGTCCCTCTTTGACAAATTTCTTTCTCACTGTGTTGAAAGCTCATGTAAAGCAAGAATTGACTTATCCACCTCTGAATCTCAGCACCAGCCAAAGGGTTTTACACCTAACTGGGATCTACAAATTACAATTTAATTTGGTGATATCTCTGATTATAACATTTTAGGGGGAGTGATCCCAGCTTATCTGTAATAGATGACATTAATTCATGATGATTTATTGGAGGATGAAACATGAAATTGAGTGATTATAAAATGTGGTTCTTGCCAAATCTAAATTCAGTAAAAGTATTTTCAAAGGAAACTTGGATTTATGTTTTTAATTACTGGCTCAGTAATGACAGCTTTTTGAAAGAGAACACAATGAAATAGAGAACTTGCCAATGAGGGCAGAATAAAATTCCCAGTCATGCTCACCATAAATCACCCATAGGCCTCTCACTGCAAACACTTGGCTATATCAACAAACAATTTCAAGGTTGCAGGGCCAATGTTAGGAGCACATCAGAAGGCTGAGTCATTACTAAAAATAACAATATCAAATAAAAAGTTACTTTTAAGAGCAGAGCACTACTTCATTTTAAAAGTTAGGACCTTTGGGATTGAAAAAAATTAAAGCAAACAAATACCTAATGCTGCCAACAATAGGCTCTGCTAAGAAGTCTTCTTCAGCAAGTTCGCAACGTCTCCTTTTAAAGCCTCAGGAAAAATTCAGGAAAACTGAAAGAGGCTCTAAATTCACAAACTAAAGATCAGGACTGAGCAATTATCTAGAAAATGGAAGCTTACATTAAAACTTAGTTCCATTATCTGGCTTTATCAGTTCAAATGTTTACTCCTTGAAGGCAAGGCCTCTTACACTTTTATCTTACATAGGCCGCAGACCACCAAACACTGTATTGAGTACATAGTTAGCACTCACTGTTGAATGATTACTTTTTACTCAATAATGAGATAATTGGCTGATTTTCTTTACCTCACATTCCAAGTACAGACACAGAAAATTATTTTTCTTTATGTCTAAAATATTGACAAACGGACCATATTATTGTGTGCCCCCCAAACTTGTATATGGAAGCCCTAACACCCAGTACCTCAGAATGTGTCTATATTTGGAGGTAGGGTCTTTATTTTAAGGAGGTAGTTAAGTTAAATGGCGATTAGAGTGGCCTTAATCCAATATGACTGGATAAGAAGAGACTAGGACACAGACAACAGGCACAGAGGAAAGACCACGTGAGGATACAGTGAGAAGGTGGTCATCTGCAAGCCAAAGAGAGAGGCCTAAGAAGAAACCAACCTTGCAGACTTCTCGATTGTGAACTTTGAGCCTCCAGAACTGGCAAGAATAACTTTCTGCTGTTTAAACTATCCAGTCTGTGGTTTTTTTGTTGTTGTTATGGCAGCCCTAGCAAACCAATACAACCCACAAATAATGAGAACTAATTTAAACACTCATTATTAGAAGATTTAGCTATTAAACTTGGTGCATAGGCTTAGAGCCACACCATAAATTTTCTTACCTCCTTTTGTTATGAGAGAGGGAGAGAAAATGTACTCTTCATTTTGAAACTTTTACTAAAATTTGCTTGTCACCAACATGAGGTTGGATGAGAAGCTTCTAAGGAAAAACATCAAGGATATTTTAAAAGTATGTTGTACATTCTTTGGGGAGTATAACTGTAAGCAACCACTCAGATAACAATTGGAAGATCCCATTGGCAAACTTGAAATCAAGTCACACCACAATTATTTCAGGAGTGATCAACTCCCACTGGCCCATTCCAGATTCATTCTTTCCTGGCAAGTTTGAATGCACCGATTATGCAGCCTCCAGCCAGCTCCCACCTCGTACCCTGCCCCCCAGTTCACCATCGCCTTGGCTACTCCACCAGGGGACCCGCCAAGCATGCGTGCGGGTGCATGAAAAATAGGTGCCCAACTCAAACACTGTATGCCTATGGTCCTTTACTGGGAAGCCAAAATTGTGGGCAAAATTGAGGACGTACCTTAACACTAGTAAGTATAGAAGAGGCAAAGGTTTTTCAAGGGACCTGGAAGAGCCCCTGAGACCTGCCTCCCACCTCCTTCCCACACTATGCCTCCCCAAACCAAAATGACTTTCTTTTCTCTTCCAGTTTTAGCAGTTGTTTCTCCTCCTCCTTAATCCCCTTACAACGTGTCCTGTGTCTATAGAAAGAGCTTTACCCACCTTGAAAAGGTCTTGAGAGCAGGGTTCTTTCTCCTCGGAGGGGTTTTGCCCACATACTTTCATCACTAACAGCCAAAATGATTCAGCAAATACTTACGGATACACACACTATTATTCTGAAAGAGTGGAAGGAGAGAGAGGTCAAGGAAAGGAGAATATGAAGTGAAAAAAACTGGGGAGCACTGACTTTGCTTCTCTTTATTTTCTTCCTTTTGTACTTTCCTGGAAAAGCAGAATTTCAAAAGGAAGCTTAAAACTTCCATGCAGCTTGCAGTTCTGAATGGACATCGACAGCCCATATTTGAATATTTGATGAAAGATTACATTCATAACTTATGACATAAACAAATATCCATTCTTAGTCCTAAGGCCAAGAAACCGCCCATGTGATTAGTAAGATCACCCTTGTATTTTTCAAGTTGTATAGCAGGTTTGGACACACACACACACACACACACACACACACACACAATTCATACACATATCACAAATCATACTCTAAAAATGACTGACTTGAAAACATGCCCAATTTGATCAAGAGCGGTTGGGCCTTTCTACAACATTGATTAATTTTTAGTCAAGAGTTACGTTGGTATGTTGGTACCATTTCAGCAATGCACCTTATCTAATGCAAATCAAAGTAGAACTAAAGATTTAAAAAAACAGAATTAATCATCATAACGCAACTCCATGCTAGTGGCAATGGCAGAAAGTTTGCAAGAAAAGAGTGGTTGTAGCTATGTAGTAATTAAAATTTGGCTAGAAATTGTCATTCATAGTCAATGCATGAAAATATTGTGAGGACTTTTAAGAACTTTAATAACATAATGTGTGGCCCAACATTTGGATTTTAGCAATTTGAACTCAGGCTGCTTATTGAGCATGACACTGCTCCTTGGACTTGGAAACTGCCCATAGAATGGTCTCTATGTGCTGTTGGATTCCTGTTGACAAGTAACCCAAAAGTTGCTGTTCTACGAGCTTGAACTGGAACTAGGACGTTGACAGATTCCTAATCATATGTTACCCCTTGTTCTTGTATCACAGCCCCACTTGCTGACCACGGAGTCAGCCGAGCCGACCTCTGAAAAGTCCAGTTGCCCCCACCGATCAGAAAACAAATAATGTAAGTTTGTGGTCTTGTTTCCCCCTAGTAATCCATCTTGTTGATCATCAGCTCCCTGCAATTTTGCGTTTAAAAACCTAGCCTTATTCCCTCCATTTTGGAACAAGTCGTCTGTTCGTACTGAGGGCTATGTCCCTGATTGACAAATCATATATAAGTAAAACTCTCTTTTAATTTCTTTTGGAATTTTTGTTAACAACTGGAATCAATTTATTTCACACACTTAAAATATAAGAAATATAATAACAAAAGGATAAGATAATTTAATTCTATCATTTTTTTTAAAACATGTCCTTTTAAGAACAATGATTTACATGGAGTTGGTAACTAGAATCTAGGTGATAGCCCTTATTTGCCTAATATTATAATGCCTTCAACTCATAAGTTTGCACAAAGGCAAAATTAGCTTCTAAAAGGAGAATTGAGTTCAGAAATGTCAGCCTCATGCCAATTTTTTAGTCAGTAAAATTTATAAAGCACGAATCATATAAAATTCTTAGAATATTATCATTATCTCAGTTAATACTTATGGAACACATACTATATGTCAGGTATAGACAAGAAATTTTTGTTTTCTTTTTAATGGCAGGAGGCCTGGATATTTATCCAATGACTTTTCTTTCTTTCTTTCTTTCTTTCTTTCTTTCTTTCTTTCTTTCTTTCTTTCTTTCTTTCTTTCTTTCTTTCTTTCTTTCTTTCTTTCTTTCTTTCTTTCTTTCTTTCTTTCTTTTTAATTTTTATTGGGGAGTATTGGGGAACAGTGTGTTTCTCCAGGGCCCATCAGCTCCAAGTCATTGTCCTTCAATCTAGTTGTGGAGGGCGCAGCTCAGCTCCAAGTCTAGTTGCCATTTTCAGTCTTTAGTTGCAGGGGGATCAGCCCACCATCCCATGCAGGAACTGAACCGGCAACTGTGTTGTTGAGAGCTTGTGCTCTAACCAACTGAGCCATCTGGCCGCCACTCTGGAAACTCAGTGGCAGCTCATTGTCTTCAATCTAGGTGTGGAGGGTGCAGCTCACTGACATATGTGGGAATTGAACCATTAACACTGTTGTTCAGAGCTCGCTCTCTAACCAACTGGGCCATCTGGCCGCCCAAGAAATTTTTAATAACATATCTAATTTCATCCTTCATTAATTCTTAATCTTTAAATAGTATCTACAAAAAGGTATTATCTTCAGTTTTAGAAATGATAAAAAAAAAATTATGTGATTTGTCCAACATCATACAATTAGTATTAGGCAAAGTATTTTATACAAAATATTACACAAAGTATTTTCTCTTTAACTCAAAAAAGTTTGGTAAAATATATACCAAAAACAATTAAAATGGATTCTTTCCTAACTATTTTCGTTGCTTTCCGTTAAATTCAAGAGGTATTTATTGAATGAATTCATGAACTTCTTATAGATGAATACTGGGTAAACGAACCTAATGAATGTTTTATTTTAAAAAGTATACAACTTCTTAAAATATAAACTGTATGATATAAGAAAACAAAGAAAGTAATATTTGGTACTGTATAGAATTTTTGGTACTGTAAGAAGTCTGGCCAACAACAAAGATATTCATAGAGGGCACATACCCCAGGACCACCCTTACTTCTGATAACAAGTTTGAACTCTCAGGTTCAATAATTAGCTAGAACTCACAGAAGTCACTGAAAGCTATTATATATAGGATTATGATTTACTGCAGGGAAAAGACACAGATCAAAATTCTCTTACTTTTGTAAACTTCCTACCACTTGGTGGCAGTATACCAAAGATTAGGAGGTTGAAACTTTTTTAGGTTTAATAATAATGACTTGAAATGACACCAAATATTTCATGATAATGGCTGCAAAATAACTTCTCCAAAATGTGCCCCTTTCCAGTTGGAGAGAAGCTACTGTTACTATAATGTAAGTTTTTAGAAAGATTCTTTCTCTAATGTTTTCCTTGTCCTACAACCCCTGCCCATCTTTACATCTATTACAGGTTCATGAAATTACTATTATAGTGCAGTGAAACTATTGAGTTAATACTTAAGCCACTTTCTTACTTTGTATGTTTCCTTACTTTTTGCTGCTACTGAGGCCTGCTTTGTCTCTTTACATTGGCATTCCTTATAGAAACAGGAAGATCTTTCTTTTTAGTAAGAGAGGTTTTGTTTTCCTAATAAAATGCTGACAAAAAATTATGATAAATACTGATAATTATAACCATTCTTATGTATTCACTTTTGTATTATATAGACATAATAGATATCCATGTTTCTAAACATTTCCTCTTATGCTACTTATAATGATTTACTTAAAATCCTATTGATTAAATTTAAAGATTATATCAAATACCATTATCTCTGAGCTAAATGTAAAATTAAACAGTAATAAATTGTTATTAATTCTAAGAGGAATGATATTCTCTCAAACTCCCCTTTCATTTTCTTCTGGCTTTCTCCTACTGATTTGATTGTCCCCATGTAGTCTTTTCTTTCTCCTTGTACTTCTTAAATGTTGGTATTATCCAGGGGTCTGCCTTCAAACTTGCATTTTCCCTCAAGCTAGGCACTTCCCCTAGGCAATTTCATTCATACCCAAAGTTTAAGTCTTCTCCTACTTACCAATGATTCTTAGATTTTATTTACAGCCCCATTTCCCTCTGAAGCTCCAGTTTCATTTTGTGATTGCCTACTAAACATCTCCACTGGGGGTACTTACTACTGGCTTTGCAAATTCAACATGTTCACAGTTAATTTATATCCCTTCTCAAATGTGTTCCATCCCACCTCCATTATTCTTTTCACGTGGTCCTTGAGCAAGAAATATTGGAATCATTTTAATTTGAATAGTACCACCACCACCACCACCACCAGCACTACTACTACTACTATTTTTAATTGAATGCTGACCTTGTCCCAGGCACTAACTCTTTTGTGTGTATTATCTTATTTAATATTCAAAATGAACCTATGAGGTAAATACTATTGTTAATACCATTTTACAAATGAGTAAGCAGAGACTAGTCCACAGCTACATGGCTAAGTAGAGGACCTGAGATTTAAACTCAGGCAGTATAGAGAGGGTGCCAAAAAAGTGTACACATTTTAATAAAGGAAAGATCTATTAAAATCATAATATTCAATATATACCGATAACAAAAGATGAATACAAGTCACGTTTGACTTCTGCAATTACAAGAGGTGCTCAAAGTGGTTACCATCAGCGTCCAGACACTTCTGATGATGGTAAACTACTGCTTGAGCAACATTGACCAAAGTGTCCACTTGTACACATTTTTTTGGCACCCCCGGTATTTTAAGAGCCCATACTGCTAATCTACACTGCTAATGATAATAGTACCAAATATCTATATGTTTCTAAACATTTTCTCACCTCCCTTGGAATTAGCTTGGGACTGTCTACCTACTTCTGGCCAAAGGGAATGAAAGTGATATATGCCTCTTCCAGAGCAAGGCACTTAAGAAATGGTGTTCCTCACAATCTTTTTTTTTTTTCTTCCCTTCAGTTGTGGCAAATTTAGAGGTCATAAATTCCAGAATATGGCAGAGCTACAAGTTGGAGGAGACACTGCCCAAGAAGGAAAAATGTCTTTGTATTAAGCTCTGGAGATTAGAGGGTTTGTTGTTATCACAGCATATCCTACCCTATTCTGACTGATAACAAGCAACCTGCCCAAAACTTCCTCCTTCTCCTTCACTGGTCCTTATCCAATCAATCACCAAATCTTCTCATTCCTCCTAAATTCTTCTTCTCTATCCTTCCCTCAGTGTCTTAGGTTAAGCCCTCATTATTTTTCTAATTGGGATGGTTACCAAAGCCTTCTAAATAACTGATCTTACTTCCATCCTCAATCCATACTACACAGGGCTGCTAAAGTAACCCTTCTAAAATAATACTATATGAATGCCCTGTTCTTACTTACATTTTTTAAATGGCTTCCCATTCTCCGCTAGTTAATGTCCAATCGCTTCAGCATGGGTTAAAAGGTCCTTGACAAGCTTGGTAACACCCACCTCACTGGCTACTCCCCTCAGGTTCCTAAACACACCTATTCTGCTTTCTAGTATGCTGCTGCTTCCAGGAATGCCTTTCCTACACATCTTTTGAAACTCAACTTAGTTGTTGCCTTTGAGGAGAAAAATCTTCCCTGACATTTTATTCCATCTCTTTTCTGTGCTCTCATGGCGCTTGCCCCTCTCTTTTCTAGCCCTTATACCACTGCGCTGTAGCTCTTTGTTCCCATGTCTGTGTTCATTTCACTGTGTCATATTTATGTTAATATCTTTACTACCAGGCATTGTGTTTAGCACATGTTAGATAATTAAATATTTGTTGAATGAATTAATAAATACAGGAATGAATGAGTATTGTTTTAAGTTATAATGTGTTTCCTAGGTAAGCTATAGGGAAAACAGGGTCATTAAAATAGACACAAAACTGCATTCTTTGGCTGTGGTAGCTAGTTTGTAAAGATGGCCCCCAATGAACCAGGCTTCCCAGTATTCACACCCTCCTGTAAACCATTTCCACATTGAATCTGGGCTGGCCCTAGGATCAGTTTTTATCAGTAGAATGTTGCAGGAATGACACTGATTTCTAAGGTTGCGCTGATGATATCTGTAGCTTCCGATTTCTTTGCTTGGGACATTTCCTTTTGGATACCAGCCACGGAGAAGCACTGGGGAGAAAAACTGAGGCACTCTGGTCAACAGTCCCTGCGGATTTCCTAGACGCCAGCCAGCACAAGCTGCCAGCCATGTGACTGACCCACCATGGATATTCCAGACCAGTTGAGCCACAGATGACTGAAGCGCCAGCCAACATCATGTGGGACGGAAGAACCTCTCAGCTTAGTCACGTAACAACTCTCCTATTCTGGCTTTATGTGATCTTGTGAAACATATATGCTTTATTGGGGTGAACTGACAATTTACAAAGTTGTCTTAGCTTTACTATTATTTCCTGTGCATGCAATGACAAAAGTGACAATTCTGCTGTCTTTCCAAGTCTTTGCCACGGCTCCTAGAGGCTATCAATGTTTATGCTAATGTGCTGGCATGTGCCATTGAGAATGCAGACATCTACACTGGGATGCGGTCTCAGGTCACTACAGGAGTTGTCATAAATGCTGCTGACCACTCACACCTCAGTGTCTCACAAAGACCATTATGAAACAGCCCTTCAGATTTACTCACGTTTTTATTGAACCTCTTTCACAGTAGGACTCGGGCATGAATCCATGGGGGCTGGGCCAATAAATAATCTGAGCGACAGACAGACAGAAAGAATGCTACATTTATAATCATTTCTCTTCCTTTATCGTGGCCTGTTGTCCTTAAGCCACACTTCTGTGCCATGTCATTCCCTTCCTTTGGATTAAAGGAGACACCATGGTCTTTCATGTAAACAGATCCTAGGATACTAATTCCACCTTCAGACATGTCCAGAGAAGACTGAAACCAAGAGGCTCAACATGGCCAAATTCTACTGAATTAAGAACATATATACATTTAATCAGTGTAGAATACCTCTTCTCTTGCACCTTCATTTGCTAAGAGTTACTTTTTTCCTTGAGGAAATTGCCCTTCCTCCTTTCCAATTAATTGTGGTTGGACTGTCAATTATAGGGACATATTCCCATCCCTGGCCCATAGGGATGGGAATATGACCCTGATTTGGTCAATCATAGTAGGTACTTCATCTCTCTGAGAAAAGGGATTGTTCTGAAAGATGAATACAGGCCCCAAGACAAGGCAATCAGAGTACTTCTCAGAGATTTTTTTTAGTAAGAGTCTCCTTCTTTCTTGAGGCATAGAATAAGAAGGTTGTAATCTTGGGCTTCTATGTGGAAAACATTTGGAGGCAATAATGAAGCCTAGGAGAATTAAGCAGAGGAGAGATGAATTGTGCAAAAGAGACTGAGTCCTGGCTGTGTCAAGTTGGAAGTTTTTCTCCCTGAGATATCTGAAGTTATATGCTCTCTACAGAAATTCCATCAGTTCTATAACAGACCCCATCTTTCTTCCATTAATTCCCATTTTTTTACTTAGCTAGTTTGAGTTGGATTTCCATCAAGTACAATTTAAAAGTGCCAATAATTACAAATAAGAGCACAGCAAAATGATAAAAGTATTTTTCTTGTTAAGTTACCTGCAAGTCATTTATATTCATAATGGGAAAATGACTTAAAGTAAAAAGAGCTGAAGTTGCAGCATACTTAAAGAGTTATTGAATAAGAAATCAATGTGCTATAACTTGTGGTTATAATGAAATAATGAGCTTAATAAATCGTTCAAGAAAAGGAAATTTGATTTTTAGAGTTCTTTTAAGATGGGCAAAATTTATGAAAATATATTTGTTGTGGTAAAGTGATAATTTTTAAAGTTGTCTCAGCTTTACTAACTTTCTCTTGCAAGTCCAATTTGAAATTTTGGATTAGGAAAATGAGTATATCTATAGTATTGCCATCCACAAAAGAAAAGATAATAACACAATATGAAGTAATGAAACTCTTAGAGAGTTGTTTACTATTGAACAATACTCTGCTTTGGATTTAATGAAGTTTTCTAGTAGTTTTTAAAGAGAACCATGAACAGAGATTTAATTCTAACATATTGAATCATTCTTTTATTTAACAACTAATTAGTATTAAGATGAAAATCTCAGCAAAATATAAAGCCTCTTACAAACAAGACTGAAGCAAGGACCGCTTCTGAAATGTGTAAAGTATGAAGGTGCCTAAGGAAGACAAATTAATTAAATTCACCATCCAAGATTTACTCTGTCAAATGAGAAATTTTACAACCTAATTTGTACTACAAATTGCCTTTGTATAATGTTTTTACAAGTGTGAACACTGATTTCCCAATAGTATGAAGAAAAGAAGGCACAAGGAAGAAATATCCTGAAAGGGAAAGTTAGTTAGCTGCTGATTATAAAGTTAACATCTCTCCCGAGTTAAAATAATTGAATCCTAAAAAAAATAAAATAAATAAAAAAATAAAAAAAAAATTGAATCCTGCTTGCAAATTGTGAATGGTGAAAGGTCGAAATTCCTCAGTGTTGTTTAAGCCACTGTACTCTAATAGAATTTAACATTAAACTACATGAGCTCTATCTATTACTGACTAAAACATGAAATGGAAATGCTCATAGTTAGGTTGCCAGAATATTCTACTGAGAGAAATAGTTGACAAAACAAACAACTGCTTTTTTTTTTTTTAAATAGAATTTTGGTTTCAAGTACAGTGCTAATGACTTCAACATTTTACTTTTTTACTATGTAAACTTGTGTTCCGTTTCATTTAAGATTTTTTTCATTCTGTAATGGTATTAGATTTTTAGTGTGGAAAGGAGCAAAGCATTCAACTCAATATAGGAACTTTGCCTTATTTAATTTCTTACTCCATAACCAAGAAACTAACATTTATTAAATACTTCTGTGCCAGACAATGTGATGTACATTTGATAAACATACTCTCATTTCATCCTCCCCCAAAACCTATTTGGTATGTATTATTATCCACATTTTACAGAGAAGAAAACTGATGGTAAAATGGGTTTGTGACTTGTCTGAGGTCATTTAACTAGCAAATGGCCAAGCGAGAATTTAAACTCAGGTCTCCCTGGCTCCAGAATATTTCTCTTTCCCCACACTGATGCCTTTGTTTCCCAGATATAAAGATTAGAAAGTTTAAGGCATGACCTACTCCTAAAGAAGCAGCAATTGGAAATAGAGGTATTAACTTGGAATCCTCAAAGATACTTCTTTGAAACTTAACTGAGAGAATTTATGGGAAAATCATATTATTTCAAGTTAATAACAGCTTTTATTGATTCTCTTTTGAAATGATATCTATAAAATTCCTAGTAGAGTGCTTGTTACATTGTAAGGGTTCCAACTGCTCTCTACTTTAATATTTGGGGATTAATAAAATCCACTACTTAAGATTTTACTGTGTTTGTATCTATGTAATAATACCATGTTTCCCCCAAAATAAGACCTAGCCAGACAATCAGCTCTAATGCATCTTTTGGAGCAAAAATTGATATAAGACCCGGTCTTATTTCACTATAATATAAGACCGGGTCTTATTTTACTGTAATATAAGACCAGGTTTTATTTTACTATAAGACCAGGTATAATATAATATAATATAATATAATATAATATAATATAATATAATATAATATAATATAATACCAGGTCTTATATTAATGTTTGCTCCAAAAGATGCATTAGAGCTGATTGTCCAGCTAGGTCTTATTTTAAGGGAAACACGGTACTATGGTGGACACCTACTGTCTTGTCTGTCTAACATCCAATCTTTCTCTGGGAACTATTTCACACATTCACCCTGTGGCAGAGTAAATAATTTAGTCCCATCCTTCCACATCCCCTGCATCCCACTCTGACTTAAGCTTCACTGTGGGCAGAAAGTATTTCTCTGCCCCTTGACTTAGTGTTTAGCCATGTGACTTGCTTTGACTGTTGGTATGTGTCAGGATGGTTCTGAGCCTAAACTTCAGAGGTCTCCCATGTGGCCTCGCTAGCTTACTGCCCCCAGAAGGAGGATGACCAGTGTGTGGAATACAGCACCCTAGTTACTACAGCTTTAAGTAGAGCGACCTCAGCCATTATGCAGATCTGTGGAAATAAATGACAATTGTTTTAAACCACTAGTTTGGGGTGCTTTGTTATACAACATTAAAGCGGTAATAGCTAACTGGTATACTTCCCACCTCATTCCACTCCCAAATCATATGGCTTCCACAGGACTTAATGGGTTCTTACAAGATCGGACTCCTTGTAAGATCTTTTTACAAGATCCTGTCATCAGTGGGTCCAGAGGCCAATTGGGCCACTTAGAGTTCTCCTCAACATTTTGAACATGGAGAGATAACATCAGGCACTCTTTCTGTGGTAGAAAGTCTAAGGTATAAAACCTGGTAGTTATTACCAGCCATGCTGGCCACCCTGGAGAAAGCAGATTGATCGTGAGAAAGATGAGTCAGGAGGCAGAGGGCGACACCTAGGGGCTTTGTAGAGTCCCTGTTGCAGTTGTTCTTAAGACCCTGCTGCATCCTTACTCTATGTTCTCTAAACCAAAAAACTCTCCTCCGTTTGACTAAGCTGTTTTGGTTTGGTTTGGTTTGGTAGCTTACAATTGATCACTTTTCTTTTTCGACTGTAGCAAAAAAAAAAAAATAAAATAACATAAAATTTACCATCTTAAGTATTTTAAAGTGTGCAATACAGTAGTATTAACCATGTGTACATTGTTATGCAACAGAGCTCTAGAAATTTTTCATCTTTCAAAACCGAGATGCTATATCCACTGAACAACAACTCCACTTTTCCTCCTCCTCCCTACCCCCGGCAACCACCATTCTACTGTTTGTTTCTATGAGTTTGACTATTTTAGATATCTCATATAAGTAGAATCATGCAGTATTTGGGTGTGCAAATGTACACATATTTTCATGATGGATTCAAACTAATAATTATTTACCACCCTTTGCTTTTCCAGTTTTGGAGAAAACAATGAAAGAAAACAAAATGGATGACAATAACAATGGTTTGGAAACATGAACACCCACGAGTGAAACATATCCCCCCCCAGGGCTTTTGCCCATACTATACCTTCTACCTGTCAAAATCCCGCCCTACCCTTATTTAAGGTCTCTCTTAAATGTCATGTCCTCTATGGAGCCGTCTGAGATGTTCCTACTGGAGAAGCATCTTAACTTGAACCTCCATGAGGTATCTCTGCCCCTCTGTGGCTCTTAGCCGTTTTATTTATCTTACTCTCTATTTTCTGTTGTGATCTTTCTGGAGAAAAAGACAGTGTCTTACTCATATTTCTGTTTCTCGAATTACCCTGTCAAGTGTTTTACACACAATAGGCACTCAATCAGTATGTGGAATTGAGTGGTCCCCCACCAAAATTCCTGAGTTAAAACTAGATCCCTCTTTTGTCTGAGCAACCCCACATTTACTCTAATCCACCTACTTCATACTGGAGGTTCATTGTGCAATCATTGCCCATAATTTGACTGCAATTAAAACCCTAAATTAAAATTGGATGAAAACCTCAGTCAGCTAGTGTTTTTTAAAGGTCAAAGTATTTGCTGCCAAAAGGTGAACAGGCTGCATTTGATCATCCTTTAGGTTAAGGTCTATTTTAGCTTCAAAATTCTTTAGTTTTGTGATTTATATAGTTAATCATTTTCCATTATAAATAAATGAATTTCCTGGCAACCTTTTTAAGAAGAGTTAGCAGAAAATTTGCCTTGTTTTATTTTTTCTGCTATCTTTCCATAGGCATGTCCCGGGTTCAGTAGTAGGACTTCTTCCCTTTTCTGTTTCTAACTTATATCTACTTTCTTGGTAATTGCATCCATGTCTATGACTTTAAATTCCATCTATGTACAGATGACACTCAAATCTTTATATCCTGCCTGTATCTCTTCCCTGAATTCCAGACTGAAACCACCAACTGCCTATCAAACATCTGTCTGGATGCATAATAAGCATTCTAAACTTAACATGTCTCAAAACAAATTCCTAATTCTCCTCCCCATTCCTCAGCAAAGTATTTTTCTCTTCAGTTTTACCCCATCTCAATTAATGACCACTTTACCCAACCTTTCAAGTTGCTTAGACCAGAATCCTTGGAGTCCAATCATTGTCACTTCTCTACTTAAAACTCTCCAATGGCTTATCTCAATCGTCAGAAGAGCCCAAGGCCTTCTGGTACCTTACACTCCTGCCCACCACTCCTCACTGCAGTTCTTTCTCTAAACTCATTTTCTTCTGATTGAATTCCCATGGTTCTCCCCTTCCTTACCTTGCTCCTCCCACATACTCCATACTGTACCTCTAAGGCACCCCAGAGCTTCTTTTTCTCCCCCTTCCTAGTAACCCAACTGCTCTGTCTGCGTGGAGCACTCTCCTTTAAATTAACCCATGGCCCCCTCCCTCACTTCTACCAGGTCTTTGCTCAACTGCTATATTTCAGCAAGAACTTCTCTGAGCACACTGAATTCTGCATTTTCCATTTTATGTCTCTCCAAATGCTATCACCATCTAAAACTGTATTTTATTTACTTATTTTACTTACTATCTCCTCACACTAAAATGTGTGACTAGATTTTTGAGGACTAGATTTTTGTCTGTTTTGTTTACCCTTTTATTCTCAGTGCTGAAATAATTCCTGGAACATAATAAACACTCAATAAATAGTTCTTGAATAAATGAATGTTCAAAAAGTTTATAAGTACAAAAAGTCAGAACAAATATAGACAGAACAGAATAATTCTCCTTTCACTTGAGTTATACCTCTCAACGCATGATTCTAGAAAGACAAGAATGATTCCATGGTATATTTTACATTCTTAACAACAACAACAACAAAAACCACTCTCATTCTGTTACTTAAAAAAAAAAAAAAATACAGCCACGCATCGCTTAATGACGAGGATACTTTCTGAGAAATTTGTTAGGCAATTTCATTGTGTGAATATCATAGAGTGTACTTGTACAACCCTAGGTGGTAGAGCCTCCTACGCACCGAGACTATATGGTATATCTTATTGCTCCCAGATTACAAGCCTGTACTGCATGTAATTGCACAAAACAACACAAGATGAAATCAAGCACAAGAGAAAATGAGGTAATCAAGAGACACGGTGAACATGAGATGTATGAAGCTGCTGCCAATGTAATAGGGCATACTGTTTTACAGCAAACTTTTTTAATAAGTAGAAAAAGTACACTCTAAAATAATGATTAAAAGTATAGTAGGTAAATACATAAACCAGAAACATAGTTGTTTATTATCATTATTAAGTATTACGTACTGTACATAACTGTATATGCTATACTCTGGTATGACTGGCACCACAGTAGGTTTGCTTACACTAGCATCACCACAAACAGGTGAGTAATGCATTGCACTATGGTGTTAGGATGGTGATGATGTCACTAAGCTATGATGTCACTAGCTGCTATGAATGTTTCAGCTCCATTATAATGTATGAGACCACCATCATCTGTGTGGTCTGTCATTGACCAACATGTCCTTATGCAGTGCATAACTGTATATGGGTAAAATGGCAGAGGAAACATGCCCAAGTAAAGAAAAAGAAAGTTCTTATGATTCTCTGAAAATTTAGTTTGTTACAAGGGATACTCTAAACAGGTTTTCTTAGTGTACTATGTGTACTTCTGGTGATAAATGAGTAATTTCATATAGTACACAGATAAGCATTTTCATTTACCGTGTTTCCCCGAAAATAAGACCTAGCCGTACCATCAGCTCTAATGCATCTTTTGGAGCAAAAATTAATACAAGATCCAGGATATTATATTATATTATATTATATTATATTATATTATATTAGACCCGGTCTTATATTATATTAAAATAAGATCAGGTCTTATATTACATTAAAATAAGACTGGGTCTTACATTAATTTTTGCTCCAAAAGACACATTAGAGCTGATGGCCTGGCTAGGTCTTATTTTTGGGGAAACATGGTAAGAGCCTCGTGCTTATTTCAATGTATATTACGAAACAAAACTAGCATTTTACAACTGGGATTTTCTGGCTGTGACACTTTAGGATGAGGTTAAAGCATGCAGAGCTGTGGTAATCTGCACACCACGTGAATCACAGGAAAGGACTCAGGCCCGCCCATGATTATTGTGAACCTCCACAACTAAATCGTCTCCTGGAACAGTTCATAGAATATACACGTGTAGGTGACAATGCTGTTCACCAGTATGTTGTCTTGCACACTGAATTTTCTAGCTCATTCCTGCAGTTTTTTCAGCACTAAATTGAAATGTCACTCAAAGAAACTGACAATTGTTAAGTACTGAAGTATTAAAATGCTTGCCCTGAAAGCATAATTTATTCACTGTTGCATGCACCAGCAAAAACAAAAACAAAAACCTGGCACACACTTCAATTGAAGAGTAGTATTTAATCATGCTTTTCAAATTGTCAATTGTATCAACTCTTTAAGTCTCTGACTTTTACTGTTTGATGTGCAGAGGCGATGAAAACCACTGAAGATCATTAGCTTCCATGCACACAGGTCCTCATTCTCTCATTTAAGTGGACAGAACTCTAAACCTTTCTGGAGGAGACCTTCAATATTCAAAATCAGTTGCATGAATAGATTTGCATTTTGAATATCTTATTGATCTTTGTTGATTTGAACAGCCAAAAATCACCCTTACATTCACGATTCCATTAGAATTATAAGTGAAGACCAAGTGAATGAGGGGCCTGCAAAACAGAATGATGAATGTGTGCCTTGATCATGCTGTTTTATTCTTCTTTATCTGAAAAATTCTCTAAAAATATTTTTATCATCAAGAAAGACTTCATACGTATTTTCTCCCACTAACTGGTAAGAGTGAGTGGATAAACGAACCTTTTTTACTATTACCTCCCATCATTTATAGCATAAGATAAAAATTTTTCATCAAAGCTAATAATAATAATTAATGATAATATCATTATTAATAATTATTATTATAGAAATACACACTTACATTTAAAAAATAAGGGTCTCAAATAAATGACCTAACATCACATCTCAAGGAACTAGAAAAATTAGAGCAAAAAACTAAACGCAAAAATAACAGAAGGAAGTAAATAACAAAGACCAGAGCAGAAATAAATGAAATAGATCAGAAAAACTATAGAAAAGATTAAGAAAACTAAGAGCTATTTTTAAAAAGACAAACAAAGTTGACAGACCTTTACCTAGACTAAGAAAAAAAGAAACTAAAATCTGAAATGAAAAAAGACATTATAACTGATACTACAGAAATACAAATATGAGACTATTATGAGCAATTATACACCAACAAATTGGATAATCTGGAATAAGTGGACAAATTTCTAGAAACATACAACCTACCATGACTGTTCATGAAGAAATAGAAAATCTGAACAGATTGATTAATAGTAAGGAGATTGAATCAGTGATAAAAAAATCTCCCAACAAAGAAAAGTACAGGAACAGATGGCTTCACTGGTGAATTCCACCAAACATTTAAAGAGAATTAATACCAAACTTTATCAAACTATTCCAAAAAATTGAAGAGGAAAGAACACCTTCAAACTCATTTTACAAGGCAGAATTACCCTGATACTAAAGCCAGACAAAGATAAGCAAAAATAAGCAAGTGGAACTATATCAAACTATAAAGCTTCTGCATAGTAAAGGAAACAATCAACAAAATAAAAGGCATTCTACGGAATGGGAGAAAACATGTGCAAACTATATGCGTGTATCTGATATGGGTTAATATCGAGAATATACAAGGAACTCATACAACTCAACAGCAAAAACTTCAAATAATCTGATTTTAAAATGGGCAAAGAACCTGAACAGGCATTCTTCCAAAAAAGATATAAAACGGTGAACAGGTACATGAAAATGTGCTCAACATCACTAATCATTAGGGAAACGCAAATAAAACCACAATGAGATATCACCTCACACTTATTAGGATGGTTATTATAAAAAAGACAAGAGATAGCAAATGTTGGTGAGGATGTGGAAAAAAAGAAACCCTGTACACTGTTAGTGGAAATGTAAATTGGTATAAGCACTATGATAAACAATACGGAGGTTTCTCAAAAAATTAAAAATAGGACTACCATATGATCCAGAAATCCCACTACTGGAAATATATACAAAGGAAGAAAAAGCAGTGTCTCAAAGATGTATCTGCACTCCCATGTTCACTGCAGCATTATTCACAATAGCCACGGCATGGAAACAACCTAAGTGTCTGTGGACAAATGAATGGATAAAGAAAATGTATGTATACATATTTATATATATATATTTAATGGAATACTATTCAGCCACAAAAAGGAGATTCTGCCATTTGTAACAACATGGATGAACCTGGAGGGCATCATGCTAAGTGAAATAAGGGAAAGACAAATACTGTACATGTCACTTATAAGAGTAATCTAAAAAAAAATGATCAAACTCATAGAAACACAAAGTAGAATGGTTGTTGCCAGGGGCTGGGGGATGGGGGAAATGAGGAGATGGTGAAAGGGTATAAACTTTTAGTTATAAGATGAATAAGTTCTCTAACAATTGTCACCCCAATAAATTTAAAAAATAAATTAAAAAAAAAGATGAATCAGTTCTGAGGATCTAATGTATAGTATGGTGACTATAATTAATAATACTGTACTGTATACTTGAAATTTGCTAAGAGAGTAGATCTAAAGCATTCTTGCAAAAAAAATTAAAAGGTAACTACATGAGATGATGGATGTACTAATTAGCTTGATTGTGGTAACCACATCACATATGGATACATATACAAAATCATTATGATATACACTTTAAATATACAATTATACCTTAATTTTAAAAATAATTATTGTTACATTTCTATATGGCTTTCTTTCTTTGAGTCACTAAAGGCTCAAGGTCTATTTTGAAGGGGATAAGAGAAGAATGAAGGAAAGTTTAAAGGGATAAAAACTTTATCTCCCCACTCTACTTACAGTTGAATTTGCATAAATGTGTACAACAGTAGACATATCAGTAATTGGCTCTAGCTGTCGCATATTTTAGAATTAACTAGGAAGGAACTTCACCTTTATATCCTTTCCTTTAAAGTTTTCCTTGTCCTTTCATGTGTTTAGTTAGTATTTTTAAATGTTTTAAAATTGCCCCATATACTCATTCTAAAAAACAGGAAGTTATAAAAAAGCAAAAGGAAGAAAAAAAAATAACCGTGATTTCATCATTAAAAAAACCCACTATTGTAATTTTGGTGTATTTTTTCCACATATAGTTTTTTGTTTGGCTTATATAGTTGAACTCTATCTAGTGAAGTGGTCTAAATGGTTTCCTTAAAGTATCCTTAAAAGAAGCTTTTAAAATTACACATATTTTAAAATATGCATATTTTAAATTGACATCTATAATAGTAAACATAAGTCAAATAAATTTACTTCCTTTTATACAAAAAATAGAAATTATTGAACATTTTATAAGATGAAATAAGTAAGACCAGGCTATAACAGGAACAAATATGCCACAATATGATTTGGTAACATAACCTTTAACTTATTGACTAGAGTACAGCAAATGTGAAAGAAATCAAGTAAAAATTTATACATGGATTTTATCCAATGTATCTAGAGGAAAAATGTGATAGTCCATCAAAAATCTCATTTACATTTAAGAGGATATGATAAATCCCTCACATTGCTTCTGATCCTAAGATTCAGGCTATTCCAAAATGGGCCCAAATATCCCCAAATTGGCTAAAATCCAGAGTATCTCAACATGGACTGAAATACAAGTATTTTAGTAAGCTTCATATATATGTATATATATATATACATATATACATACATGTATGTGTATATATATATACAGTATATATATACATATATATATATATATATATATATATATATATATATATATATATATACTGTGTTTCCCCCAAAATAAGATGGCTTGCTCCCAAAGACACATTAGGGCTAATGTTCAGGGGATGTCATCCTGAAAAATCATGCTAGGGCTTATTTTCCTGTTAGGTCTTATTTTTCTGGGAAACATGGCATATGACTAGAAGCCTTATGAGTTTAAAACACCTTGATTAGTTATCCATGCAGGCCTCCCTAAAACCAGTATTTCCATTTACCTGTTTGGTACCCTGGAGCTATTTGTACCCAGGGTAATGTACAATACTGAAATTTGGAATGGAGGAATACCATTCTTTATGAAGTGAGAGAAAGATAACTGTGAACCGAGGCTCATTCTCAGAGAAATCAAATTTAGGAAAGGGCACATAAAGAAGTAGAGAATTTGGAAATTGATTTCCTTAAGAATATGCATGGTGCCTTCAATGCTGCAATGTCTGCAATGCTGTACCTTGAAGGTTTTGAATTCACTTCCACTTCTTAAGTCTCCAACAAACTCATAACAACAAAGACAAAGTTGACCTTTAATGCATACCTCACAGGAAATTGTGATGATTCAGCCCATAGCACCTGTTCCTCGAACAGAGCTGAGTGAGAAGGTGTTTCATGTTGAGAAGAATCAAGCAGCTTCATGTAGGTAACATCCTTCGGATGAGTCAAAAGATTTATGGTATTTATTTCTCTTCATAGAGTCTACCCGACTTTTTATGAATAACGGGTTATTAATTCAGTGGTTGAGAAAATTAATAAGCTAAAGCAACACCTCATTTATTTGGCTGGTGTGAAGAATGAGTTGTACCAGGTAAAAAGATCCTCAGGATAATTAAAACTTATAACTTCAAGGCATTGAAGTTAGAAAAATAAGTTCAGTATTTTTGAAAACACTGAAACATTTGAATTTGAAAACAGTGTACCTGCTATGCAAGCACAAATGCAGTTTTCTGTTAGTTTCTTAAATAAAGACTCTGGAACTGAAATTGTCCTTTTCAGAGTGGTGAGTGTTGAAAAGTAGGGCAGGCCCAGACAGTGAGCTGGGCACTTTTGGTGAAGTAAACTGGATATGGTGTGGTCCACAAACCTATTGGAGGATGATGGAGTAGCAGGAGAGGCAATTGAAAGAGGGATGCTGGTACCATAAAATCTAGTTCAGAGTCACAAGTATGGGATCAAACTGGAGGAAACAGGCAAGAAACTGATCCTGTCATTCACCCAGATCAAGTAAGCTTTGTTCCACCAGCATAGGCATTCAAGTACTAAAACTTGCACAAGTGTGGACCTGAGGCTGCTGTATATTCCTCTCTGCTCTTAGCTGTTTTCATATCTTTCCATTAGCATTTTATTCTTTTGCATTGTAATTTTTAAATACTATCTTTTTTTCCACTTCAGTGTCCTTGAGAGCCATTAATATCCTCTTCTGTAATCACAGCCCCAGGCACAGTACACAAGTATGCTGGCACAGCGACAGCACGAAAGGAATGTACAGCCCTTTATTAGGTCTCTAACAGCAGTAAGAGAGGATTGCACAATCAATTATCAAAATAAATCTTCACTTTTAATTGCACAGCTTATAGCACATTGGAGAGTGCAAAAGAGTTCTTCACTCCAGGATCAAGTCATTAGTGTACTATGTACAGAAATGATCTTAAATAGGCCATGAAGAGTGGCTCACTAAGTAGAGAGCCATATGATTTCACTGATATGTGGTATATAAAACTGAAAACAACAAAAGAACGAGACAAACAAATGAAGAAACAAAAACTCATAGACAAAGACAATAGTTTAGGGGTTACCAGAGAGGAAGGGGGAAGGGGGTCTCTAGAAGAGGGTAGATGGGGTCTAATATATGGTGATGGAAAGAGAACTGACTGGGTGGTGAACATACAATGTGAGATATAAATAATGTATTACACAATTGTACACCTGAAATCTATGTAACTTTACTAACAATTGTCACCCCAATAAACAAAAAATAAAAGAGTGGCTACTGCTCCTTAGCATCCATGGTCATAGTGAGCTTTCCTTTCTTCATTCTCAATTTCGGGGCCCACCCATGCAATTGCCTCTCTTTGTTCTTTAAAGAAGAAACTGATAGGAGAAAAGCACTTTTCTAGTCAACAATTTATTAAACAATTAAACATATTCTACCATGGGAAGTTGTTTCAAAGCATAGATCCTGTTATGTGTTTTAGGAAAAACAAACAAACAAACAAATCTCTCTTGCCTTGTCTTATTTTTGCATTTCTAAGGGTCCTCTTCTGACATCTTTGTTTAATTTGTGACTGCCTGAGAAAGAGGGTAGATGTGTGTCTTGTTCCAGCAGTAAGTACGGAGGGACTTGGTCACACTTTACTCATTATAGTCAGTAAGCTCTCTCAAATGGGGACACCCATCTTTCTTTTTTTTTTTTTTTTAAAGATTTTATTGGGGAAAGGGAACGGGACTTTATTGGGGAACAGTGTGTACTTCCAGGACTTTTTTCCAAGTCAAGTTGCTGTCCTTTCAATCTTAGTTGTGGAGGGTGCCATTCAGCTTCAAGTTGTTGTCCTTTCAGTCTTAGTTGTGGAGGGCGCAGCTGAGCTCCAGGTCCAGTTGCCGTTGCTAGTTGCAGGGGGCGCAGCCCACCATTCCTTGCGGGACTTGAAGAGTTGAACCAGCTACCTTGTGGTTGAGAGCCCACTGGCCCATGTGGGAATCGAACCAGCAGCCTTCGGAGATAGGAGCATGGAGCTCCAACCGCCTGAGCCACTGGACCGGCCCTGGGACACCTATCTTTCACTCAGGTGTAGAAAGAGACTGGGCTGACCACTGTATCCTACTTACTAAGAATTGTGCAGATATGCTGAAAGTGTCTTCTCTGATCATACCCAGGCATTATGGGAATTTCTCTGATCTCTATGGGTAGCTGTTGTCATCTATGTCTTCAAAAGCAACTCATCTAACCACCCTTCGGCCTTCTTGTCCTTCTATAATATTGATTTCCTCACTCCATACAGAATTGCTAGATCACTATAGAACAAACTTTAAGCCTTCCAAATCAAGTACACTTAATGGGATTTGTGTTTTTAGTGGTACTTCCAAGGGCATGGCTTAGGAGCTTTACACACATATAATACTCAGATACTCTCCCCTACTAAAGCCATTTCAAGGAAATGCAGTCATCTAAGTGAAAACAGTGTACCTGCTATGCAAGCACAAATTCAAGACAAGTTCACTAGTACCCTTTTCTGAAGAGATTATTAGCCATAAGCCAGGCCTATTAAAAAATGCGAGGGCTGGAGAGATCCAAGATGGTGGAGTAGATAAACACTGTGCCTGCTTCCTTCTGTGAACACATTAAAATTACAACTAAATTATAGAATAATTAACTTGGAGAACTATCTGAAACCTAGCCAAAGAGAAGTTCTACAACTGAAAATATAAAGAAGCCACATTGAGACTGGTAGGAGGGGTAGACACACTGAACTGTGTATGGCAGTTGACAATCAGGAGGGATATGTTAGCTGCCTTGTTTACCCCTGGAGGAGAGAGGGACCCCAGCCCCCCACACCAGGTTCCCCAGCCTGGAGTACTGGTGCCGAGAAGAGGAGCCCCACAACATCTGGCTGTGAAAAACAGTAGGGATTCCGACTGTTCGGGTGGGCTGGAAGGCTGTGGGAAATGCACAGTCCTCTTAAACAACCCACACACAGACTCACTTGCTCTCAGGCACTCATCTTGGGCTCCAGCAGAGGGATGGGAACTTGGCGGGGGGCGGCTCAGAGATACATGGGGGTACAGACTGAGGTGTGTGATTGCAGGAGAAGACTGGAAGCCAGTCAGCATTTTCCTGGTGAGGGGTCGACCTTCATGCAGCCAACAGGTGGGTGCCATCTTTCCTGTGCTGAGCCCACCCCTTCTGACCAAATCTGAATCTGATTGGCTGGTTGATTTCCACTGCTCTGCTCTGCTGACTCACTGGGAACCCACTCCACCCAACTCGAACGATGCCAGAGGCACTCATATTGCACTTTTTTCTTGGAAAACTATCAAGAGTCCAGCAAGTCCCAGGCAGGCAGCAACAGGCCTCGGTGTGCTCTGAGACTTTTGCTGAATTGCTTCAGGCTCAGCACTGGCACCAAACCAGAAATTACATTAACCTGGTGACCACAATTCTTCCCACAATAGTGACTCTCTGAGACCTTGCCTTACCCAAGTCATGTACCACATAAGGCGTTATCAGTGGCTAAACCTTAAGGGAGCCAGCAGGTGGCAGCAGGCCTCAGGGTGTCCTGGCTTTTTGCAGAGCTACCCCAGACCCCATACTGGTGGCAGCCATCCTCAGTTCACAGCGTGGCCTTTCCCACGCACCTCCAGGTCCAGCACAGGCAGGAACAACTGTGGATTGATTTGTAGTTCCTACTAGGTAGCCCCCAGCTGGTCACAGGCAGTGGCTGACCTGGGCCTGCGCCAGAGTCTCTCCCAAGTGGCCCCAGAACCAACATACTTAGAGGTTGGTATCAGACCACAGCAGAACACTACCCAATTAGCCCCACAAGCAGCATACACAAAGGGTGATCTCAATAAGCACCAGAGCCCACTGGAGTGAACCTCACTCAGTAAGGTAAGCTTCCTGCACAGCAGCCTGTAAGCTGCGGATGTGGCAAAACCCCACAGCCAGTCAGGCTAAGGGTTAACCCACTAACATACCAACAGTAATCAAGGCTCAACTACTCTGTTTCCCCGAAAATAAGACCTAACCAGACCATCAGTTCTAATGCGTCTTTTGGAGCAAAAATTAATATAAGACCCGGTATTACATTACATTACATTACATTACATTACATTACATTATATTATATTATATTACCTGGTCTTATATTATGTTAAAATAAGACCGGGTCTTATATTAATTTTTGCTCCAAAAGACTCACTAGAGCTGATGGTCTGGCTAGGTCTTATATTCGGGGAAACACTATATAATAGGAGGGAGAGGACACACAATTCACACAAGAGACACTCCTGCAGCACCCAGCTCAGGTGACCAGGGAGACTGTGCCACTGGGCACCCCAGGACACCTACTACATAAAGCCACCCAGCCAAGACTGGGAGACATAGCAGAGCTACCTAATACATATGAGCAAACACAGAGAGACAGCCAAAATGAAGAAACAAAGAAATGCAGCCCAAATGAAAGAACAGGAGAAAATTCTAGAAAAATGAACTAAATGAAATGGAGGCAAGCAATCTATCAGAGACAGAGTTCAAAACACTGGTTATAAGAATGCTAACTATGTATAGTGCCAGGTAGGTACTAGACTAGCTGGGGGATCACTTAAATTATATAAATGTCTAACCACCATGCTGTACACATGAAATTAACACAAAATAATATTGAATGTTAAATAAAGCTGCAATGGACATCGGAGCACATATATCTTTAGGATAAATGTTTTCATATTTTTTGAGTAGATACCCAGGAGAGGGAATCCTGGGTCATATGGTAATTCTATTCTTATTTTTTGAGGAACCTCCACACTTCCTTCCATAGTGGCTACACCAACCTGCATTCCCACCAACAGTGTATGAGGGTGCCTTTTTCTCCACAGCCTCTCCAACACTTGTTACTATTTGTCTTGTTGATGATAGCCATTCTAACTGGGGTGAGGTGATATCTCATTGCAGTTTTTATTTGCATTTCTCTGATGATTAGTGATGTTGAGCATTTTTTCACATGTCTATTTGTCATTTGTACGTCCTCTTTGGAGAAATGTCTATTCATGTCCTCTGTCCATTTTTTAATTGGATTGTTTGTTTTTTTTGTTGTTGAGTTGTATGAGTTCCTCATATATTTTGGATCTTAGCCCTTTACCAGAGGTGTTGTTTGCAAAAAGCCAGTTAGTTTATGACAATGTTTGCTGCCCCTGGATATGGAAACTGGAAATATTTTCAATCCACAATAGGCAGGTAAATTTATAGAAAAGAAGAATTGCATAAGCACTACATACAGTTCTAGCTTTTCCTTTTGTCTGGTTTTAAGTTCCCTAAAGTGGATTTTTAAAGTGGGGGAAAAAAAATCTAAACTGCTGCATTGTATTTGTCCTGATGATGTGTTAACTCAAAATAGATTTACCAATTTAATATAATATGTTTTCAGGATTGTCGCGTCCCACGTGACAAGAGTTGTGGGGAGCGAGGAGGGCAGCGCAGGGTTAAGAAAAGACAGTAGTCAATAATAGATTATAAGCAGGGCCAAGAGACGCCCCGTCTCAAGGACTGGATGCCCCAAATTGGGCCTATGCATTAGCTTTTATTAGTTAGGTGGGGAAGTAAAGGAGATAAAGCTTGTCAATCTCAAGATCTGTGAATCCCACCCATCATAATAGGAAACTGATTCAAACCAATCACACTTGCCTGCAGGCAGCTGAACCCTAAGTCTCAGGATGTTTGTACTTCCCCAAGGGACAAAACCTATACATACATGAATAGATGGAGAGCACAGCATTGAATCACTTCCCTTGCAGGTTTTGGAAAAAAATGCAGCCACAGAGGCAGAGGCAGAGGCTTTCCTTAGCCTGGGGAAGGTGGGGGGCTGTGCCCACCTCTATGAACCCCGTGGATTCTCCTGTTGGTCTCCACTCGACTGCATCTGGTTTGAGTTGTCCCCCCACCCCGTGGGGAATCTTACTCGTTGTTGGCTGACCAGCCATCTTTTGGGAGACATGAGGTGCAAACACAAAGGTGAAGCAAGGTCCCTGAAAGGATCCATCTCACAGACTCTCCTTTCTTTAGGGGTAGGTACAAGGAGATAGATGGGTAGGCTGCTGCGTGGCAACACAGAATCATGTATTTTTATACTTAATCACCCTTTTCATTCATTTCAGCTAATAACTATTCCAAATTTTTACCAAATGATAGAGAAAAACTTGAAATTGTATGACTTTTAGGAAATAAACAAGGTTTATTACTAGTAGGCCTATAAGAGTGTAACAATATATCTTCCCAACTGGGATAATTTTGAAAATAAAGTGTTATTTATAATTACCCTGGGAGAAGTTTAAGTTGGACTGTCCTGGGATATGCAGATGGTAACCCTGCCTATTGGAGAAAGCCACAGTGGGTCTTGATGCTTTCTGATTAACAAATGAAGTCAAACCACTTACACACAGGAGATTTTACATAGTGGATCATCATCATTCTTGAATTCTGTATTTGCAAATCCACTTACTAGCTAAAACTTATTTGTAACCTCAAAATCAATACTCGCAGCACTTTGTCAGTTGTCCAAAGATGTGCAGAATGGTGAAAGATTTGAGTCGCCAACATGCCAATTCCCAGCTAAGGGAATTATTTCAGTTTTCATGCTGTAAACAAGTGTCCTTTTCAGTCTACTTAGTGCCATGTTTTTCACATTTGTGCCTTTTGTGGGTGATGTTGCTGTTTAAAACGGCCTCCAAGTATAGTCCGGAAGTACTGTTTAGTGTTCCTAAATGCAAGGCTGCAATGTACATTACACAGAAAATATGTATATTAGATAAGTTTCATTCAGGCATGGATTTGAGGGCTGTTGACCCTAAGTTCAATGTTAATTAATCTATAATATAGATTAAATAAGTTGTCTTTACACAGAAACACACATAAAGCAAGATTATGTATTGATCCATTGATGAAAATGTGAGCAGAGGCTCTCCAGATAAAAATATATACATATGAACCATTAAAATAGCTAATGAACTGAACTTCACCAAAATTAAAAACTTCTGTTCTCAAAAGAAATCGTTAAGAAAATGAAAGATAAGCCACAGACTAGGAAAAAATAGTTGCAAAAGGACTGCTTTTTAAAATATGTAAAGAACTTTCAAAACACAGTAGTGAAAAAACAACAAACCAATAAAAATGGGCAAAAGATTTTAACAGGCTGTTCCCCAAAGAAAAAATATGTAAATAAATATATGAAAATAAACAAATAAACAGAAATAAAATAAGCAAATAAACACAAGAAAAGATGGTTAAGAACCACCACCAGCCCCCATTAAAATATGAGTAAATAAATAAATCCTCATCTGCCCTGAGCTCTCCAACAACCTCGTCTCCACTGTCCAAACTCCTGAAAGATTAGCCAAGGTCCTCTCCTTTATTTTCTATTTTGGTTCACAACCATCTCATTCCCCTCTCCATTTCTTTTCTGAAACTGCTCTCAGGGAAAACTGACTATTATCAAATCCAACACTCCCTTTTAGTTATTATACTTAATCTCTGACCATTTGACACTGACCACACACTCCTTATTTCTCTTCTTGTCTTTTGGGTCAACATTTTTCTGGTTCAGACTACCCACTCTGAGTTCTCTCTGAGTTCTCTTATTCTAATCTTAGTTTTAATACTATCGACATGCTGAAATCTTCCAAATTTAGATCTCCAGCTCAAACTTTTCTCCTAAGACTACCAATATCTACAACAGCCTATCAGACAGGTATCTCTGAATATGTGTTGAGGCCTTCCCAATTAACATGCCCAGAACCAAATTCGTCACTTCCCCACCATCACTCCTCCTTTTTTGTGTGTGCTCACTTACTGTGTGTTTCCCCGAAAATAAGACCTAGCCGGACAATCAGCTCTAATGCGTCTTTTGGAGCAAAAATTAATATAAGACCCGGTCATATATTATATTATATTATATTATATTATATTATATTATATTATATTATATTATACTATATTATATTATACCCAGTCTTAAATTATAGTAAAATAAGACTGGGTCTTATATTAATTTTTGCTCCAAAAGACACATTACAGCTGATTGTCCGGCTAGGTCTTATTTTCGGGGCAACACCGTAGTTCTCAATTCTATTTCCGCCTCTCAGTTCTTACTGCCTTTCCTTTGCTTTAGGTCCTCATCAGCTTTTGATTTTCAATAGCCTCCTAACTGGGCTCTTCATGTTCAATCAATTCTCTGCACTATAATTAGAATTATCTTTCTAAAATGCATTCTGATTATGTTATTTTTCCACTTAACAATCTTTGCTATCTCTTGACTGACATCAAAATGAAGGTTAAACTACTTAGCAGGAATACAAAGCCCATTACATTCTGCCATTGACCTAATTTTCCAGCTCAAATCCTATTTCCCTCAACTTGGAGAAACACTTACCAGTCACAAAATATCTATATTATTTGCACATTCTGTTCTTGGTATGTGAAATGTTTTCCCACACCCTTTCCTTCAGAGGTTGGAAAATTGGTACGAATTATTAAAACCCAGTTGACAGTCAATCCTGACTGCTCATTATAATCACCTGGGGTGGCTCTTTGAAAATATTGAAGACTAGCCTCTACCCCCAGAAATTCTGATTTCATTCTCTAGAATGAATCTGAGCATAGGAGTGTTTTAAGTGTTCACCCAGAGTATTCTAGTGCACTAGGAACTAAAGATATAAAAATTAAAAAGACATACTATCTTTTCTGACTTCAAGAAGTTTCCTGCAGAGGAAACAAGTTAATTAATTGTCATTTTCAATAGAAAGGAGTATATAAAGTGAAACGATACACATGTAGGACATACAGAGGAGGCAGGAAGAAAAAGTATGCCAGGAAAGGCCCACACTGATGCCTGTTATAACTCAAACAAATATTTAGTCATTTCTTTTTATTTCCTCGTAGAATCCTGCTAAACCACGGACAATAGTTCAAAGCAACTAATTTATAATTTAACCATTGTAAACAACAAAACAAAGGCGCTCTTCTGTAATCAGTCACCATTATACATTTAATGCCCAGAGCAATACTTGGCACATAGTAGATACTCAAAAATACTTGTTAAATAAATTAACGGTCAACAGTAGCCTTTAAACTTTCGTTTTCTTAAAAAACAAATTTATAATTAATGTCAATGATAGTTGCAAATTAAAACTAAGCGTAATATTTTTGGTGTCAAAGATTTTGACAGATAAAGCATGTATATGTGTTCTACTTCTTAGATGAGACAAGTAATTTAAAATTAAGCTGAGGAAAAGAAAAAGAAAAAAGGACTGACAAAGCAGTTCACTTTCAGTAATCTGGGTTTTTCCAAATAGTGACATAAGAGCCAGTCATTTTGAATTGGACAGTTGAGTTCCTCTTCAAGAATCAGCAATGTAGGTCAGAGCTTTGCTGACATTTCCATTTGCCTCATAGCTGAAAATCTGAAGTGAATATTGACAGGCAGGCAGTGGGGAAAGAAGACATGACGCAGGCCACAGGGGTAGCAGCCTGGCTGTGAAGTGGAATTATGTGCTGCAAACAGGTCGAAAGGTAAAGAAAAAAATGACCATCCAAATATTTAAAAATAGCTGTATTTCCTTTTGGAAATACATAGGCAAAGTTATTTTCTGTTATATGTTCTTATATTTCATACAGTGGTTACTGATGAAAGTTGAATCTATAATATTGTCTGACATCACATCACTTTAAATAATAACACTGTGTATATTCTATTAGGTGAGTAGTTAACTTCTAACTAGGAACATTTAGGGCTTGTTTTGTCTATTATTGATAAAGAGAAGACCTACTATTGTTAACAAATTATGAAAGGGGTCCCTATATTCATGAATCATGAGAACCCCAGTTTTTAAAAATGTTATCAGATATTTTATGCTATTTCACAAGTCACGAGTTTTGTTTTGTTGTTTTATATGAAAAGCTCAGGTTTTATTAAACAGATAGAAATAAGTGAATAATGTTGATAATTGAGTAACTGAAATAACTGAATTATTAATAATGTAAGAAACTGATTCACTAAATAATGTGACTCCAGTTGTAAATTAATGGCAATATTATTTGGAATTTTTATAATGTATTTCATTTGATACTACAGATAATGGGCTTTCTGTAAGTTTAATTGGTGATAAGACATATGCCTTTGCCTCACTTCATCTTTCTTCATTTTGAATGCCTTTTCTCTGGAAATTCTGAAATTTTTGGTTTTACCAAAGTTTTACTCATCAAAGACTGATACCTTGTTTCCCCGAAAATAAGATCTAGCCAGACAATCAGCTCTAATGCGTTTTTTGGAGCAAAAATTAATACAAGACCCAGTAGTATAGTATAGTATAGTATAGTATAGTATAGTATAGTATAGTATAGTATAGTATAGTATAAAAATAAGATCAGGTCTTATATTAATGTTTGCTCCAAAAGACACATTAGAGCTGATTGTCCAGCTAGGTCTTATTTTTGGGGAAACACGGTATTTCTGGAGCTTGATAGGTGCATCTGGTCAGGAGAAAAATTCATCCTCAGGAGTTAGAGCAGAAAGAGATTCTTGATGAGAGAGACTAGATTAGGAGGAATTGTATTATATCAAGGGTCAAAATGTCCTACTAAAGTATAATTCATAGTGATTTTTGAAGGGTATAAAATTCCATTCTTTTGTTTTACTTCTCAACATCTATTACACCTCCTCACACCCCAGTGACTTTTCTTTAGTGTTTCTTTCCTTCCTTCCTTCCTAATCAAAGGTTCTCATCAAAAACAATAACTTAGAAAAAAATTGTAATGCCTTTTATTATTTTATTGCTATTTTATTAAAATATTACAATTTAAACTTTTTTTTTCTTTTTTGTATTTTTTTCTAGAGGGGAACAAAGAGCTTTTTCCTGCTTTCAGGCATGAATCAGGTCACGATTCAATGGGATGTAGTAACAGCTCTTTATATATTCTTCAATTGGTGTCATGGAGGTACAGTATTTTGAATACCTACGGTTATCTCTTGTTCAAATCAAGTATTGAGTGTTTATTACTTTCAAGGCATTACGCTAGAATCTCTGAAGAATAAAAAATTATTACATTGGGAAAAATTACATGCACATAAAAATTATATGGAATAAAATTTAAAAATCCAACCTCCCTCCTGCTGCAGGATTCCCGTCTCACGCATCCCTAATGGACAGGACTTTAACTCATATACAAACATTTCCATGTAGGAGTTAATTACTTTGAGTTGGCATCTTTGAACAATTATAAATGTTGACAATTTGAATTTCAATCAATTCCACAAACCACTTGGTGCTGGCTACTCTGTGTCAGGCACTGTGCTGAGCCTTATGAAAGACATCAGAACCCTAGGGAAGGGATCGTCAGATGTTCAGGCAGGGCAGCTATTGCCGTGTGGGCGTTTCCATTGGAAGCAATGATATCCTGGCTAGGTGGCAGGGATTCATTTACTGGGAGACAAGCAGCACCAAAGCAGGGTTCTAGACCTTGAAGAAAACTCTGCAGATGATGCAGGTGCCTCAGCGACAAGCTCCAAACTGTGTTCTCTAGGTTGGGACACCATTATATTAGAGAGCTAGAAGTAGCTCCATCATCAGAACTAGAATCCCTCCAGCAGGATGTCGGACATTTTCAGAGTCAGACCAACACTATCCAAGATGATTTAGGAGAAATAAGGCACCAGCTACTTTGTACAACTTGTTGAAAAATGCAAATGATAAGTAGGACTTCTGTTTAAAATCATTTAGTTAATATAAATGAATAAATTTTACATGCAATAGCATGTTCTTCTGAATCTCCTGTTTTAATGTTTTACATGGAATTTATTTTAATCTACTTATTTTCAGGAATTACAAATATAAACTGCTCTGGCCGCATCTGGGTAGAACCAGCCACAATTTTTACGATGGGTATGAATATCTCTATATATTGCCAAGCAGCAATTAAGAACTGTCAACCAAGAAAACTTTATTTTTATAAAAATAGCATCAAAGAAAAATTTCAAATTAAAAGGATTAATAAAACAACAGCTCAGCTTCGGTATAACAACTTTCTGGAACCACATGCCTCTGTGTATTGCACTGCTGAATGTCCTGGATATTTTCAAGAGACACTGATATGTGGAAACGACATTTCTTCTGGATGTAAGTGTTGGGATGCATTCAAAGTCCAAATGAAAGAGGGTCTAACAATTAACTGGTAATAAGAAACTTGCATAAAAATAGAGGCAAATTGTTATAGTTCATTTCGTATATTAGTCTAATATAGGAGTGGCAAACTTTAATGTCTCCAGGGTCCAGATTCGTGAAAAATACGAGGTAAGGAAGCACTTATATGGTCTATTGGGGACAGCCACCGCCCAGTTCAGCATTTGTGAAGGCCCAATATTCCTAGATCTTTTGACTATTCCAAAGAAGACAGAAATATGAATTTTTAAGGTGAACTCTACAAAGTTAAAAATGTGACCAATGCATTCAAAAAAACAGTTTTCATCATTTGCCTGGTCAGGTACAGCATACATTAGAGACAGCAGCCTCAGGCTTTAAATGTTGCTTTTTTCAACTGTTTTTCACTTGTTTGTTTGTTTGTTTGTTTGTTTTTCTTCCAAACTAATACCATCAACCTTAAAGGAGACACCAACGTGAAATTTTGAGATTAAGGTTTAGGGAGAAAAACAGTTGCAAAACTAGCTTCGTGTTCCTGCTATACTCCTTACCAGCTATGTGACCTTAGGTGAGTTGCTTAACCAATCTGAGCCTCAATTCCATAGCTGTAAAATGAGGCAAATTATACTGACTGTGGTAAGCACTCCATTTTAATAATTTATTTTAAATCATATTATACACTTGAAAGTACAATGCCAATATGCCTAAATCCTTAAAAATGCATCCTTTGGCTAATACATGGGAAATTCTGATACAATTCCCTGCTTCTCATCCCACTGCCCCAACTGTGAATCATTGTGTTTATTCCTGTAATTAAGAAAAAATTTATCAAGTTAATCTTAAAAATATTTGTTAAATTCAATTTTTGTACAGCATTCTGAAGATTTTGAAGTTACAGTGATATGGGCTGATTTGTATAATTATATACTTAATTCTTGGTTCTACTAATAAGAATAGATCAGTAAGTTCAGCACTGTTTTAGCCCATATATTCATTCTTTATGGCATCTGGGCTCATTTTTAGTGAAAGACAGAGAGGTCTTTGAGTCTTTGCCATGCTCCCTTCCTCCATGCTTTATGAGAATCAAATCTGAGCTCTTCTTCCTCACCTCCAGACCTTACCTAGCATGAGCCAGACCTCCTGGCCCCTAGAGTACATGCCTGAAAACCAGGTTTCTTTGTTCTAAAACAAGGCCGTTGTCCTACTTAACTCTGGGCCTCTGATGTTGCACGATTTGTGAAAGAGAAAAATATGTGAGGTAGCAGAGGTGAACTGAGGAAGAAAAATAAGTAGTAGAAAAGAAAGTAGTAAGTTTTGGAGTCAAAGAATAAGGTTGGCAAATGTATGCCTTAAACAAATAATAACATGACAAACTTGCCCTAAATTGCTGTAATTGAAACCACAGGCACCTTATCTGATGTATGAGGACTCCTTACCTTGTCCACATCCTCGGGAAATATAAATAACCCTTGATGCGTCAATGCTTTAGTATTGATTCTTTGGGGGGAGGGGTGTTGAGATAATATACAATTTCTTCGGAAGGCAATAAAGCAACTTCCACAGTTATGGGGAAAGGTTAATTTCCAATTTAAGCAAGAGGAAAAAAAGGGAAAAAGAAGTATGGCCTCCTTTCCCGTGTTGCAGTTTGGGTGCTAGATTCCGACCAACAGCTCTCCAAGGTTGGCTAAGGGCCTCTGCCCCCAAACACAACAGGTGATGATCAGGATCAAAGAATGGCCTTGGCTCCCCTTCTAGAGCCATGTAACAGAAGCACTTATTCTCTGCAAATGGCCACTTGGAAAGAACATCACTCTACATTATTTACTCTGTGAGTTGTAACTTCTTACATAGACCTCTGGTTATGAGTGTGAAATTGTAACTGTCAGGTAAAAATTTACTCAAACTCCTAGGTTCAAGAAGCCCTGTGTTCTTGTGTTCTGAATTCTTAGCAAACAAAACTTCCTAGTTAAGTAGGTCAAAAAAAAAAGGTTTTTGAGGGTTTTTGTGGTACTCTAGAAATCACATTGCTTTCGCTGGATCACTTTGATCACAGGATATTTGTCCTCTGAACTTTACTATGTCAATTTATCGTTACTGGTGTGTGTTTTTTTAAAAAGTGATTATGTGTATATTTTTAGACTGGAGACAAGTCATAAAAGAGAGAAGATAAATGAGTCATAGCTTTCCCTGAAAAGATATCCAAATGTTCTGTACTTAAATGTGTAATGTGTGAAACACAAACTATTATTATCACAACTTTCATTTTTAGCCATAATTTTAAACACTTCTTAGATTCCTATCTGTGATTAATGCACTGATTATGGGAAGTTTGTTCTATTAGAATAACACCAAGCAGGGACTAAAACACTATAAGATGTCTTTAAGCATTTTAAATCACCAAATTAAAATAAACCATATATGGCACAGTCCTATTTCCACTTAATCATTTATTTAAAAGTTTAAATATCTTTGACTAAAACTTTAGCCATCTTTGATCTTTACTTGTCTCAATGAAAGCCGACTTGTTATCCAATATGCATCTTTAACATTGCTATTAAGTATCATTACTGGCACAATTAGTCTTATCCGTTCTCTCCTTGGGTAAGGAATTAAAAGAGTGATCTTTGCCAGAAGCATTGGGTCTCTCTTCATGTTAAGTCTTCTTATTATCATTTTATTAATCAAGCCAATCAATTCATGAAATACACTTTCCTGAGAGATTGCTATGCACCATAAATGTGTTAAATGCTAGATATTCAAAGAAGAAGGAATCACAGACTTTATCTTCAAGAAGCTCTCAGTAGAAAGTGATCCTTGGCCAGACTCTGAATTAATAAGAAACCTGGCCTGTGATTAATGGTTCAATAATAGGGGAGGGAAAGAGCAAAAACTTAAGCCTCATCCTTGCATATTTCAGGGTAGTCTCGTATCTGGCTGTACAGCAGGTGTTTGTCCTTGGACATTGAATAAGCTGCCAATGAAATCTAACAACAATCTGGTGCTACTCTCATAGGTATACTCATACTCCCATCTTTACATAGCTTCACATTAATTTTACAAATATTGTGCTTATTTGCATGTGTGTATATAATCTATTTTATCTTTCACAAAGTTAATTAACCACCAAATAGTTATAACATGGAGCATTTACTTTATATAGAATGTTATGGAATAACGTATCCCCAAAGACTGACAGATGTGTTTCATGATGGCTCAATCAATGATACTGTCTCTCTGAAAACAGGCAAAAAACAACTTCAGCACAATCAGTAGTCATTGAGGGACCATAACTCAATCAATATTCAAAATGACTTAAATTTATGTTTCCACAGCTATCTTCTTTAAGGTGCAAATAAAATTTAAAGATTTCTTTACCCTACTTGGCATCTTGTTTTCCCCATTAGAACTTAATGTTACAACTCACCAAAATGTTTTAAAGTACTTTAGTGTATTCTTTCTGTTAGAAAATATTTGTAATTATAAAATCAATAAATACATTTAATGTATAGAGTTTTTTTTAAAAAATAGACCAGCAAAAAGAAATATCCATCATCTCTATAATGCCATAATCTCACCACTAACAGAATCCCTCTTTAATAATTTGGAATATGTCTTTCAAGTTTCTCTCTCTCTCTCTCTCTCTCTCTCTCTCTCTCTCTCTCTCTCTCCTCTCAAATGACACCACTATACTAATTTCACAGTCTGTTTTTCTCACTTTATCATATGGCCATTACTTACTAAACTAATTAAACATATTTCTAGTGTCTTTCAAAGGCCAGATACTTAAATTGTATTCTACAACTTTGTTTTGGGATGTATTTTAGGAGTGTATTATAGTTTATTTAACCTAATTTTGGGGTATTTTGTTTCCTTTTTTTTCATTAGTATGAACAATACTTTAAGAGGCACATCTTTTTAGCCAAATATTTTTGTATATCTATGAACATTTCATTAAGGATGTATTCCTAGATGTAACATTGCTGGGTTGCAAGATAGATGTAAAATAGCTGTGTTGCAGCTTTTAAAGGTTGTGATATGTAAAGTGTTCTCCATAAAGGCTGTACCAATTTGCACTCCCACCAGAAGTGTGTTACAGGATTTTCATGAGTCCATTCCGACATTGCGGATTACCATTTTTCAAAATCCTTGCCAATTTGATAACTCTAAATGATATCTATTATTGTTTCAATTTGCAGTGAGGTTAAGTTTTTTCATATTTTTATTTCTTATTTTACAAGTTATAATTTTGGTAGGTGATTTACAGGCGAAGAGCAGGAGTATATTTAGATTTAAGACAAATCTTTGGGTATAACTTCAGATTCACAAATGTCTGCACTTTTATTTTTTATGAGCTCCCCTTCTTCTATTTGTCCGGTCATTCTCTGAGTAGTCTAGTTTCCCCGACAGGATTGCACATGTAGACACAAACTGAGAAAGCACACCTGAAAAGTAAGTATATGATTAGTATTCAATATTTCCATACTTCTTTTTTGATCTTGACCTTGGTAATTTATTATTAGATGATGTAACTGAAAATTCCAGGTGCTGTTCCGTAGTTGGTGGGGTTTCATAGGTTCCACAGCCCCCAAGGTCTCAAACAATGTCATCAGAACTCTCTGATCTTTTCCCATCTCTTGGGTTTTCTTTTCCCCTGTGTTGGCTTCATTCTTAAATAGACTGTTTCACTCTGACAGCAAGATGGCCACCAGCAACTCACCAGTCAAACTGAGATAGCAATTTCAGGAGGTTAGAAAGTGCCTCTTTTATCATGGCTCCTGAAAAAGTAGCTTGGAGAATTCTGATTGGTTCATCTTGAGTCATGTGTTCATTCCCAAGGGAAATACTCGATTAGTCAGCCTAGGTCAAGGGCACACTTCTGTGTGGAACCTAGTGATTGACAGCCCTTGGGGCAGGGGTAAAGAGGGGATCAGGTTAGGAGTGAGGGAGATGTCAGTTCTGAAAAGGGAAAGGTGCTAGCAGACAGAAACCAACAATGCTCTCCACAATATGGCCACTCAGAGAAAGTGGGGAGGAGGTGTGGGGGAGGGAGAAAGAGAGAACCTTGAAATAGAATTCTGTAACTACCAAAATGTTTACAAATCCTTTTTATTTTTCACTATGGTAAAATAGACACAACATAAAATGTACCATTTAACCATTCTTAAGTGTACAGTTCTGTGGCATTAAGTACATTCACACTGCTGTGCAACCATCACTACCACCCAGCTCTAGAACGCCTCATCTTGCAGAACTGAGACTCTGTATCCATTAAACAATTCCCCTTCCTCCCTGCCCTCACCCCCAACCCTGCAACCAACATCTGTCTGTATGAGTTTGACTATTCTAAATACGTCACATAAGTGAAATCATACAGTATTTGTCCTTTTGTGTCTGACTCATTTTACTTACCGTAATGTTTTCAAGGTTCATCTGTGTTGTAGCATATGTCACAAGTTCCTTTCTTTTTAAGGCTGAATAATACTCCACTGTAAGTATGAACATAAACTTTTAAAGTGAGTAGTGGAATAGGTCCCCGAGCAGAAGATAGTTTTCCAGAGTAGTGGAAAAACACTTTGGAGAACACTTTCACAGGAACCAAAAGGCACAGAGGTTTCAAGAAGGGAGTGATCAAAATACTAAGGGCCGCAGACGTTAAGGTCATTACTGACTGCGTAGAGATCATGGGATTTGTTGATTAGAAAGTCATTAACTACCTTAGCAACAGTGGTTTTGGTGGAATTGTGGGGACAAATCTTGATTGTTTGGGGTTCAAGAGAAAATGGGAGATGAAGAAAAAGACCAATATAATGGATTCTTTTTTAAAAAAAGGAAAAGCTTGGCTGTTAAGAAAAACAGAAAGATACAGTGGAAGCTGAGGGGAGAGAACTTGAGGGGAAGGGGACTTTTTTGTTTTGAATGGGAGGAATTTGATTATAGTATTAACCCCAAAGGAGGGGAGAATATAGTAAAATATACAAAGGAGAGGATCAATGTTTGATGGCAGAGTGGGTTGTAAGATGAGGTGGTAGGGATGGAGTGAGAAACGCTGAGTGGAGATTGAGCCGATTTCCCAGATAAAATGGAAACTACTTTATAAGGAACTCTGTGCTTCTATGGTGGCTCCTAAGTGATACATTTTGTTACAGATCCACCAGATGTCCCTGACAAGGTAACCTGTGTCATTTATGAATATTCAGGCAACGTGACTTGTACCTGGAATCCCGGGAAGCCCACCTACATAGACACAAAGTATGTGGTGTATGTGAAGAGGTAGGTTCCTCCCTCAGCACGGTGACACGAGCAATCCCACCGCAGTTCAGCCAGGGCTCTACCTCCAGCAGGGACCCAAGAAACCAGCCTCTAACACACTCCCATTATCCCCAATTCCCTAATTATGATCTGGGAAGCTACCAAATCATTTGGGGCCATTAATATTTTCATCCCGTGGTGCAAGGTGTTCGATAATCTTTCTAACCTTTTTATTCACTGGCAGGGGCCTAATGGTGCTACAGCACCACACAGCTTTAGGAGGACCTTTCCTTTATATCTCAGAGCTATCGCCTTCAAGGGTTTAGGCAACTTACTCATTCTCTCCAACTTGCATTCTCTTTACTTTAAAGTAGGCCTAACACAGAACCTACTGCACAGGTTTGTTCTAATTATTTTAGTGGAATTTGGCTTTTAAAGTAGACATCACAGTGCCAGGTCCATAGTGAGCACTAAATTCATGAAATCTGTTATTATTAACAATGACCCCAAAACTTGAATTTGGTGTCTATGTAGGCTGACCAACTTTCCTGGTTTGCTTGAGTCTAAGAGAGTTCCTGGGACATAGTTTTAAAACGGAAAGTAATAAATGAATGAAAATAACCACTTTCTACTTAGAGTTGAGGAGGCTTTTGTAGAAATTATCGTTTGTTATGTTCTAGCAACACCCAGACTGCAGGAGCCAAGATGACCATGCAACCAAAATCTCTCAAGTTTTATGCTTAAAGATAAGTGGTTGATCATAAAAGTTATATTACTTCATACCAAATTAAATTGGGGGGAAAATATGTTTAATTGCTACTATTCAGAAACTGCAAAATAGGAAGATGTTCCCTTCTCAATCTACGTAGTTCAAATCTTTCTATGTTATATTTAAATTGTATCTATGTATGTCAGTCTATTTTGGACTCCTCTACTAGTGTTAAAGATGGAAATACAATTAGCAATTTGAAAAAAGTTGTGGGCAAACTGGGATAAGTTGGTTACCCTATCGATGTTTCTTTTGCTTATTTATTTATTTTTAATTTTTCAATTACAGTTGGCATTAAATATTATATTAGTTTCAGGTGGGCAGTAATTTTTCTTTTGTTTTGTTCAATGCTGTATTGCTTGAGCCTAGAATACTTGGCATATAGTAAGTGCTCAATAAGTATTTGTTGAGCGATTATTCTAACTGATAACAAGAAATAGACATTTCCTGCATTTTCCCTTCAGAGTCTAGTTAAGTAACAATAAAAGGTCATATATATTACATTTTTTTCACTGTTTCTCCTGAAATCCAACTATAAATTATAGCCCAAATCAGACAAACCTAACGCAAAATCTTAATTAATGGAGTACAGATTAATGCGATCTTATCATATTTTAAAGAGGACATGAAAGATTAGCATAAAACAATGAATGCTCTATTCTAAAAAATTCCAGAATGAGCTCCTATAAGCACAGATAAACATCTGTTCATCTTACAATTAAAAGCACATCCAGGAATTGAAAAAAATTAGAGAAGAGAACGTCAGTTTTTCTAACTAGCAAAAAGGTCTTTCTTCCAAGGAAAAAGATGACTTATAATAAATTTTGTGGTTGACGTAGTATCAGTTTTAAAAAGGCTCTTCTAGATCCTGGGTTCTTCATGTATTTTCCTCTTTGGCAGATAGGTAGAGCTCAGCATTTGCAAGGTTTCACTTCCAAATCATGTGGTTCAATTTTCCAGTAAAATCACATATACTGACAGGCATTTACCTCAGCCCTCCCACTTGTTTCACGCATGGCAGAAGTGTAGAGTTCCCTCTATGGCAGCATAGGGGTCATCAAGGCTTTCTTCTGGGGTTGGGTTGAAGTTATAAAGTAGAAGAATTGTGTCTGTATTACTTCAGGAACTTTCTTTCTCCCCAGTACCTTTGTAGTGATCCCACCAGCAGAGGTGCGTGGCCATTTATACACCCTCCTGTACCCTTCTGTACCCTTATGAATTCTGCTAATAAGCACCTACCTGCTGTTGTCCCAATACCCTCAACAGCCTCCTGTAAATATATTCTTTCTTTACCTTGGAAGCTCTTTTATATCTGTCATAGTGCCTTCTATTCAACAAATACTTGTTAAATGAAAATGAATGAATGATGGTGGCCCTTCATTCCATTCTATTCAAGTCACCTTAGCAAATATTTATTTAGCATTTTGTCTTCTTGGCACCATTTTAAACTCTACAGATTAAAAAAAAAAAAAAAATAGACACCATCTCTGTGATGAAAAGCTCATAATTTTTTTAGAGTAACACCAAGTAAAATCTCTCCTGAACTGTAGCTACCATGTACCTAGCATCTTACTTAACATTCCCTCTTAGAAATCCAAAAGGTAACTCAAAGTTAGCATTTTCAAAATCAAACACCCAGTCTTCTCTCCCCAGACTTGCGTTCCCCTTCTCAGTAAATGGCAACTCCATCCGTTGCACTATTCAGGTCAAAATCACTGGCCTCCTCCTGTATTCTTCTCTACAAATGATCAGCAAAACCGACTGGGCTAACTCTTTCTTTTTTTAATGTCTTTTCCTTTCAAGTCATAAACTAAAAGTTACTTTCATGTGTGTTTTGATTAATTTATGTAAACTGCCCATTACCACCCTTGATTAGGCAAAACCCAAAGCCAGTCAAGAACAAGTGTTGGGGGAGACAAGGGTAATCAGTTTAACAATAATCCACAGCCTTCGGACGAACTCGACTGCATCTAGCTTTAAAATTTGACCCCTTCGCACTACCTGCATAGTAATCCTGGTCCAAGCCATATCTCTCATCTGAGTTAGTACAAGAACTTCCTAACTAGTGCCCTCGCCTCCACCTTTGCCCTCCTATGGTTCATTAGTTATTCACAAGTAGCCAGACTAATTCTTTTCACATGCACATCAGATCATGTCACTCCTCTGCTCAAAACCTCCCATTTCACTCTGTCAAAACTAGAGTCCTTCAGCTGCCCTGTGTGAGCTTAAGATGCGTTCTACATGTCTCCCTCCTCCATAACCCTCTGATCACTTCTCTAATCCCTTTCTGTCTGCCTTACTCTAAAAAACCTCACTCAGCTCCTTACTATTCTTTAAACGGGACAAGCAAAGTCCTGACTCAGGGCCTTTGCCATTACCTAGAAGGCTCTTCGTCCAGAAGCCATGAGACTTGATTGTTTATGGCTCTAATGTCACCTTCTCAGATAAGCCTTGCCCACCTCCCTAAAACATAAAATCCTCTCACCTACTTCTAGCACTTCCCAACCCCTTTTTCTTTATTTTTCTTCTGAACATGTATCACCACAGGACATACTATATATTTATTTGTTTCTAGCAGAATGTAGTATGCTCCACGGAGGTTGGGACTTTATCTGTTTTGTTCATTGTTGTAGCCCCAGTGTCTAAAATAGTGCTTGGAACATAGTGGGTATTAAGTAAATATTGTTGAATGAGTGACTAATAAATGGAAGACACTATTCATCATTATCACCATAAATTGGCAGTGTTTATTGAAAATCTGTTAACTGTAACTAGAGTGAGATGCATAGGAAACTTCAGAGAATATATACATCATGCTGACTCCTTTCAACAGATAATCTGTTGTGTATGAATTAGCACATAAAAATAGAAATAGGAAATTCAAAAACTTTGTAATATAGTTTTATGTAAAAATAGTCCCAATGTATATAGTCAGTCATTATTGTTAGATTCTTCACCTAAAATAGTGCTTTGTGGTCTAGGTGCTAATGAAAGGGTAGGCTTTAAAAGCAGAATTAAATTACCTAGTAACTATGGTTAATGTCAGTTTGAGAATACATTTTCATTTTGATTGTGGTCTCAATATGTGCGGTAAAAGAATTAGCCACGAATCAATTAAGAACATGCATGTGGTTTTTCTCTAACTGAAAAATATTCAAAGGTGCCCTACTTACACATAGTTGCCATTTCCACATTTTAATTCTTATTTAGCATGAGGTTAGCATACCTTTTCACAAACTCTCTGCTAATTTATTTATATTCCACCTTATTTCAGAAAGAAGATTTGGCAACTGTGCAAACATTTAAATTTAATGGCATGATTTGACTTCAGATACAAGCAATATAAAATTTCACTTGTTGAAATATAATTTTTAAAGTTTCATTTTTATTTTTTAGCATGTGTAAAAGCCATGTTATAAACACCTTTTATTTCATAATAATAATTGTTTTTAATAAGTCATTTATTATGTGTGAAGCCACCTGCTCCATGCTTTCTTATTTCATTTATTCATTTATTTCATTTACTCATGATAACAACGATGTGATTATTTCTGTTTTACAGAGAAGTAAACATTATTTCTGTTTTACAGAGAAGGTGACATTAGAGCCATAGAGTAAGTCCCTGGCTCCAAGTCCCACAATTTATCCAGGGGCAGAGCGGGAGTTTGAACCTGAGCCTGGCTCTAAAACCCAAGCCCTGTGCTTTTCATCCCCATGATATGTCCTTCTTGTCCTCTCATGGTGTTCATAGTGATCTCCCTGCTGGTGAGAGGAAAGAGGCAGCAGCAGGAAATATGCACTGAGAGTTAAACACCTGAGCGGAAATAGAGTAGGTGCCGCTACCTGCAGGCTATGTATCCCCTTCACCCTCTACTCACCCACCCTTGTCAGCCTCAGAGAGATTTCTTAATTGTCTGCTGAGGTTACCGTGCTCTGGTAGTGGCAATAAGTTTAAAAAGTAAAAATATCATTTCTATAGTATTTTTATTTATAAATGCATTTATTACTTGGTAGTGTAAGGGTGGTTCCTCTTTTCCTCCCTGGAGTTCTGTGTCTTAGCAAGCATGTCATTCTGGATTTCAAGAAATCTAAGTGGCTGGCAAGTTATAATCCTGGCTGGGATTCCATGGGCTGGAGAAATTCGGGAGTTGCTGTGTAAACACACAGTAGTAACAGGACCCAAAGTGGAGCCCTGGGGATAAAATGACAGTGGTTTTTTAAAACTGTTTCTTCCCCACAAAACCTATCAAATCAGTCCCCTAGGACAGAGAGCAGTTGATGATACTAGATAAAGAAATTAGGCCGGTGCTTGCCTCAGCAGCACAAATACTGTAATTAAGACAGTGCAGAGAAGATGGACATGACCCTCGATCAAAGATGACGTGCAAACTTGTAAAGCATTCAATTTGTTAAATAGCAGCATGTAGAATATCTATATCAAGTTAGGTTTCACAATGCAGTACAATTAACTAGGAATCTACAAGGAATATACACCTAACCGATAGTATAGAGGTAGAAACTACACCATGACCACAGCTATCAAAACAGGGAAAAAATACAAGATAAAAAAAACATTTTTAATAATGCTTCACCTTCTGCGGTGGGCTCTTAAGAGCAATGAGAGAAAGTTGTTAAAAATGGTAAACTGAGGATCAGAAAAGGCAGCATGCTGTTGACAAGACGGAGTAACTGGCAACAAGCGCCGATCTGCACTGAAAGATAATTTAGTTGGGAAGGTGTTATAGTTCTGGTCTCAGGTTACATTCAAATGCAGCTACCAGAGAAAGCGCAGATATGTGGTAGCCCTACGTGTGGAATAGCAATGGAAGCCTGGAAGATGAGTTAGCCAGGGAAAGAACTAAGCGAAACACAAGTGCGAAGGGCTGACCCTCAATATGGTGGGGTAAGAGGAGTAGGGAGGGGGACCCGGGCGGAGGGTTGGAGGAGGAAAGACGTCACTAAGCAGGTGTGAAAAAGAAATGTGGGATCTCAGAAAATACAACAGGGCCCGGTAGCCAAGGGAAGTAAGAGTTTAAGGAATTAAGAGGAACAGATGCTAAGAAGAGGATTCTGAGGACTCACCTTGGGAAGGACACCATTTTAGAAGAGTAGTTTCATGCGAAAAGTGAAGCTCGGAATCACAAGGGCTTAAAGAACGAGTTGAAATGGTAAGTTGGATGTAGTAATGAAGAATGTGGAACAGCTGACTGAGAAGCTTAAAAAAAGGAAATAAGAAGAGTTTTTAGTTCAAAAGGTACAAGAGGTACCAACTTAGTGAAGACCAGTGAAAACACTTTTGTATTATGAATGGATCTGATTATACATAATGGTGTCTAAGAGTTTGAGGGGGGTCTATATTTATTTCTGCGTATTTCCCTCATGAGTTCTAAACCACCTGAGAGAAACCAGAGGCAGCCACTGAAATATAAAACTATTTAAACTTCAATTAATGTTAAATATTTATTGAAATATTTAACTACTTTTAAATACTTTATACTATTTACTACTGATGAGGCTTCATAATGGAGAGCATGGCTTTGGTACGTGGCAACAGTAAACTATCTAACATTTATCTTCCCAGAATAAACAGATTTATTGCCCTCGTCCTGAATCATAGCCAGCTGCAGGTCCCCACATGGGCAACTCACTCATCTAAATCTTATAGCATATTAGAGGCGCAGCGTATTAGACTGCAACAGGTCATGTCTCTGGTCTCCTTGACTCCTGAGGGAAAAAGAAGGAGGAAGGGAATGAGTTTCATACGCCCAATTCTTCTTGAGTAGAATCACCCCTACTTTCAAGAGGGAAGAGTGAGCAAGGGGCAGGGCAAGAGGAGGGAGGTTTAAGGACAGTTTCTCTTCACAAAAACGAGACCATAGGGGAAGAAACATTCTCCAGTACTCTCCTTTCCACTTCTCCCAACCCCTACCCCCGTAAAATACTGTGGAGTAGAAATTTTTAAAAGATTTAAAAGAGAGGCTCAAACTTTGTGTTCAAAGCCAATGTCAATCAATAAAACTTGAAGTTTTAGCCTTAACAAATAACATTTGAAACTTTACCAAGTTTAATTGGCAGATTAGAGATCCTCAATCATTTAATGGTAGAAACATAGATAAATATAATTTGAAGTGATAATTTAATAGCTCTCTCTCTCTCACTCTCTCTCATTCCAAACTGGGTCTCTCCCTTCTATCTTCTCCATCCTCTTCAGCAACAAGAGACTTCCTTTCCCCTCATCCAATCAGCCACCAGGTCCAGTCAGTTTTATTCTCAAAATCCACAGCAGGTCTTTTTGACCTGGTCTGCTCTATTTCAAGTTATTTCTTGCACTTTCATGCTCCAGAGTACTGAATTTGTTGAACTTTTTCAAAAATGGCTTGTCATTTCATTTGTTTCAGAACATGCCAGTTTTTTTTCTACCTGGAAGCTTAGTCTTCCCCTACCCCATCCAGCTCTCTCACCCCATCATCACCCCCCACCCCATTCTTACCACTCACCCTACATCTGGTAGAAATGTCTGACTCACAGCCCTTGCACTGAACCCCTATGCAATACTCCTTCCCAGAATGTGCTCATTTATTTCAAGCTATGTCTAGAGCTGACTTATTCAATAGGCAGAGCAGTGCCCAGGGCCCACAATACTTTCAGGAGTCCACAAAATGTTTAATTTCATTTAAAATCAGAAGGAAAAAATGAATTGTTAAGTCGAAGAAAATGTTTTAATATGTAATATTAATATATTTGCTTTTATAACAATGGTTGTAAAACATCATCTCTAAAAATGTATGCATGTGTATATATATATAAACATAAACACACCCACACACATATGTACTATTTTATTTTCTTAATAGGAGTTTATGAAGATAAAATTGCTTAGTGCCATGAAAGTCATACTGTGGCCTTAGATAGTTTTGACTTTCTTTTTTAAAATTCTCAAAATAAAATCAAGTTTGATTCATTCTTCAGTATATGTTGCATTCTCAACGCAGGCTAAAAAGGTAGCAGCAAAAAAATCGAGGAATAATTAATTGAAGCCAAAAAAAACCGGTGATTATAATCTTTTTTTTTTCTTTTTAAGTTTAGAGACAGAAGAAGAACAACAATTTCTCACCTCAAATTACATTAACATCTCCATTGATTCATTACAAGGAGGCAAGAAATATTTGGTTTGGGTCCAAGCTGCAAATGTACTAGGCATGGAGAAGTCAAAACAACTGCAAATTCACCTGGATGATATAGGTAAAGACTAAGAAATTCTATAATGTCTATACAAATAAACAACTAATTCATGCTGACCTACTAAATGAAGTCTAGATCTGAATGTGGTTCCCAAAAGTTCCTGTAGATCATGATTAAAAAACAAACAAACAAACAAACAAAAACAAGAATCGCCCATAATTTCTACATGGGTGTATGTGTTTTTAAAAATATTTACTGATAACTTTTTATGTTCAGGCATTGTTCTAAGTGTTAGGGGGAGTAAAATAGATAAGGTACCTGCTGCCCTAAATATCTCGTGATCCACCAGAGAAGATGGAAAGAAATAAGGATTTGAATAAAGTGCTATGAGTCTGATGTTGTGAAAAGTACAGCATACTAAAGAATTCTTCTGTATACACTATTGTGGAAGTTATGTTTTTGTTTTTATTTTGAAAAGTTTTACAAGATACATAGAAAATTTTAGAGAATTACATAGACATCTCTATGTTTACCAGCCAAATTTAACAAATGTTAACATTTTTTCTTCAAATATTTTTAGATCTTGCCTTTTTAACTTACAACAAAGAATAAATATTTCAATTAATTTAATCTACAATCTTATTTTTAATAAGTGTCTCTAATCACTTATCACTGGAAATTTAGACTGTTCAAATTTTCACCATTATAAACTACACTTGAACAACCTTTTGGCTAAAGTTTTGCTTGTAGTTGGTTTCTTTCTTAAGATATATTCCAAAAAGTAATTTGGCCTTTTATAATTTGAGCCTTTTACAACTACATCCCAGCCCTACAGCCTGAGTTCAGCCAAAGAGTACCAAGTGTGAATCACCCTCTATTGGGAGATCTTTTTGCCATTTATTCCTGTTTTTATCACAGCAGTCCGCCCTTATCCATGGTTCCATTTTATGTGACTTCAGTTATGCTTGGTCAACCATGGTCCAAAAATATTAAATGGAAAATTCCAGAATTAAAAAATTCATAAGTTTTAAATTGTGCGCCCCTCTAAGTAGTGTGATGAAATCTCCAGCCATCCTATTACCTTCTGCCTGGATAGTGAATCATCCCTTTGTCCCGAGTTTCCACCGTTATGTAATAAGCTACTACTGTAGCAGTATTGCAGTGCATGTGTTCAAGTAACCATGATTTTACTTAATAACGACCCCAAAGAACAAGAGTAGTGATGCTAGTAATTTGGATATGCCAAAGACAAGCCATAAAGTGCTTCCTTTTAGTGAAAAGGTGAGTACAGTACAATAAAATATTGTGAGAGAAAACGAGAGAGAGAGCGTGCACATCTACGTAACTTTTATTACAGTATATTGTTATAATTGTTCTATTTCATTATTGGTTTTTGCTGTTAATCTCTTACTGTCCCTAATTACAAGGTAAACTTTATCATAGATATGTATGTACAGAAAAGAACACAATATACATAGGGTTCAGTACTATCCGTGGTTTCAGGAATCCACTGGGGGTCTTGGAACCTACCCCCCACAGATAAGAGGGGACTGCTGTGTTAAGGATGATTTCAGCAGGCTAACATTTATGCAGCACTTTCTTTAGTGCTAATTGCTATTTCATACATTATCTTATTTAACCCTCACGACAGCCCTATTTTGTAGAAGAAATTATAATGTAGACGTGAGGAAACAGAGGCTAAGTGGCGTTAAGAAATTTGAGATTGCAGAGCTAGGAAGCCTCTAATTCCAACATCCTCAACTCTTATCCTCAGTTTTTATTTAAAAGCACATTGCAATGTGTCTGACAACTTTCCTGCTGACTAACGATCTAGGGGACGTGATGTCATCTTTTGGGATACAGCATGGGTATCTTTTGGGGATCACTAGGATCTTTGATTAGAACTATTATCTCAACTTCTGCCTTGGCTAAACTCAACTATCTCAATTAACAGGATAGGTCTAAAAATCTGTCCTTATGCTCTGAATATTAGATTTGAAAACAAACACTGCTGACGGTAGTGATGAAAAATAACTCCATTGTGTTGTATATTATTGGAGTTGTCATTCTCTTGACCATGATCTACACATTTTTGTAAATTTACATTTTGAGGTAGGATTCCACAATAGGCCTTTTTCTTAAAAAAGATTCCCTTCAATGGATTAATGATGTTTAAAGGCTATCATGTCCAGTATCATTTTGGCAATGTCATTTTTAGGAACTAAATTATTATTAGTAGTATTACTGTGATTATTATCATTGTGATCTTATTATGATCTTAACATTATCACACCCATTTTTGAACACCTACTGTGTCCCAGACAACAAGTATATCACATTAAATTCTGGAAACAACTACACATGGTACCGTGCCCATTATACAGAAAATAAATCGTTCAAGGTCACATGGCTAGTAAAGAGAACAGCTCAAACAAACTACAAAATACGTGTTCAAGTACATGTTATATAACATATATTTATTTGAAAAAAGTAAGCTCATAAACCTAAAGGCTTAGCTCACTATTGCATTGACTTGCTCTGTTCTAAGACTCTGTCTTAAACCTGACTTACTGTGATCTGCATTTCTCATAAGACTAAACAGACTTTTGGTTCCTCCCCAGAATATTTCTTTCTGCAAAGGGGTCTCAGAATCTTGTGCTGCTATACCAGTGTTAGGCCAAACTCAGAGATGGGAGACAGGAGGGTGTGAATAACTTATAACTTTGAGGGTGCTTAAGTGGCTCCAAGTGGTTTCAGAACCCCCGAGGGGGCCCACTTCTCTGACTCTAGAAATCTCTGAATACTGATTCTTTTTACAAGAAGCTTATACTAGCTAAAGGAAATCAACTATGGGATTCAGATGGTAAAACTTCAGTGTAGTAAGCTCTTTAATTAGATTAATTCCGCTACTACTGCTTCTGGCCTGTGCTAGGTTTAGCCCAAGGATCTTATTCTAAAACTGTGCTACTAGAGAGCAAATCTTTAATATTTATATTTATCTATAAATCATATACCTGTGAACATAATTTAAGATACCAGTTATTGATAATAAAACAATAAATTTCCCAAAGAATACTTTATACATTTAGAATAAATGAAAACTAATTCATAAGAATATTAAACTGCAAAATTGTCCCTAAAAAACACATATACAAGCTCTTGAGTTCTTTGCTAAATAACAAATGCAGCAAACTCATAGGTTTTTATTGTTCTAATGATGCATACAGGAGAAATGGAAAGTGCCAATGATTCTATTCTATTCGGGCAGAACAAACTTTAAACAAGCAAGAATAAACTCTCAATTATTCATACAGGTTAGAAATATAGAGATTCCTGCTACACTATTACTCCTAGTACAAAAAAAGAACTAGTAAGATAACCAATCAGAATTTCACTTCCTCTTGGAAAGTTATTATCATAGAATATAGAAATAATTGGTAAAATCTTAAGGTCTTGTGAAACTTGCTTTGTTCAAATCATACTTTCAAGTACAGATTTGTTTTAATGGAGAATAAAACAAGTTAGCAATAAATATAAATATTCATACAAATGTCCCTATAATACCAGAGAATAAAAACAGTATTATTGTAAGAGGTCTCAATTTAACATCTTATCAAATCAAATTCTCTGAACTAAATTTAGGAGGCAAAACATCATCTCTTCCTAAACAGATGCAGGGAAAAAGAGCTATCTCCTTTATTTCTTTCTTACATTCCTTTGTTAATAAGTCCAGGCATTTCATTAGTTAAGATTATAAGGTGTTGGGAGGTGGGGGGAAAGATAAGACTAATAGAGCTCATTAAAAAGAAAAGAACGGGCTGAATAAAATTTTACTTAATAATCACAAATTTCTCCTACATAATAGATTAGAAAACAAGAAAAAAAAATCATTAATTGTTAATTAGATCATGGAATTGTTTTTTTAGTACTTTGAGTTTTAACATGTCTATAGACTGATGCAAAGATACACATTTCTCCCAGGCAAGTTTTAAATTGCTGGGTTTTGTTTTGTTTTGTTTTTTTCTAGTGATACCCTCTGCATCCATTATTTCCAGAGCTGAGGATATAAATACTACAGTGCCCAAGACCATAATTCATTGGAATAGTCAAACAGCTATTGAAAAGCTTTCCTGTGAAATGAGATACAAGGCTACAACAAACCAAACCTGGAATGTAAGCTAATTTTCACTATTCTTTAACATGTAAGTGAATGAAAGAAAAGCCAACCAACAGTCAGTGACCACAGTGGACTCATAATGATCTGTTTCACATGTTTTTATCTGATTCTTTGTGTGATATTCAAACCACTGTAGTTCTACTGATTACCATATGCTTTCAAACAGATGTTTTCTGAAAAGGTCCTCTTCCCTTTTGTAAATGTTAAATAGACCGATGTCAAGCTAAGAGAGATCCATCTATTTCGCTCCTTGCAATTCAGTATCTCCTAGGGTGAAATTTATATTTCTATGCTGAAATTTAATAGGCATCCAGAAAACTAAAAACTTTCAAAACGAACTTCAGATTTATGGGTGTTTCCTTTTAAATGAAAAAATGTGCAATTCAAATGTAAGATTTGTTACTAGTATAGGCCTCAGTCTTAGATGAGTATAAGGTAAAAAGTGAATGTCTAGATATACTAACCATCCTTAAATATCAATGGGAAGTCACCAAGTATCTTAGAAGTATAGTTACAAGGTTCATTAATAAAAATCATATCACATGACAGCAATAGTGAACATTAATAAAAACTCACTAATTTGAATTATAGGGGAACATTAGTCTGAGGAAAAAGTTCCAATGTTAGGTATTTGAAAAGAAATGTCATTTTATTATTTTCAAGTACAATAAACTGCCATTTAATCAAAATAATTAAGGAATAGAGTTGTCTGGCTTTGCTTAATGAAGAGTTGTGTATCATGTATGATGGATACATGGATAAAGTAGATGTAACATATATATATATATATATATACACACACACACACACACACACACACACACACACACACACACAATGGAATATTACTCAGCAATAAAGAAAAGTGGAATCTTACCATTTGCAACAACATGGAGGGTATTATGCTAAGTGAAATAAGTCAAAGAAAGACAAACACCATATGATTTCACTTAAAGGTAGAATCTAAAAAACTGAAAAAATGAATAAACAAAACAAAACAGTAACAGACCCATAGATATAGAGAAGAAGTTGATGATAGCCAACGAGGATAGGGTGGGAGACAGGTGAAAATGAAAGAAAGTTAGTTAGTTAGTTAGTTAGTTAGTTCTGGGTGAAGATGGTGGATTGAATACACTCATCAAAATAAAATAATAAAATAAAATAAAAACAATCCTCCCTTCCAGAAAAAAGAGTTATACATCATGTGTGAATTTACCAGTTTCAGGGAGTAACAAGAACTGATATGTATTCAACATTAATCTTTGGAGATTAGTGTGACTCCAAAGGCTTCTACTACTTCAGCCTCATCATTCTGTACATTGGTTTTGCTGTACAGCAATGAGTTTAAAAAGTGTCAAGAATACAAGGGTAAAACCATACTGACTTCATGACATGCTCTAAAGATAGCTCTTTAAAAATAAATCTCTGATGTCAACTTGTTTATTTACTCTTGTTCATTTAAACCAGAAATGTGAACTTTACCATTGTTTAGATTACACTTAGATTTGAGTCCTTGTGCTGCATCATTTGGTCAATACCCAAGTGATGACCCTGCTGAACTCCTTGATTAAATAATTATGGCCTCTGTGTGCACAGCAACTCCATGCTTAAAGCCTGGGACAAGCAAGATCAACACAAAACAAAATCACAGTAAATCTTTTGCCTATGTGCAATTTAGGTAAATTTGAAAACAACCTAAATGAAATTCTTGAATCTCAGATTTTGAATTAATAGAGTTTTGACCAAATTGGACACCTGGGGTCTCTGTGTAGTGTTTCAGTCATAGGATACTGAGAATATGAAACTCCCTTATTTGGCATAAGTAGGAAGAAGTAATTGGCTATCAGAATGTTTAGAGAATAGGAAAGAATTACATTATCTGTATCTCTGAGTAGGTTTTCAGAAACCAACTGTTTTCTGCTTGAAGCTCTTGTTCTCTGCTCCCCCTGGTGTTGTTACGTATGCCACTGTGAAACTCGGTAACTTAGAGGTAAATTTGAGCTCACTTTTCAAAAACTTCTCTTTATCAGCAGCAGGCAAATTAAGGAACTGAGAGAATATTTGTTGTCTCATTTAATTTTCATAACAATCTTTTGTGATAGGTAGTGTCAACTCCATTATAAAATGGGTTTGAAAGAACTTAAGCCAGGTTCTCCAAACTTTACAGTGTTAGTAACTAAGTCTCTCACAGATCTTTCATCACTTTGGGCATCCAAAAAATACTTGGAAAATGAAAGAAGAGGTTTCAATCCAAAACCTGTATCCTATCCCTTCTACGATGGTTCCTCCATATGCAACCACTCACACAGAAAAAGGTGAATCACTATTTGTATCCAGATGACCACAGTCCAGTCAGCAATAGCCAAATGAAGCTTTGTGTTTTACATTTGCTACCCCATCCGTTTGGTCTGGGTCGTGCATAAAGTATTGCCTTTGCCGCCATGTTCAGAGACAGGAAGTCGGAGTCAAGAAAGTGGGAGGACACAAAGGACCACCGATTTGCTCCTCCACCTCAGCGCTGCCTCCATCAGATATGGCTGGAAGGAGGCTCTTTAGTTCAAAGTGGCAGGCCTTGTGGCTAAGTGCACAGACTCTGGGTAAAGTTCAAAGCCTGGTTCTGCCACTTTCTAGTTGTGCAACCTTACGCAAGTCCCTTATCTTCTCTGTGCCTCATTATTCCCATACCTAAAATAGGAATAAGATAAGCACCTACCTCAAATGGCTGTGGGGATGATCAAATGCTCTAAGGAGCTAGTCGGGAGCCAGGAATAGAGTTGATGTTCAGTAAATGCTGGCTGTTATGGTTACTCTTCATCTTAACTTCCAGGCGAGCCGTGCTGCAGGCTTGGTAGAACAAAAGAAGCCCACCTGAAAATCAAAATTAGTGCATTGAGGATGCTTCTCAGCCCCTTTTAGCTAAGCTGCATGAAGACTGAGGTATCAGCCAGCCCCGCAGATGATCCTGCGAGGCTGACATTATGGGGAGAATATTTATCCACCTGTTGGTTATCTTCATGGACTATCTCCCTGGCATCTCAAACTTGTGTCAAAAATCGAACTCACAATTCTGAGCAGCAATCCTTGCCCGCTTCTGTGTACCTTATCTCAGAATCATACTTACATGGTTACAAGTGTATTTCCTCATCCTTTAACTATGAGTCCCTAGAAAGAAGGGCTGTCCCATAATCATTTCTACATCTACGCTGATTCTGATGATGTCTGGGTCACATAGATGATATGTGGAAACATTAGCTACTAGTATTATTTGCCTTTAATGATGCCCAACAGCAGTGACAGCAAGTTAGGGAAATATTCACTGTAAGTTCAAGTAAATGGATTAGTGGTGACTCATCTCTCTAAGCAAGACCATGGTATTGGCAAACTTTTTACTCAAGGGCCAAACAGTAAGCAATTTAGGCTTTGCAGGCCATAAGGTCTCTGTCCCAACTACTCAATTTTGCATTTGTATCGTGAAAGCAGCATAGACAACAAATGAATGGACATTGTTGCATTCCAGTAAAATTTTATTTTTGAACACTGAAATTTGAATTTTATGTAGTTCCCATGCATCACGAAATAGTCTACTTTTGATTTTCTTCCAACCATTTAAAAATGTAAAAACCATTCTTAGCTCATAGGCTGCACAAAACCAAGCATTCATTCTGTTCCTGGAATGGCTAATGGAATAGTACACAGATAGTAAAGGGTCAAATCCTTGGCCTTTACATTTCAAAAGTGTAAATGCTGGTATAAGAAGACTTGGAAGAACATGTAATTAGTCATGACTAAATTTCCCAATAATCACCCCTCTTCCCTCCGTCGCCAAACACTAGCTAAAGATTACGATAAAGATTATCTGAGCAGAGAGAGGGGAAACTGGCCAGGGGCAGGAGTAAGGGGGCTGAACCAAATGAGTTTAGATACCAGTGGGGCACTGAGAAGGGCCCCTCCCCCTGGGCCATGTCCCAGGTTGGGAGTCAGAGGAAGCTGAGATTACAGAACTCTCTGAGTAGGTCTGAGATTCTCCTCTCCACACAAAGGATACTCCCAGAAATTTAGATGTAACCCTAAGGAAAGAAGTACCTTGAACTGATAGAGATTAAGTTTCTATGCCCCCACCTTCATAATTGAGGGTCTAACTAGAAATTAACTGTTTTAAAAATAAATTCATATTTCTTGCACTCAAGACCATATCCTCTCCATAGATACTCAATTAGGTCTAGCTCTCTCAATGTACATTTTAGCCTCTGAAAGTATCATCTTAAGGTACCATCTTGTGCTTGCAAGGCCCCAAGCAATCTCCTGGTTTGCCTCATGGGAGAAACAACTCTGTTAATAGTTCTATAAAATTCTTCTTTTAAAAAGTTCAGAATTCTGGCTGTACTTTAGGTATCATTTCTCTTCTTCAAGAGGACTTATCTATAACTGTAATAGCAAGAGACATATTGGAGAATAACAACTCCTTTCCAAGAGAAGTTAATGTGAAGCAGAGTACATTTGATAGTCAAACTTTTGGCACAAGTGAAATCTCTCCTGGATTCCAGGAGACCCCAGAGGCCGCCAGTCATATTTACATAGCAGAAAATTCCAAGGACCATACATAGAGATGTGGCTTCTGGAAACTCTGAATGATATCTTTCAGGGAGTATGACAACCCCAAAACAGGTATTTTCATGAATATTACATTTTCAATGCATTACAAGTTTCATGAATATTACATTTTCAATGCATTACAAGTTTTATGTTAAGATTGGGTTTTAACAGAAGAATCCCTAAATGAAGTTGATACCTTGTTCTTTTTTTAAAAAATCTTGCTATTTTCAACTTTCTCTTTTGTGAGTGTCTAGTAACTGTTTTCTCCCAGTTGCTGCATAAATGCATTTGTGGACATATTTTATGTTTACCTTTCAATCATGTTTCACTTTTTTCAGTAAATCCCCTTATCACAACATATTAAAGGTGCTGTGTAAATGCCTTGATTTCTCCCTCCCATCTGAAGCAGCTTGTTTGGGGGTCATTTTTCATTATATTTTATAGCAGGTTGTAGAACCCCAGAAAACGATTCTTAAGTTTATATTTCAGCTATTTGCTTGCTTATCTTCCATTGGATTTTTCCAGTTCGACTTCTGTAAATGTTTTATTTTCATTTTCCCTCTCTCTCTCTCTCTTTCTCTCTCTCTCTCTCTCTCTCTCTCTCTCTCTCTCTCTCTCTCTCACACACACACACATAAAATAACAGGCCTTATAGAATCTGCATAAATCTGCAATAAGGACCAATTTAACAGATTAGTTTATGAGGAATTTTTTCTGAAAGTCGTTAGCAAGTGAAATTATTTCATCATCCACGAATAATTATTGATCTAAATATCCAACTGCTGGGGGGGCATGGGAGAGAAGAGGGGGGAAGACTGGATTCAAACAGTTGCTATTAGGTCCCCCAGTTCTCCCACCGCATTAAAATCAGTTATTTCAAAATTAAGAATATATTACATTTGGACTTTCTTGAGATTTAAAAGCTTGAGAGAGTTGTCAAACACAATGTGTATTTCATGTTTAATCTTAAAAAACATGCATTTGATTATTTATGGCCATGTTTTATATAAAGTACCCTATTCCTCTTTGTTTTCCCATGCTCTAAAAGAGTGACTGAAACATAACAGTTGCTCTAGGCATTTCTGTTAAACAAAATAATTGTTTGTTTTAAAAGCACACTGTATCATTTCATTATTGCTATTCATCCATTTTAGGTCCAGGAATTTGACACCAATTTTACACAGATGAGACAGTCAGCATTCTACTTGGAGCCAAACACTAAGTATGTATTTCAAGTGAGATGTCGAGCAACAGGTAAAAGCTACTGGCAGCCCTGGAGTTTACCCTTTATCCATAAAACACCTGAAATAGGTGAGTGTATTTAAATATTTAATCTCTTAGGCTTTTCTCTTGACCTCTCTCTTCTAATTACAGACATTTTTTCTTCTGGACTTCATTCAAAATTGACAAAAGTATTCTAAGGCAGGTGGTAACATTGCAATTGTCATTTTGCTTTGATTTTTGTTAAGGCTGACTATAATTTATATAATGGTTCTCAAACTTTACTGGGCATGAGAACCACCTGGCAGGCATGGTCACTGTCTCTCCTCCACAGATCTGAGGTAGTGGGAGCGTGGGGGGTGAAGGGTGGTGGGTACTCAAGCGTCAGCATTTCTTACAAACATCCTGGATGATTGTGAGGCACATAATAATCTAAAACCTTGTTTTGAAAAACATTACTAAGAGTTTCATTCAACTCTTCAGGTCACTCTGATAAAATATATTCTCCTAAAAGAAACACAAATCAAATCATATCGATAAAAACTGATTACCTACTATATGTAAAACAATCAAAAGAGTTAAAAGACTTAAACATGGGATTGTTTAATTCTCTTCTCAAAATTTAGCTGAGCTATTGTTTATCTTTAGATATTTCCCTGCTCTTAGTATTATTAATTTTCTAGTCATTTACACATGCCACTCAATAAAATATTGTCAAATAGACTTCAATTGTAAGCACACAATAAAATGAATCTATTATAATTGTCATAATATTCCATAATGGCCCCATTATCCGGATGTCTTCCTACTACAGGTAGCTTATACACTAGTTTTTTTTCTTTTCAGAACAGAAGAACTTAATTATAATCACAGTATTGTTAATATCTTTATTATAATATAACATCTTGGAACTGTGTTTTATGTTTTCAAAGCACGTTGACATACATTATAAATAATGATGTAAGTAAAGAAAGCCAAGACCCAAAGACTAGCTTAGAAGTTTTTTGGCGCCCCCTAATGTCCAAATCTTAGAAACACATTACTAAGGGAATCATTTGCAATACTGAGTTTCAGTTCTGTTTTTAAAAGGTTACTTTTTCTCCTTCCATGACCATATAGAACTGACTCCGGTTGGTGAACACACAATGTGATATATAGATGATGTATTACAGAATTATACACTTGAAACCTATATAACTTTACTAACCATTGTCACCCCAATAATTAATTTTAAAAAAAAGTTTGCTTTTTAATTTAAGATATTCTGTCTTAAGTTGATATTGTTAAAAATTCTTAGGACTTTAGATACCATTTTATAATAGTCAGAATTTAGCTGACAACCCAATTATTTTTAAATGAAATGTAGAACTACCTAGCAAGATTATTCAAATTGATAACTAACATTTACTTACCACTTACAAAGTACTACTATGTATAAGCTTGTTTCATCTTTACATAGCCATATTTGCTAGTGTAATTGGCACCATTTTACAGATGAGGAAACTGAGGCATGAGCTGCTGAATAGCACATTGCTAGTGGGAGATAGCACCTAAACAATAACACAAGTTATCTTACCACTAGCCTTCAGCAATCTTATCAATTTCTTTAACCAATTAGTACATCAAAGTGGAGGAGCAGTTTACTAAAGCATTCTACAAGTATTGGACCACAAAATTTCTCCTTTAAGGGTAGAGGTCTTAAACTCTTGTCACAGCAACGCTGCAACAGACCTAAATTTAAAGTCTTGGTTTCCTAAGGAAAAACATCACTTGAGCAAAATTGCCAATTAAAATAAAATATGCTTGAAAACTTGCATCAATACAAGTTTAACATGTTAGCTAAGAGGAAACATAAACTATCCTTTTGGTACCGATTCCTTTCTAAGACACATTAAATCAAAAACAGTGAAAAGTGTATTAAGCAAGTGCTGGTATTAAATCTTTTTGAAAATGTATGTTTTTTTCCTAGTTGTAAAAACAATGTAAGCTCATTGTAACATACAACCTAGAAAAACTGCTGTTTACATTTTAATGGATCTAACACTAGTTTCTTCCTATACATATATTTTTTACTGCTAAGTGCTGTACTGTACATACTGTTTAAATTCTGACGTTCTTACTTAATCTATTTTGTTAAGTTTAAGAACCTATTCAATGACTGCATAGCATTCCAATTAATGGATGTACAATAATTTATTTTATCATTTCCCTATTTAAGCAACATCTAGATTATTGCATTTTTTCCATTATCAATAAACTTCTTTGTATATAAACTCCCCTTTTATCTTTAGGTCTTATTGGCTCAAGAGTTAAGCACATTTTAAGATGCCTTCATGCAAGTTGCCAAGTTGCTTTTTAGTAAATCTTCAATTTCAGTTGCTTTTTTAAAAAGGTACCCATGAAAAAACAGTCATGCATTTAGTCATTCATGTTCATTTAACCTCTACCATGCACCAGGCACTTGCCAGGTGCTTACAGAACCTCAGTGTACAGAGACAAAGATCCCTTAATTCTAAAGAAGACAGTCAATAAAAAAGCATGATAAAAAGTAAATTACATAATAGCATTATAAATAAAGATATAAATAAAATCAGTGAGCATGAAATGTCAAAACTAAAGTTCAAATTATTTCACAATTGAAAAAAAAAATAGTTTCTGCAATATTTTAGTTAACCAACTTGTTCGATAATGGGGTTTTTTGACCAGCCAAACTTCCCCAGTCATTAAAGGTTTATTTATTTATGAAGAAACACAGCCCAGACAGTAATGCTCCCTCCACACAGGAATTTCCTGTTTTGTTCTAAAATTGTTATGTGTGTGTAACTGAATTGATTCATCTCAAAACAATGTGTTTTCCCCAGGCCTAGAACTTCTTTAGTAAGGTTTTAAGCCAGCCCTGTCCATTGTTCTTGTGCATCTAGGTTAACACACCTTTGAAATACCTGAAGATATACCTCTTGAACTTGGTATTAACCCTCAAGAGAGCACATAATCGAGTTAACTATCCTGTAATCCAACCTCGTCTTGCTTTCTCTCACCTCCATATATAATTGTTATTCTCTGGACCATTTGAAATTTTGCTCCCTAGCATATGTCATCAGTTTGGCTCAAATCATCTCTTATGGAAATTCTAAAAACAAACAAATAAACAATCAAAAACAACATGTTTTCAAATTATGCCCAGATGGCACTGCGGGTCAAATCATGAAATAGGTATACCCCCCCCCACCATTCTTCTGTATCACTTTCCCTCTGGATAGTGCTTTTCCTTGGCTTTGAAAAACCTGGTTTTCAAAAGAAACCAAGCAAACTCATTTACAGCAATGGTTAAATCACTTATAAGATTTATTCTCTTTTCTTTCCTCAGAGTATTTAGACTTTAATGGAAAATAAAGCTTTATATTTAAAAAAAAAGAAAGAAATCAATCTCAGACTATAATATCAAGCTTTAGCAAACACACAGGAGAAGTTTCTCTGGGTTACAAACTCATACTTTCTATCCCGGTATAATACCAAGCGGTTAATTAAGTGAATGCAGGGTGACTTCAGGGTAATAAACAATAATAGCTAACATTTATTGGATGCTAACTATGTTTTGGGCACTGTGATAAGTATTTTACATATGAATTGCCCTTCGTCATCACTACAGGCCTATAAAAGGAGTGTAATTATTATTCCAATTGTGCAGATAAAGATAGGCGGCCCAGGTGAGATGAAGCAGTTTTGCCAAATGTTACAAAGCTGGTGAGTGGTAGAGTCAGAGTAGAACTCAGGCTGCGAGATTCTAGTACCCACACTAGAGCTCTGTGGTCTCCTTCCTAAGAGACCTAGGAGGGCCCCGTGACAGCACCCATCAGCCATCTAACCAAATTCTTCTCCACACATTAGCTAATAATAAAACTACGCCAACAGCACTTGATTTTAAATATAATGTTTGTTATAAAAAGTCAAGTACATGAGAAAAGAGTGAACCATAAGATGCTATCCATTATTTCTACTTTGGCATGAATACAAGCTGTAGAAGCAGATTTGGGTTAAGGTGATGAAAATGAAACTGCAGGGTTCCAGGAACCTTAGAATAGGACAGGACAGTCTGAGATGAAGATAAAGTATAGGTGGAAAAGCTGGCCTCGCCCGTGACAGGACCCGTGCAGGCCAATTCATAATGAGTGTTTCCAGCTAGTCCCGGTTCAGTAAAGTGTCTAGAAAGCAGTGCTTCTCAGAGTGGGGGTCTGTGGACCCTCTGCATTGGAAATGCTGGGAAACTAGTTTAAATGCAGATTTGCCAGCCTCTAGCCAAGTGAGACTTCTGCAGTAAAGTGTGAGAAACACTTTAAATGTTTTATTTTCATTAACCTCTGTACCTAGAGGTTAGACACATCCTTTAAGAGGGACACATGGATGAATAACACTGTAGGGTGTGGGCAGGAAATGTGGACAGAATTGAACAGAATTAAACAGCACATTAAACAGACCATACAACACGATCAAGTGGGCTTTATCCCTGGGATGCAAGGATAGTTCAACATATGCAAATCAATCATTGGGATACACCACATTAACAAAATGAAGGATAAAAATCATATGATCATCTCAGTAGATGCAGAAAACTTATTTGATAAAATTCAACATCCTTTCATGATAAAAGCTCTCAAGAAGTTAGGTATAGAAGTAACGTACCTCAACAAAATAAAGGCCATTTATGACAAGCCCACAGCTAACATCATACTCAAAGGTAAAAAGCTAAAAGCTTTTCCTCTAAGATCAGGAAAAAGACAACGATGCCCTCATCACTCTATGACCACAGTACCAGAAGTCCAAACCGCAGGAATTAGGCAAGAAAGAGAAATAAAGATAGGCAAATTGGAAAAAAAAGTAAAACTGCTGCTTTTTGCAAATGACATGATCTTATATATAGAAAACCCTAAAGACTCCACCAAAAAACTATTAGAGCTAATAAACAAATTCAGTAAAGTTTCAAGACAAAATATCAATATACAAAAATCAGCTTCATTTCAATATACTAACAAGAAACTAGCTGAAACAGAAATTAAGAAAACAATCCCATTTACAATAGCATCAAAAACAATGAAGTACTTAAGATTAATTTAACCAAGGAGATGAGAGACCTGTACAATAAAAATTATAAGACACGGATGATAGAAATCGAAGAAGACACAAATAAATCAAAAGATATTCCATGTGCTTGGATTGAAAGAATCAGTATTGTTAGCAGTGGTTTGTGGGGACACAAAAGGGTTGGCACGTGAGAACCTCAGACCCTTATCTCTTGTACTATCTGATCACCTTTATGCTTCCTCCTCCTCCTCCTCTCTGCTTCCTGAGCCACTAACCACTCCAGCCACTTCAGCAGCCCAGGATCCCCAGAAGCGCAGGATGCAAGACCACTCACTGCCCCAATGGACCATCACGTCCCACATTAACCCTCCTGCCTAAACCCTGTCCTGCCTCTGGAGATGAGGTTTCAGTTGAGGCCCTGAGAATCACTCAGGCTGCTGAAGTTCTAGACCACCAAGCTTCTAGACCACCAACTTGGAGAGTTGCTGAAAAAAAAATTCTAGAGTCTTTAAACAGTACAGAAAGAGCCCCAAAGGGGAAACGATAATTTGTCAGCGTAGAAAAACCAACATTGAAAACGTGACAGTGAATTCCCTAAATTTACTACTACTGATGTAATAAAGGTGAAAAGATTTCTAGGCAGGAGTGCTTTCAATTCTGCACAGATCTCTTTGTCATGAAGAAAAGGCACAGCCTCTGTAATCTCTTTAATGACAAGTCAGAGGCCTGAGGGAAGGGCAGTCAAATTTTATAGTGACTAATTAACTTGCTTGAATTGCTACTTGCAGTAAAAAAAAAAAAAGTTTCCCAGAGAAATCTTTTTTTTTTTTTGACAATTCTCCAAAGAAAGCAAGTATGAGCAGGATGTTAAACCACACTGTATTTTGTTCTCATAAAACACTATTGGTTGCTGCATTACCAATGACTCTATGAAGATTCTCTTTAATTTTTCAGGACTTTTAGTGACTAAAAGAGAAAAAAAACAAATGTTATATCAATGCAACTGAATATACGAGTAGGTGATATTAAATATAATGCAATTAGAGGGTGGGAAACAACATGTGCTTTCAAAAATTCTACTTTTAATTAGAGGTTTCTGATTCATTCAGATTGAGATGAATTATATATGTGTAGATTTGTGGTTACTAAACTGGGTTAAACAGACAAACAATGTTCCTTGGAATACTAAGCCTCTTAGATTCTTCATCTACATTTTTTTATTCTTCTCTGGGTCCTGTCCCTAATAAACTACCAGAGTTCTGTAGAATAAAAAAACAACCCAAAAGAGCTTCACAATCTCTCTGAGGTTTGAAACCCACTAATAGAGAATAATTATGCTTTCCCCTGAAGAAATAGTAATTTCTTGTATTAGTTTCTTATTGCTGTAACAAGTCATCACAAACATAATAGCTTAAAACAATACAAATGTATTATAGTTCTGGAGGTGAAAAATCCAAAATCAATATTATTGGGATGAAATCAAGGCTGTGTTACTGCTGGAGGCTCTAGGGGAGAATCACTGTCATTCCCTTTACCAGATTTTAGAGGATGCCTGCATTTCCTGGCTTGTAGCCCCATCTTAAAGCCAGAAGCATAATACCTTCTGATCTCTTCCTCTGACTCTGCTGCCTTCTTATAAGGACCTTGTGATTTCATTGGACCCACCCCTATAACCTACGATAATCTCCCCATCTCAAGTCCCTTTTGCCATACAAGGTAATCTATTCAAAGGTTCTGGGGATTAGGACATGAACATCTTTGGGGGATCATTATTTGTCCTGTCACGTCTTCTTACCTATCCACCTACTACTCACTATTGCAGTTTCTGCTATTCATTGTGATGAGGTGCAAGCAAAAGAAATCAAATCTGGTTCTCTTAAGCAGAAAGAGAACTATCGGGAAGAGAGCCAGAAATCAGTAGGAAGGCTGGCAAAATGGTCATGAGCAGGATCCAAGCGACAGTAGCCAGATCCACAGGCAAAATCACAACCTAAGAAGAATCTGGTGAAAACCCTACAGCTGGCACTGTGGTCACTGCCCCTGCCTACCCTGTGCCTTGCACACCCCACTGGTCCTGCTGTTACCATGCCCTGGATATAGCTGCTGTACCCATATTGGGTTCTAAGTGACTTTCTGGAGCTGTGTGTCCTGTGCAAGTGGGGGGAGGAGGGCATCTGAGGAGCCAGGCTTAAGTCATTGCTTGTAGCTACTTAATGGCTGGCTACAGGGAGAGGGAGTCTCTGCTCCATGGAGGCTTCCACAGTGGGAAGCCCACTGACATATTTAGGATGCCCACAAAGAAGTATGACCTGGTGATGGGCAACTAAACTATACTAAATGTCCACTAGACTCTTCAGACTCAAGAACAGGTATAGGCTATGCTTGAGAGCAAGGTTGCACTTTTGAAGAATCTGAAAACACTCGGTAAAACTTGCAAGTTGCTCATTCATGCATGTGAAGTTTTGCTACACTTTGACATCAGATGCTCACCTCTGTGTGCTCCATGTCACTTAGGAAAATTTCCTGGGTGGCTGATGCTTTCTACCTTTTCCTCTTATTCTTTCTCTTCAACAATATGATTGCCATAGATACATTTCTTACCTTCTTCTCCCTCTACATACCAAGTACTTACAGCCTAGGAATATAGCCATGAAGATAATCCCTTGGATATGTCTAGGCACACCCTCCTAGCCTTAATTTACAAGGAAGACACTGTAACTCATGAAATGATTCATCGTTTGACTTGTTTTTCAAGGCATGGTAATGAGTTTGTTCTGACATATCCTTTTCTCTGCCTTGGGCGTCGGGTGCCTATTTGATATGTCTGTCCTTTTGCTTTGCCAACTGATACAGACTAGAGTCAGATCTGTACCTTTGGCCCAATCATGTTGAATTCCAACCATAGAACTAAACTGGCTTGGGGAATATTTTAAGTGCTGTGAAATAGCTGAGGTTACTAGAAGGAGATTAGAAAGAAACAAAAGGAGATGCTTATGTTTTAAGGAAAATAACAATGAAAAAAAAAACACAAACTTCCAATAATTTGAAAAACACTCCTTTTGTCTCTTTTAATATGACTTCTCTTTCTTGAATATCTAGAACCTTCTGAAAGAAAAGTTTAGAAAGGTGACTGTGTCAGCTCTGGTCAAAGTCTTTATGATGCAGACCTTGGTTAGTGTGTCTTTGACAGCAAGCTTGGCAAGGGCAAAAGTAAAGAAAGGAGCCTTACAAATGTCCATACCCTTTAGCCCAGTAATTCCACTTATAGAAATCTAGCCTTAGGAAATAAACAGAGATATGTACAATGATATTTATCCAAAAGCTAGTTATAATAGTAAGAATTGGGAAACAATCCAGAAGTCCAATAATAGCAATGGCTAACCTGTATTAAGCTTTTCATTTGTATAAGGCCTGGTACTAAGTGATTTATATGAACTATCTCATCAACCTCATGAGTGAAGTGCTGTTATTAGCCAAATATACAAATGAAAAAACTGTGTCAAAGAGGTGAAGCAACTTACCCAGGGTTAAGCAACTCTAAATGGTGGAGCCAGGACTTGAATTGAGGTTCATCTGCGTCCAAAGCTGGTGTTTGAAACCACCAAGCTATACCATTTCTCAATAGGGAGTTGACTGAATAAGTACAGTACAAAGATGATGAAATGTGAAATCGTTATTAGTATGATGGTTTTGAACAACTTTTAATAAAATGAAGAAATGTGCATAATACTTAATGAAAAAGAAAAACAAGATACAACGTTTAGTAAAGAACATGATCTCCATTAGGGTACAGATATACACAAAAGACTGTTAACAAATGTAAAAAATAATTATTTCCAGTTTGTGAACAAATATAAAATTGTATTTCCTTTTCCATACTCTTCTATATTTTTCAAGCAGCCTACAAGTAGTATGTATTGCTTGCCTAGTGAGGGAAAAGAGCTTGTTTTCAGAAGAAATTAACTCTAGGCTGGAAGAGTCTAATAAGGGCTAAATGGGTTAACAATAGCCCGTTGTGGTGGAGTCCAGAGCCCTGCAAAGCCAGGCAGCTCAGTCACACTGGTTCGCCCGTAGAGGAGAAAGGGCTAAGTCTCAGCAGGGAAAGATTGCTCGCAGGGCTGACTGAGCTTCCCCACCCCGAGTTAATCTTCTGCAGAAGTGAGGTTATTCATTAATGGGGCCAGTGACCAGCAAATCTATGTGTCAGAACTGGATGGGAATTTTTACTCTTCAACCTCTATCTATGTGACTTTGGGTAAGTCATTTACCCTTTTTTACTCCTTTGTTTCCTTATCCATAAAATAAGGACAATAGCATTATTTACTGACTAGATTGCTGTGAGGATTAAATGAGAGGAAGTAGGTAAAGTCTAGTACATTACCTGAAACATAATTAGTACTCAATAAATGGTCACTTAAAAAGAATAACAAAGCACACTTTGTCCCATGGTGGGCGTAGAGGGTAGGGCTGAGGAGATTGATTTGATATCATTTCTAAGAAACAGATGGAATACATTATTGCTAAAACAAAGTCCTTTTGAGCAGATTTGATTAAATTAGACTGGTGTTTGGTGGGCCAAAAAAATGTTATGCTTCCAGTTTTGTCCAAGAATAAGAAACTACATTTTTTTGGTTGAAACCACTCTAAATTCCCTATGAACACACTGTCTTCTGTAAGACTAGCTCTAATATCCACTGTCAGTGTGTATAAGTTATGTAAAAATTCTTACCAAATTAGAGATGATTTAGAGATGATTTGGGTTTTCTGAGTATACTCAAGTATGTGTTGTGAGAATAATAGGCATAATTTAATATACTGTTGCAGACACAGAATTGTCTCATTATGGACATAACACAACAGACATTAAATAAATAATAAAAGTGCCATGAGATTTTTCTAACACAGTAGGCAATACACTGATGATTACAGCTGATATGTTTTTCAGTTGTAAAAGCTGTGTGTGTACATTATTGTGTGTTTGTGAATGCTTTTGAATGTTAAAATACTTGAAAGTACAATAAAATATGAATAGCAGGTGTATTAAAGGGATGGAATTAGAAATGGTTCTTTTTCAACAAAGGAGCCAAAAACATACAATAGGGAAAAGAAAGCCTCTTCAATAAATGGTGCTGGGAAAATTGGAAAGCCACGTGCAAAAGAATGAAAGTAGATTGCTATCTGTCACCACACACCAAAATTACCTCAAAATGGATCAAAGACCTAAACATAAGACCTGAAACAATAAAATGCATAGAAGAAAGCATAGGTACTAAACTTATGGACTTTGGGGTCAGAGAGGATTTTATGAATTTGACCTAAAGGCAAGGAAAGTAAAAGCAGAAATAAATGAATGGGACTATATCAAACTAAAAAGATTCTGCACAGCAAAAGAAACCATCACTAAAACAAAGAGGCAACCAATCAAATGGGAGAAGATATTTGCAAACAACACCTCGATAAGGGGCTAATATTCAAAATATATAAATAATTCATACAACTCAGCAACAAAAAACAATCTAATTAAAAAACGGGCAGAGGACCTGAACAGACATTTCTCCCAAGAAGACATACAAATGGCCAACAGATATATGAAAAATGCTCAACTTCACTAGCAATTAGGGAAATGCAAATCAAAACCACAGTGAGATATCACCTCACACCTCTTAGAATCGCTATCATCAATAAGGCAATTAATCACAAGTGTTGGAAAGGCTGTGGAGAGAAAGGAACCCTCATGCACTGTTCGTGGGAATGTAAATTAGTACAGCCACTATGAAAAACAGTGTGGAGGTTCCTCAAGAAATTAAGAATAGAGTTACCAAATGACCCAGCAATCCCTCTTCTGGGTATCTACCCCCAAAATCTGAAAACATTTATCCATAAAGATATATGTATTCCTATATTCATTGCAACATCATTCACGGTGGCCAAGGCATGGAAACAACCAAAGTGTCCTGTGAGAGATGACTGGATAAAGAAGATGTGGTACATATACACAATAGTATACTACTCGGCCATAAGTAAAGATGAAATACTACCATTTGCGACAACATATGGATCTTGAGATTATCATGCTGAGCAAAATATGCCAGACAGAAAAAGTAGAGAACCATACGATTTCACTCATAAGTGGGATATAAAACTGAAAGCAACAAAGGAACAAGACAAACAAACAAAGAAACAAAAACATAGATGCAGACAACAGTTTCATGGTTACCACAAGGTAAGGGTGTGGGAGGCTGGTAGAAGAGGGTAAAAGGGGTCAAATATATGGTGATGGAAGGAGAACTGACTCTGGGTGGTGAACATACAAGGCAATATATAGATGATGTATTATAGAAATGTACATTTGAAACCTATATAATTTTACTAACCAATGTCACCCCAATAAATTTAATTAAAAAACAAAAATCAATATTAAAAAGAAAATTCTAAACTTTATCCAGGGAAATAAGCTGATAATAATAGGCAAGAAAATGTTGAAAAAAAGGTACAGATTAGTATTATCAGGTAGTTTTAAATGTGATATAATGCAATTAAAATTTACAAATGTACAAAGAAATACGATGAAAGATATTCATAAGAATAGGATTGATTAATTACATACATGACTACAATGGAATACAATGATGTAATAAAAGAGACTTAACCTTAAACAACAAAAAAAGAAAGAAATGGTTCTTTTTCTCTCCCTTTTATTTTTCCTGTTAAAATTCTTTTCTCTTATAGTTACTGTTTTTACGATGAAAAATGTTAAGTATGATTTAAGAAGAAATGATCTAACCACTTGGTGGCGGTATGCCATGAAGAATACCATCGATATGGCTTCATTTCAGTCCTACACACAAAAATTTTGCCATTGGCTTGATTTCTTCTATAAAAATCTTGTTTATAAATTGTCTTACTTCAGATATCTGTTTCTTTGTGAAATTACCCTCTGACAATTAAGCCTCTCTTTTAAATGATTTTAATCTAACTTAAATTAATGCACCTAGTTGATTTGAAACTATGACAAAGACCCTAAAGGAAGATTGTGTTTATTCTCTATTAGGCCTAATAAAGCCCTAAACAAATATGAAAATTATTTTTATATGATGAAAATTAACATCTGAAGTTTCATTGCCAAATAACCACCTGTAGTTTATACAACAGAATTATATTAACCTGTATTAAAAGCCAACAGCACCATATATTCTTTTAAAATAAAAAACGCTAATTTTAAAATAATGAAAGTGAAAACAAAAATAATTCAGCAACAGATGCTATAAACCCCTGATTTTGTCAAATTAAAAATAGTGTTACATTTTAATGTAATATTGCTCTTAAAATTTCAAAATAACATACCGTGTTCCTCTGGAAATAAGACCTGGCTGGACAATCAGCTCTAATGTGTCTTTCGCAGCAAAAATTAAATATATATAATATAATATATATAATATAATATAATTAATATAATATATAATATAATACCGGGTCTTATTTTATTATAATGTAAGACCCGGGTCTTGTATTAATTTTTGCTCCAAAAGACGCATTAGAGCTGATTGTCTGGCTAGGTGTTATTTTCGGGGAAACACGGTAGATGCAGGCCTGAGAATGACCATAAGCCTATAAAATGCTAATTTAGATGAATAAACCTGGCTGTTGGCCATGGCGCATAACCTTGCTCTGTTCCAGTTAGATGGAACCACATACTTGGGAACAAAAGAGACATAGTGAAGCACTGAAAAACCAAAAAGAATTTCTGATTCGTCACAATTCACAGTGAAACATTTCTCTCTTGCTGTGGCGAAGCCAGAATAAAAACACAGAAAAGAACTTTTGGCTTTTCTGATGTTTTCATCTTCTAAAATCTCCTACCCATTGTCCTTAGAAAACTACTCTTCAATTGCGCCTGTGCTGGCACCCATATCAGCCTTTTTCAGTAATTTCCAAAGACCCATAAGAATCTATTAATTGGAACTCTGATATTTTTTCTCAAAGAGAGTTGTTCAGGCCACAAAGCTTATTATACAAGTGTGTGATATCTCCATGGTTGTTAAGGACACCTCAAGTTGTGATTTCTCCCTGGCCCCAAACTAATTTTTTTTTGAAGAATTTGAACACGGAAATCAAAACGAATGAATAACAGGGTTTGAGGCACTCTTGGGGATCCAGAGCTTAGAACCATTTTCAAGAATGTCTTCTGTCAGCTGGGAGAATGGTGTCCTTGAAGTCACCTCTGGCAGCTTTTAATTATCAGGAGGGAGGAGATGGGTAAGGAAGCGCCAGGACTCTTTTGAGTTCAGGCTGAAAGCCAGTTAGCTGCCAAGGTTGCTCACCCCACCCTGGTCAGAAGCTTTCATTAGCAGTGTCCTGACAGCCTTTATGTCTGGCCAGGTTCTTTGCCAGCAGGAAAGGAGCAGAGGGAAGTCATTAATAGCATTCCACCTCTGTGTTACAACCTCAAAAGGTCTGTTAATCAAAATTAGGCTTCTTATATGAAGCCAATATGCTGTTCACCAAGAGCATCCCAAAGATTGGGCAAAGGCAAAAGTGACACATCTTGGAGGCTCTCAAGGAAACCTAAATTTATTGCATCATCTATTGGAAGGAATCACATAGAGGCCAGTTACTGTGCATTTTTTTCTGGTTCAGGGAATGAAATAAAGCTCCTTGGTATTTGTTGCCTAGAAGCCTCATGAAATTAGTGGATACACCTGGAAGTTTTACAAACCCTAAATAGTTTTTATTGTTTTTTCAGTGTTTCTTCCTTTGGGATTTACCTAATTAAATAAAAAGAAGAAAAGACACACATAATCAAAGGCCTTTGCTTTTATTCCATCTTTCGAGACTATTAGTGTTAGTGATTTACTTTAATTATCTCCAAACAAACGAAGAAACTTCCTTAGGAAATTGGGTAACCTGAGTGCAAAATATAAAAAGCTGACGTTGTTTTCTCTTTTAAGTTCCCCAGGTCACACTGGAACCATTTCAACGTGATTCTCAGAATTTTGGGCTTTTAAGTGCTTCCGTCTTTAAAGGACATCTTACTTCTGGTAAGAAAATACAACGTAGGCTTTTCTAGCAGTCTTGACTAATCAGTCATTTGAATTCCTCATACTGAAAAACGTGTCAGGCATAAATTTCTTGATAAGATTTGCCATATGCTTTCTTTAGGAAAATAATCCACAGTGATCTGCTTAAAGTTGATTTTGCCAGCTTTTGCTCTGGGTTGGATACATTTTCATTTTCATTGCTGGGGCTCAAGACCTCAAAACTTCTTCTTTCTAAGAAATTTCCATTATTTCAGTTCTACCGTGTACTAAGAGTTTTATATACATCATTTTTTTCAATGTTCAAAGCAACCTGGTGAGATAAGTGTTCTGTATCTATTTTATAGATGGGAAAACTGGAGCTCAGAGAGGTTGAGGAACTTGTCCAAGGTCACACTAAGTGACAGACTAAAACTTAAATCCTGTTTTCCTAATCCTCAAATATGTACTCTTTCTCTCATACAAACAAGCTCCTATTTTATTTGTTAGTATGACTCAGGATTTTCCATTGATGAGCATACCTAAATGTTTTAAGCATTAAAAAGATATTAGATCAGGTTTCCAATAGGCACGTATAACTCTAAACAGAAATTTCAAATTGAAAAGCTTTAGTCATGACTATTTCACCACGGACCACTGGTAGACCATTTATCTCCTTGCACAGAAATCTGGCAGGAATAGGCTAAGAATTTCTGCAGGTTATATTGACATTCTTTGGATTTGTGCTTATTTATTCAACAAATATTCATTAAACAGCTACTATGTGCCAGTCACTGTTCTGCGTTCTGGGGAATCAGCAGGAAAAAAAAAAAAAGAGAGAGAGAGAGAACAACGTCCCTGTCTTCCTGGGGATTCCATTCTAGATAGACAGAGGGAGAAAAACAAACAAAACAAGAAGAAAAAAGTCAGGTGGTGATAAATGTTAAAAAAGAAGCATGAAGCAAAGTATGGACACTCTAGATTTGTACATGTGAATCAGTTATAAGCCAAGTGCTTAAGTTCGGTATAGATCCCTAATTACAGATGTCTTCAGAGGTCTGAATCTTGATTCATCTGTGGGAATTGTGGAGGCTAGGCACTCACGGCAGCTCTGTTAGATAGGTATTATTATCTTTATTTTACAGAAGAGGAAACTTGAGCTTCGGCAAATTATAATTATGCCTTGAGGTTACAGAGCTGATAAATGGCAGAGTCAATTTCAAACACAGGTATCTCAGGTCACTCTGCTCTATCCTCAGACCCCTTGCCCAGATCCTGTTAATGTGGGGTTTCTCTATCCTCCTTCAGGCACAAATGCCCAAGGGGTATGTGGCAGTCAGTACCTCCCATTAGTTGCATGAAGTCCTCAGCAATTGTGTTTTAGTCCTAGGAAAACACTAAGTGCATGTCCCGCTGGGACTTTGGAATGATCTAAGCTCCACAGGCCTCTGGCTACCAGTTGGCTTTAGGAGAGGGTCTGGACAGCCTGAAGACCCCTAAGTGTGTGGCAGGTGTAGCTGGGAAATAACTAGGGTAGGGCCCATATAGCGTCTGCCATGTGGTACGTATGTGACAAACATTTGCCAAAGGAAGAAAGGAAGTGGGATGGAAGGGAGGTCAATATCCAGTATGGCTCAGAACACAGTCCAGTGTGATACGTCATTTCTCAGTTGTAGTTTATGTCTGAAAATAGAAAATAGGGTTTTACATGTAGTAGGGAGAAACTGTGATGAGCCTAGTGGGTAACACGTTAAATATAGTATATTAATTATTTAAAGATTTCAGGTAATTAATTCAACTTCAAAATGCAAGAAAAGCATTGTTAGCATGGTTTTTAAAATAAAATGTGAGTGTAAGCTATGTAGCAATATAACCTATATTGTTCTAATTAGAGTGAATGTCCTTTCTCAGAAGAAAAAAATTCAGGAACAATAAATTTTGAAGAATGGTGACAAGTTGTATGTAGCTTCTGTCTTGCACAAAAGGCTAAAAAAGGAAACCAGAAAACCTCAGTTGTGATTTTGGCCAACTTTAGACTTTGTTACAAGCAATTGGGAATTCTCACTTGTGTCAGACAAACCAAATGAGGTTCATCACTAAACCTTTTTACATAAAACATGCATGCGCAAGCTCAGAAAAATGTCTAATGCTCACCACATTTGCCAGAGATGCACTTCTAGAAATCCACTGACATCAGATATATGCAGCCTGATTTTCTCAAACAGAAAGTACTGTTGTGCAGTTTGGAAGGGCAATCACGCTATAGCCCAAGGTAAAGGTTAATTTTGTTTCCCCCTTTCTCTTTCCCTTTGAGATCAATGACCTTCACTTTGAGCAGAGTAGAGAGAAGGATTATTCTGACATCACATAGACACTTATGCTCAGCTAAAATTATTTTTCTTTCCTTTCAGGCAACAGGCAACAAGACATTGGATCTTTATCAGGAATGGTCGTCTTTGCTGTTGTGTTGTCAATTTTTTCATTGATTATAATATTTAACAGATCACTCCGAACTCGGTATGTTTTTGTGGAATTTGTTTTCCAATTTAGACCATATATGTGTACCATCGAAGTGTAGTCAATTCAGTGATATACAAGAAAAATCCATCAACGCTTTTACTCAGAGAAAGGAAAAGCAAACGGAACAGTATTTAATGAATACCTGCCCAGGTCAAACTCTTTACAGACACCATTCATTTTATCTTCACAATGACCCTGCCAGAAAAGCTCTACAGCTTAATTTATGGGTGACTTACATGAGGCTTAGAAAGGTTAAGTGGTTAGCCCGAGGTCACTAAGCACTAGCCAGGAGTCCAGATCCAACAGATATCACAACTCATGTACTCTCCTTCACTCCACAGCCTTCTCACTGTGCCTTCACATTTATCTACAGTGCCTGGATTCTTTAGAGTGGTTAAGTCATAACCTGCCTCAAATTCTATCCAAACAAATCTCCTGAGTCAGTATGAAGAGAAGTGTGGCACCATCTGAATCATCACTTTGGTATCAATTATGTTAGTGTTTTAGCCTCCAACCCCAATGCCCACTCTCCTTGGCCTGCAACAGTCATTTTTTTCCAATATGGTATTAGTGAAGATCTATGCCTAGTGATGGAAAAATGAGGCTTTGAGGAAAGTAAGGCCTTTGATTTCCTAACGTTTACTAATTACACGGAGGATGTATCTCTAATTGTTTCATGTGGCAATGTCCCAGTACATCCAATCACTCACAAATAGTAACACATGAATGTTCTTTGCCTAATAGGCATTGAGTTTCTCTTTACTGCCATCACTTGCTTCATGAGATAATCTTTCTTTTAAATTTATAATTGAAACACAGTAGAAAGATTTAGAATAAGTACTCTAAATAAAGTATACTAGTGATTTTTTATTTATTTATGTAGACTTCTCTTTCCTCAGAACTTAAGTATTTAAATTACACATTAATAAACATACCCCTGGTACCCATGTGAGACGAGTAAACAAATACGGAACTTTATTTTTGGTTGTTTTAAAATATACTTGATTACAAAGTCCTTTGCAGTATTTTAATATTTAAACTTATACCACATAAAAATATTAATATTTGTGTTGTTATCCAAAGATGTCCTAGTTAGTGTGAAATTTTAAATAACATTAAATTTGTTACGAATAACCTAAAAATTAATTTCCTGTTGGTAATGACAAATAAGAAACAGGACAATTCTTATTGCTAATTTAATTACTTCAATAAGTATTCTTTTTAAAAAGATAAAAGAAATAAGATATAATTCCAATATAACTATTTTACATATGAGCAGATACTGTTATTTACTATAAATATGCATTCTTTATATAAGCCTTATATCAGAAATAGAACTGGAAAACAGAGGGTAAAATATTTTAAATATAATGAAATGAAGGGTGGGTAAATATGTGTATAGACATATTTATATGTTTTCATTGTAACAGCATGCTGTATAAAATCTTTTTATAACAGCATTAGCTTACTAATTTGGTCTAATTTTAGGTTATAGAAAGAGTGTGAATTAGTAAAAAAGCTGAATCATAAAACAGTCTACAAATATGTGTAAAGAAATTATTTTTATCCTACAGTTCAAGGTCAAATTGGGCTAGCGAAGCACATTCAGTCGTTTTGGTTGTTACTTAGTAAAAGTCCTTGGACAATCTGCTTAAACACATAAACAAGTCTGATCTGTTGTTAATGGTGCCTTGTTAACAAGGAAAATTGTGCCAGAAATCAGTTTAGTCTCTTTTAAGTTCCTGGCACAACCTCTTTGCTCAAATCAATTTTTACTGTAAATGTACAAAGTGCTTTCAACACAGTGGCAGTGACAAGGGGTAACGTGGGGGAAGAAGTGGGTCATATACAGCTTCTCCCTCTTCTTTCCATCACCCCACCCTAGCAATCCTTAATAAGCACACAGCCTAAGTCAGAACTGGTATTCTCACTATACCACACAACTGTGAGGCAGCTACCCCAGCCTCCTGTTCCATCCATATAAAGAGAGTTTAGAGCCACCACTATCATCTCAACCCTATTTGGAATCATTACAAATTCAGAAATAGAGGAGCTCAAATTATATGTTTTATTATACGACATTCTCTTCTTTAATATTTTTCTGTGGTTATGGTCACTTTGGTAAGTTCTACAAAATATCCCTAAAGTTTTCCAAACGTTTTCATGCTGGTATCTCCTGCTTATAATGGTTTGCCATTTCTAACATGTGTATAGTTTCACTTCCAGGGTGGTTGTCCCATTTATCTTGAATCTAAGTGTGTGTGTTTTGAAATGTTCCAGCTCCTTAGAGAGAAGCAGAGCAATAGAGAGAAGAGGAAAATCTGAGTAGATATTGAATCAACTTCTCAGTTAACTATTTAAAGTCAGAAATGGAAATCTTAGCTCCTGCTTCAGAAAGTTTGATTTTTATTCTAGTTGATTCCCTAATCTCCTATACGATTGCCTGTAACAATCCAAAAGCACAATGCTTCTTCTGATGTGTCATTTTTGTTTTTCAGAATTAAAAGAAGAATCTTATTGCTAATACCAAAATGGCTTTATGAAGATATTCCTAATATGGAAAATAGTAAAGTTGTGAAAATGCTACAGGTAACTAAACACCACCAAGTAAAAACTAAATGGTAGCTGTGACCAAGAGTGCAATACAACACAGTAGAATTTCCATTCAAATAAATACATGCGTGTGTATACTAGCATAACTGTATAAACATATGCAGAAACAAAATTATACATATTTCAAATCATACTTTAGAGAGATAAAAGAATGGAGTTAGAGAAAGAAAAGAGACACAGAAGAAAGAAACAATGCTACTCAAAAGAGGAAAATGACATGAAAGATTGTAGGCCAGGTGCCAGAGTCACTTGGTGGCCACACAATTGGTAGGTTTCTTCAGGGACCAAAGGAAGAGGGCAGAAACGCTCAATAGAATGAACCGCAAAGACACAAAGGGGCTTCCATCTTACATGAAATTGGAGAAGCAGGTGGAGCCCAAAGAAGACACCACTTCACTCCTGAGACCCAATGGAATTCAAGAAAATAAATGAGAGGACGGTAGCAGATGGTGTCACCAGAGGTGGGCCAGGTTTCCAATTTAGCAAAGAAGAGAAGGGTGAGTTGGGAAGACCCGCAGGGTATAAGGGACTTTGCTGGCAATGGAGGAACTGCTGGTGATTGTGGATGAGGGGAATCTATTGTGTGTGCTCTTTCTACTTTACAGCACTCTGGCCTGGCCGTCGAGGAGCTTAAAACCCAGTTGATGGGACAGACACATTCTCCAAGTATTGCAATGCAGTGATGTAAGTGCAGTGACAGAAATGAGACGAAAAGGAATATAGAGCAAACATATTGAAAGATAAGTAGGAATTGCTCAGGAGAAACATTCAAAAGAGGGAGGACAACATGATCAAAGGCACAGAAGTGAGAAGATCATATTTAGTATTGCTTTATCAAAAAGCTTTACTTGAGGAGTGGCTAGAATAATGCTGGAATGGTGAGTGGTATCAGATCACAAAAGGTCTGACTGCTACGGAACTCAGACTTCATTCTGATGACCAATAGCTTTCAAACTTAAAAAAAAATTATTTTTAGCCTAGGATCTCTGTGTTCAAATGGTGCGAGGAAGACAAGTATTTGTAAATCAAATAAATTGGCTTTATTTGGAGTTCTGGTGAGCCCACTAACCAACTCCTTCCCCAACCCCAGAGAAGTCCCTGAGGCAAAAGTTTTTAGCCTGGGTTGCATATTAGAATCCCAATGCTGAGGCCACAACCCAGGATCTCTGGGGAGAGATGGGCCTGAGAAGACCCAAGAATTTTCCAAAGCTTCCCAAGTAATTCGACTACTGTTAAGTGGTTGAAAACTATTGCTAAAGACAATGAGGAGCCAATGAGGGATTTTCAATTGAAATTTTCAATGGAGTCACAGTCCCAGGAAAGAGGCAGAATTAGGAGGGTCAGAGAAATGAGCATAGTAAGGTGTGGACAAAATGTCAAGCAGCAAGGATCCATAATGCTGACCACTCAATAGAAGGTCTATAACATAAGGAGTAAATGAATCCATGGAACGTGACAAGGAGCAAGTCACTGGTGGTCCTGGCCAAGAGGTTCAGTTGAGAAGTGAATGGAAAGTGAGCACATGGGGACTGAGAGTGGAGACATCTTTGGATGAGTGTGGACTAGAAGGGAAGTGAAGGAAGGGGCTATGCTGACATGTGATCAGCTCTCAAATACTAGTAGAATGGATGAGTAATAGTAGCTCCAGAGGGGTGTGGAGCCAGATGCATGCTTGTGATAAATTGGATAGGCCTGAGGATTATGACAGAAAGAGAGGGGAAGTTGATTAAACAAGACTACGAAGAAGCAAGGAGGGGATATTCTAAAGGGAAGAGGTGGAAAGTACACCTAGAGCAGGAGAGATCTTTGTCTCCGGATACATGAAAGAGAGAAAGGGTGTGCGTAGGGTTGATTTCAAAAGAGGTAATGTTGCCTAACAGTGGAAGGGTGATCTTAAACAGCTGAACCCACATATGTAATGAAGTACATAGTTAACAGTTAACCAAGGACAAGCATATATTCACCAAACTACAGATAATAAATACTATGGTCTTAACATTCATTCCACTTCAAGGTTCTATCTTACTCACACATTAATTATCCTAGAGAATTGGGGATTTTTATGGCTCAAAGAATTGTCTCTGATCTCGTTGTGATCACACTCTCTTCTTCCTCTATCATCCTCACTCTGGAATAGTCCCCATTGGCTTTCATTGTGATCCGATTCCCACCCACTTCTCCATTCAGTTGCCAGCCTGAAGTGGAGAAAACGAATGCCTCCTTCCTCAGAACACAGCCGCTTTACACTCTTAGTTTCCTATAGTATGTCTAGTTCCTTTGACTTCATCTGACCTTGAACAACAGTGGTGCCCCCTTATTTGTGGTTTTTCTTTTCGCAGTTTCAGTTACCTGTGGTCAACCTTGGTCCAAAAATATGAACTGGAAAATTCCAGAAATAAACAATTCATAAGTTTTAAATTGTACGCCATTCTGAGCAGTGTGATGAAATCTCGAACCATCCAACCCAGGATAGGAATCACCCCTTTGTCCAGTGAATCCACATGGTATATGCTACCCGCCCATTAGTCATTTAGTAGCCATCTTGGTTATCAGATTGACTGTTGCAGTCTCACTGTGCTTGTGTTCAAGTAACACTTATTTTACTTAATGATGGCCCCAAAGCACAAGAGTAATGATGCTGGTAATTTGGATATGGCAAAGAGAAGCCACAAAGTGTATGTATGTATGTGCAGGAAAAAATATAATATAACAGTCATATGCTGCTTAATGATGGGATACACTCTGAGGAATGCGTTGTTAGGCGATTTTGTTCTTGTGCAAACATCACAGAGTGCACTTACTACAAACCTGGATGGTAGAGCTTACTACACACCTAGGCTGCAGGGTGCAGCCTATTTTTCCTAGGCTACAAGCCTGTACAGCATGTCACTATACAAAACAACAAAGGATTAAATCAAGCACAAGAGAAAATGATGCAATCAAGAGACAAAATATACACAAGATGGATGAGGCTGCTGCCAGTGTGACACAGTAGTGTTACAGCAAACGTTTTTCTTATAAGTAGAAAGAGCACTCTAAAACAATGATAGAAAGTATAGTATAGTAACTACATACAGTAACACAGTAGTTTATTATGTACATAATTGTATTGCTATACTTTTATATGACTGGCAGTACAGTAGGTTTGTTTATTCCAGCATCACCGCAAACACCTGATTAATGCATTGCCCTACTGTGTTATGACAGGTATGATTTGACTAGATGATAGGAATTTTTCAGCTGCATGATAATTTTATGGGACCACCATTGTATATGCGGTCCTTCATTGACCGAAATATTGTTATGTGGCACATTACTATATAGGATTAGGTACTATCGTTGATTTCAGGCATCCACTGGGGGTATTGGAACACACTCCCTGTGCAGAGGAGGGGACATGTCTGCCCGTCCTAATCCAAACCTTGTAATAAATTCCGTGGGGAGGTTCAGCATGAAGAAAATTTGAGCACTTCATGCTGTTTTATTCAAAAGTTTCCTTTTTGCCAAACTTCCTTCCCATTCTGGGCTCCTGGAATTAGAAGTGAACCTTAAGGTTTTCTTCAGATGAGGTTTTGTTCTAGTCAGCCCAGAGTGCTATAACAGAATACAGAGTGGCTTAAACAATGAACATTTATTTCTCACATTCCTAGAGGTGGAAAAGTCCAAGATCAAGACACTGGCAGATTTGGTTCCTGGTGAGAGCTCTCTTGCCGACCGCTGTCTTCTTGCTGGATCTTCACAGGGCAGAGGGAGGATCCATCTCTCTCCTGTTTCTTCTTATAAGGGCATTAATCCCATTCTTGAGGGCACCACCCAAAGACTAATTACCCCCCAAAAAACCCCACCTCCTAATACCATCATATTGTGGGATTAGGGCTTCAATGTATGCATCTTGGAGGGACACAAACATTTAGTCCATAGCAGCCAGCTATAATTTTATAATCATGTTGGGTGGGAGTTATTTGCCCTAGGAAGCCAGCCATCCAACTGGAAGGCTTCGAGTACTTTTCATACACAGAAGAATCATCAGACTTTTATACAAATAAAACCCTTCTTCGTCTATCCTCCTGATTATCACAGACATGTCTGAATTGTGAATAGCTGCACATATTTAGAACGTCAACTCAAAGCACTTATTACAACTTTATTCTCAAATGGAAGCAAAACACGATTCTCCCCCTACTCCATTTTGTCATTGAAGCAACAAAATATTTTCTTGTGGTAAGGCTCCATAATATTAAGAAATATTGCAAAATATTTCAAAATCCAAATTTTAAAAGGCCCTGAAATAATATTCCAGTTACTAGTATGCAAAATGCTCTCTCTCTAAAACTTTTAAAAGCACTGAGACATGTGCTTAAAACATGGATTATTTTTATTTTTCCTTTCTTTTAGTCTCCTCAAGGGAAAATTTAATAAAGATTTGGAATGAAGCAGGATAACAAAGGACAGAGCAGGAGATCATATGGGAAGAGAAACAATATGAAAAAAAGAAGGGGAAAGGACAGTTGAGGGAAAGCAGAATTCTACTCCTTATTCAGTTATCCAGCTGGCCCCTTAAATGTCTTTTGTAAAATAAAATGATGTTTTCTTCTTCCTAGGAAAAGAGAGAATATGTGAATAATAACTCCAGCGAACAAGTCCTATATGTTGATCCAGTAATTACGGAGATAGAAGTCTTTCTTCCAGAAGAACACAAGCCCACAGACTCCAAGAAAGAAAAGAATACAGGATCCCTGGAGACAAGAGACTACCTGCAAAAATCACTACTCACCAATGCTACAGTTGTGTATATTCCTAATCTCAACACTGGGTATAAACCCCAGATTTCCAATTTTCTCACTGTGGAAAACCATCTCAGCAATAATGATGAAACAGCTTCCTCAACTCTCAAACCATCAGTTGATTCCGTAGACCTGGGAAAGAATGCCCAGTTTAAAAAATACCCTAATTTTGCTTTTTCTGTCTCAAGTGTGACTTCGCTAAGCAACACATTACTTCTTGAAGAATTAAGCCTCATTTTAAATCAAGGAGAATGCAGTCCTCCTGACCTGCAAAACTCAATAGAGGAAGAAACCACCATGCTTTTGGAAAATGCTTCACCCAGTGAAACTATTCCAGAACAGACCCTGCTGCCCGATGAATTTGTCTCCTGTTTGGGGATCATGAATGAGGAGTTGCCATCTATTAATTCTTATTTTCCACAAGATATTTTGGAAAGCCATTTCAACAAGATTTCACTCTTGGAAAAGTAGAGCTGTGCAGTCAAAATGAATGTGGGAAAGCTGCCTTGCAATCTGAAGTTGGATCTCCTCACTTCAACATAAATTTAATTCTTCCCTATTTCTTAAAATTAAAGAATTAAGGTCCAAAGATGGAACATACCTCGTGGTCACAAAAGAAGCAGCAATATTAGGGACACTACCGATATATTTTTTAAAAGTATCAACTGTATCCTTTTCATTTCCCCTCATTACAACACACAAAACAGATCTCTCTGTTGTATGAAAGATAAATCATACAAAATATGTGGTAGTGAAGTAAATGCTGAGGATAGGTCTATAAAATCGAGACATTAATATTTGGTTGGAAGAGGAGAAGCAAATTTAATTTTAATTTTATTGCTTAAAATTCTCCATATCCTCATCAAACATAACAACAACAAAATAAGCAAAGGATAGAAACAGAGGAGCAATTAATTAGGATGTTTGCTGCATTATTTTTTCTACCTTCTATTCAGGTGTTAGAGATTTGATCTTACCTTATTTGGATCTTGGACAAAGAGAGTTGTAAAATGATGTGTGGAAATCATGAGATTGCTATCTTCATTCAAGTTAAGAGTGATGACATTATTTTCCTGTGGTGTAGTTGGTGTATTAATTACACCATACAAGAATTAACGAGGTAGCAGAGGCAGGATCAGTAAGGTGTAATTTATTTTGTAATCAACTATACATTAGACATATGTCAGCAAATTACTGTTAAAACAGGTATCTGTCCAAATCTGGGATAGGAATAATTGCCACACCTGTCATTGCTCCATGTCCCATGTCTCCTGCAGACATCAGTAGCTGATCACCACATGCCTTTCTGCTGAGCCCTAAGGTGGCCTCAGAATCATGTCAAAACAGAGTGCCTGATGGCAACAATCAATAAGGGCTGGGACTGAAGATGAACTCTACTATGAACCAGGTCAATATTAAAAGGTGGGTGATCTTAAAAATATGTAATGCATATTTTAAGCTGAGAAATGGTACCCAGCACACTTCTCTGTTCCAATTAACTTTTATGGTCAAGGGGAAAGTTTTTTTTATGATCAGAACAATTTGAAAATCTCTTTCTAACAGTTGTCAATATCAATAACTTATATTCAGATTAAACAGTTTAATTTTATTATAAATCATCAGTTAACCAAAAAAAGGACCAGTTGGTTAGCATGTGTTTAGCACATATGAGCAAGCTATTTTGTTTTGTTTGGGGCTTTTCTTAAATAAAAATAAAAATGCTAAAAGCAGTTTTGTTTTCATTAAGTGTCCCCGTGAGGAGGATGACCTGGTTTTCGTCCCAGTGTTAAATATGGTAAGTGTGCCCTTTCATTCTCAGAAGCATCCCATGTGGTCATCATATGGTCACTCTATCTGTGAAGACTGTTTAATGTCCAGCATATAAGTAATTTATCTCAAATCATCTCTTTTTTTTTCATGGACAATCTTCTTTATTTTACTTTATATCATTTACTAAAGCCATTTTACTCCAAAATGGAACATTATTCACAGTGTAGAAAACATTTCCCCTGCTGTGAAATTCTATGCTACCTATCCTAAAATACGTGTATATTTGTTGTATTTTACATATTTTGAGAGTGTATTTTAAATCACTAATGAAATGCTAATATGAAATATCTTGACTTATAAATGATTATATGCCTTTGCTTTATTTGTCTCTAAAGGGAGAACATAATGAAGCAAAGAGGCAGGCAGTATTTGAGATAGAAATATCAAAAGATTGAGATAAATCTTTAATGTTTACTAAATGATGAAGACATCTGTTAACATGTGAAGAAGATTTTCATAGTGTATTTCAATATAATTGTAAAAAGTCTCCCATCAAAAAAGCTTGTGTCAAGCTTAAAGGATGGCAGCATTATTTGGTGCTCTCCACATGCTTCCATTACAGTGAGTGCCTCCTTTAGAACTTTCTTCTTGCCCTCTGGAGTGGAAAAGGGGCTGTTTTCTCTTCCTATGGGGTTTTTTTGCCACACCCACATTCAGCATGGAGGAGACACTTCTAGTTCCATCTTTGCCATTAGCCCTTGTGGTCCTAAAAATTGAGGCTATACCTGTAACAGAGGCAATGTACCTGCCATTGTCCCAACTCAGGGAAAATTTCAACCCTTCATCACAATGCAACCTTGGTAAATGGGCAAGGGTTTTCTTCTATGATTCTTTAATACAAGTATTCACTGAGTATTGAATGCCCCTTCTACGTGCAAAGTACTCTGGGCGATATGGATGTTAACAAAGTCCCTGCAGCCTTTGGGCATATATTCCACAGACAAGAAACAGACAATCCATGAGACTAAGTCATTGACCTTCAAGGAGCTTACATTTTAGTGCGGAAGGGGTTGAGGATAGGAGATGGAGGCAGAAAAACTAAAAAAAACAATGCCAGATAATAAGTGCTGTGTAGAGAGGGAAAATGGGGTGATGTGGAGGAGAGATACTGGCAGTCAGGGAAAGTCTCTCCCAGGAGGGGTCTGACAATGCCATTTGAATTGTAGGTAGGAGCCAGCATGTGAGAATCAGTTTGCCACTGATAAGTCCCTTCTATAGAAAAATTCTCCAGTGGCTGACATCTCTACTTCTGTCCCTCCTCTACAAGTTGCCCCTAACCCCACCTCCTGCCACCTCTCCTTTCCTCTGCCAGAATTTTCTGTAGATTGGGGGACAAGTGTGTATCTTTCTATCTTTCCATTCAACTCTTGGGCTTATATTTTCAATCATCCTCCCTTTGACATAGAGGAAGCACATGACTGTGGCACAGGGCAGTTTTCATAAACAAAGTTTAGCAACTGAAATGAAATGAAAGCTGTTGCAGAAGCCCAAACTATAAAACAGGTGAAAGCAAATTCCTGTTGAAATGGAGATTGAAGGCCATGCCCCCCCTGCCCCCCCGCCCCCCCCGCCCCCCCCGCTCCTGTGTGGCTACCACTGAAGCAGCCTACACATAAAGTATGAAAATCCAAGGCCGGGGGGTTCTCTCTTCCATACCTGGGTGATCTGGATCCCAGAAGAACCTCGAGAAGCCCATACCTCAGATTGCACCAAAATTTCCATCTCAGCCATAGGTTGCCAACCCAGGCTAATGGGACCAGAATTCCCCCAAACCTCCTTACATCTTCAACAACTTCATAAAAGGGAACTTTCTCTCAGAGATTGCTAATAGAGGCAGTACTATTTGCAATAATTAACTTGTTTCTTTCCAATTACTTTATCATAAATTTCTGGGTTTTGTTCAACTTAATGTTCTTTTTGTGATCACTAACAATAAAATACTGTGTGCGAACATAATTAGATTTTATAATCTCAAAGACTGCTGAACTGTACTCTGGTTTATCTCTTTATGAAGTAATTATACCAATTTAGGAGGTGATGTTTTAATAAGAAGTGTTACCCACTTGGCAGTCATTATTGATTTAAAATAAAAGAAGTGATTAAAAACAATTTATGGAGATCAGTGAGAGATCCAAGATAGCAGAGTAGATAAATGTGCCTGCCTCCTTCCATGAACACATTAAAATTACAACTAAATTATAGAACAATCAACCTGGAGAACTCTCTGAAGTCTGGCCGAACAGAAGTTTTATAACTAAGATTATAAAGAAAAAGCTACATCGAGACTGGTAGGAGAGCTGCAGACATAGAAGAGGTTGGCCTCACACTTGCATGTGATGGTTAACAATCAGGAGGGATATCGGATGTGGAGGTTCCCCCAGAAGACAGAGGGACCCCAGCCCCATACTATGCTCCCCAGTCTAGAGTACTGGTGCTGGAAAGAGGAGCCCCCACCATATCTTGCTGTGAAAAACAATGGGGATCCCAACTGTCCGAGTGGGATGGAAGGCTGCAGGAAACCCAGACGTCCTCTTAAATGGTCTACACATAGATTCACTAGCTAGTAGACACTTGCCCTGGGCTCTGGTGGCGGAAAAGTGACTTGGGGGTCATCGGAGACATACAGGGAAAGACTAAGGTGTATGGTTTCAGGGTAAGGACTAGAGGACAGTCATTATCTTCCCTGTGCGTGGTCCTTCTCCTCTGCAGCTGGCAGGCAGGTGCCATCTTTCCTGTGTTGAGCCCTTCCCACACAGAGCTAAATCTGAATCTGATTGGCTCGGTGAACTCCACTGCTCTACCCTGATGACTCCCTGGGACCCTGCCCTACCCAACCCCCTCAATGCTGGAGGCATTTTCTCAGCTAGCAGCCAGCTCCATCTACTCTGCACTCTTTCTTGGACAACTATTGGGGTTCATGAGCCCCAGGCAGGTGGTGACTGGCCTCGGTGTGCTCTGAGACTTTTGATGAGTATGTCCAGGCTTAGCACTGCCACCAAACCAGAATCTACATTAACCTGATGACCCCAACTCTTCCCACTCTAGTGACTCCCTGAAACCTTGCCTCACCCAACTTGCATACCACATGAGGCTCTATCAGTGGCTGAACCTTAAGGGAGCAGGCAGGTGGCAGCAGGCCTCGGGGTGTTCTGGCTTTTTGTGGAGCTACCCCAGGCCTGCTACTGGTAAAAGCCACCCTTGGTTTGCAGCGTGGCCTGTCCCACATGCCTCCAGGTTTAGCACAGGCAGCAGCCAACCATGGATAGCTTTGTAGGTTCTATCAGGTAGTCCCCGGCCAGTCACAGGCAGTGGGTGACCTGGGCCTGCACCAGAGCCCCTCCCAAGGTGCCTCAGAACCAATATACTTGGGGTTTGGCTTTAGACCACAGCAGAGCACTGCCCAATTAGCAGTATACACAAACGGTGATCTCAACAGGTGCCAGGGCCCACTGGGGCCAACGCTGCTCTGTGGCGTAAGGCCCACAGCTGACCATAAGCTGTGGACATGGCCAAACCCTACAACCAATCAGCCTGAGAGTCAATCCAACCCACTGATGAGCCATAGCAATCAAGGCTAAACTATAACAGAAAAGTAAACACAACCCACACAAGGGACATTCCTGGAGCACACAGAGCAGGTGACCAAGGAGACAGTGCCACAGTTCCACAGAGCACCTATTACACAAGGCCACCTGGCCAAGACTGGGAGACATAGCAGATCTATGTAAAACATACAAATACATCCCAAATGAAGGAGAAGTCTCTAGAAAAAGAACTAAACAAAATGGAGGCAAGCAACCTATCAGAGACAAAATTCAAAACAATGGTTATAAGGATGTTCAAGGAACTTAGTGAGAACTTCAACAAAAAGATTGCAAGCATAGAAAAAGACATGGAAACAACAACAACAAAACAAGTCAGAAGTGAAGAATACAATAACTAAAATGAAGGATGCACTTGAAGGAATCACCAGCAGACTAGATGAAGCAGAGGGTCAAATCAGCAATTTGGAAGACAAGGTAGCAGAAAACACCCAATCAGAACAGAAAAAAAAAAAAGAAGAAGATAGTTTAAAAGACCTCTGGAACAACATCAAGCATAACAACATTCACATCACTGTGGTACCAGGAGAAGAGAGAAAGCAAGGGATTGAGAACCTACTGGAAGAATTAATGACTGAAAACTTTCCTAACCTGATGAAGGAAATAGACACACACGTTCAGGAAGCACAGAGAATCCCAAATAAGATGAACTTAAATAGGCCCAAATCAAGACACATCATAATTGAAATGGCAAAGATTAAAGACAAAGAGAGAATCCTAAAAGCAGCAAGAGAAAGACAATTAGTAAATTATAAAGGAGCTCCCATAAGATTGTCAGATGATTTCTCAACAGAAATTTTGCAGGCCAGAAGAGGTTGGCATGAAATTTCAATGTGGTGAAAGGAAAGCACCTACAACTGACAGTACTCTACCCAGCAAGGCTATCATTTAAAATTGAAGGATAGATACAGAGTTTCCCAGACAAGAAAAAGCTAAAGAAGTTCATCACCACCAAACCAGTATTACAAGGAATATTAGAGGGAATTCTTTAAGACAGGAAAAAGAAAAGATCAAAATTATGAATAATAAAATGGCAATAGCTACATATCTACCAATTACTTTCAATGTAAATGGATTGAATGCTCCAATCAAAAGACATAGGAGGGCTGAATGGATAAGAAAATATAAAACCCTTACCTATGGTGCCTACAAGAGACTCACTTCAGATTGAAAGATACACATACGTTGAAAGTAAAGGGATATTTCATGAAAATGGAAATAAACAAAAAATCTGGAGTAGCAATACTTATACCAGACAAAATAGACTTTCAAACAAAGGCTATAACAAGAGACAAAGAAAGACCCAGTAATCCCACTTCTGGATATTTATCCGAAGAAATCCAAAGGCTCCTTTCAGGAGACATGTGCATCTATATGTTCATTGCAGCAATGTTTAGAATGGCCAAGATGTGGAGGCAACCTGGGTGTCCGTCAATAGATGAATGGATAAAAAAGAGGTGGTACATACTCGTATATACAATGGAATATTGCTTGGTCATGGAAGGGTATGGGTTCTTGCCAACTTCGGTGGCATGGATGGACCTGGAGAGTATTGTGTTGAGTGAAGTAAGTCAAACAGAGAAAGACAGAGGAATGTGATTTCGCTTATATGTGGAATCTAAAGAACAAAATAAACAAACAATACAAACAAACTCATAGATACAGAAAACATTTTGACGGTTGCCAATGGGAGGGGGTTTCAGGGGGTGGGTGGAAAAGGGGAAAGGATTAAGAAATACAAATTGGTACTTACAAAATAATCATGGGGATGTAAAGTAAAGCATAGGGCATATAGTCAATAAGATGGTATTAACTATGTATAGTGCCAGGTGGGTACTAGACTAGTCAGGGGGATCACTTCTTAAATTACATAAATGTCTAACCACTATGCTGTACACCTGAAATTAATATAATATTGAATGTCAACTGTAATTGAAAAATTAAAGTGTGTGGGAGGGAGGTGAAGGGGAATAAGAGGTCCAAACTTCCAGGTATAAAACAAGTAATGGAGATGTAATGTACAGCATGGGGAATATAGTAAATAATATTGTGATAGTATGGTATGGTTGCTGGACTTATCGTGGTGATCACTTCTTTAGGTATATAAATGTTGAATAACTCTGGTGTACCCCTGAAGCGAATATAATATTGTATGTTAGCTATATTTTAAAAAATAAATAAAAAACAATTTATAGCTATCTCTTGGGTAAAAGCATGAAACCAATATAAAATAAATGAATTATGATTCATGGAGCCACTTTTGTACAACTTTCTTGGATGCTATCGTTAAGACAATTTTATAAGGAACTCTAACAAAGGTTTGATAGAATGTCATTATGTCTCTTTCCCACTGCTAAGATTACACCATTAAATCCCAATTAATGTTTCATGGTATGACTCCCTTAGAAATTTTGCTAATTTCACTTTTTTCCAACTTACTCTGCATCTTTTTATCCAGAATTTCCATCAATTTTCTTTTCTTTCTTTTTTTTTTATTAGTTTCAGGTAAACAAAGAAAAATAATAGACACTTAAACCCCTCATAAAGTGATAACACCCCCCCCCAAGCTACTACCCCTCTGACATCTTAGATAGCTGTTACAATACCATTAACTATCTTCCCTATGTTGTACTCCACATCTTGTAATACGTATATAATTACTTATAGTTGACATTCAATATTATTCTACTTCAGCTTCAGGTGTATAGCGCATTGGTCAGGAATCTACAGTCTATGAAGTGATCCCTCTGATAAGTCCAGTGCCCATCTGGCATCTTACATGATCTTTACAACATTGTTGGTTATATTCCCCATACTGTATTAACTACCAATTTGTATTTCTTAATACTTTCACCTGTTTCACCCTGCCCCCAACCACATTCCCATCTATCACCAATAGATTTAGTATCTATCTGGCACCATACCTAGTTATTGCAATATTATTGACTATATTCCTTATGCTATACCCTATATCCCCATGACTACTGTATATCAACCCATTTGTACTTCTTAATCCCTTCCCATCCTTAAATCCCCTCCCACCTTAAAGAAGTCCCTCTAAGATCCCTTTTAATACTGGTTTGGTGATGATAAACTCCTTCAGCTTTTTCTTGTCTGGGAAGCTCCTTATCTGTCCTTCAATTCTAAATGATAGCTTTGCTAGATAATCTTGATTGTATGTCATTGCTTTTCATCACTTGGAATATTTCTTGCCACTCCCTTCTTATCTGCAAAATATCTGTTGAGAAATCAGCTGCCAGTCTTATGGTGGCTCCCTTTTAGGTAACTAACTGCTTTTCTCTTGCTGCTTTTAAGATTCTCTGTCTTTAACCTTTGGCATTTTCATTGTGATGTGTCTTGGTGTTGGCCTCTTTGGGTTTATCTTGTTTGAAACTCTCTGTGCTTCCTGGGCTTGTATGTCTATTTCCTTCACCAGGTTAGGGAAGTGTTCTTCAAATAGGTTTTCAATTCCTTGCTCTTTCTCTCCTCCTTCTGGTATCCCTATAATGTGAATGTTGGTACGCTTGATATTGTCGTAGAGGCCCCTTAAACTCTCCTCAATTTTTTGGATTCTTTTTGCTGTTCTGGTTGGGTGTTTTCTGCTACTTTATCTTCTACATCGCTGGTTGGATCCTCTGCTTCATCTAATCTACTGTTGGCTCCCTGTAATATATTCTTCATTTCCATTACTGTATCCTTTATTTCTGACTGGCTCTTTTTCATGGTTTCCATCTCCATTTTTTATGCTTCCTATCTCTCTATTGAAGTTCTCCCTGATATCATTGAGCATTCTTATAACCAGGGTTTGGAACTCTCCATCTGATAGATTGCTTATCTCCATTTCGCTTAGTTCTTTTTCTGGAGCTTTGTTCTGTTCTTTTATTTGGGATATGTTTCTTTGTCTCCCCATTTTCGCTGCCTCCCTCTGTTAGTTTCTACGTATTAAGTAGGGCTGCTATATCCTCCAGTCTTAGTAGAGTGGCCTTACGTAGTATGTGTGCTGTGAGGTTCAGTGGCACAGTCTTTCTAGTCACCTGAGCCACACGCTCCAGGTGTGTGGATTGTGTGTGCCCTTCTCTTGTAGTGGAGCCTTGGTTGATAATTGCACATCAATGGGAGGGACTGACCTTTGGGCTCACTGGTTGTGAGGACTGGCCTTGACTACAGTGGAAGAATTGTTGTGCAGGGGCTGATCCTATGGCTCAGCATCTGCCTCAGCAGGGCTCTGATGCCTGCCCAATCTGCTCCTTGGGTGTGTCGCACTTGGAGGCGGCTGGGTGATGCTCCAGCTCGTTTTAAAACTGGCCACTGGGGGCACCAGCTCAAGGACCACCTTGGAGGGGATCTGTTGTAGGTCAAGTTAAGCCACAGCCCGTGCCCCACCCGGGGCCACCCAGCAGGAGCCACAAAGAAATCCGCAGATGTCTGCCACCCATGCTATGCTTGGAAGCGCTTTGAGAGGCCAAGCCACAAACCAAGGCCGGCTGCCACTAGTGCTGGCTTAGGGCTGCTCAGCCAGAGGCACAGGACGTGCTCAAGCTAGATTCTGCTAGTCTGGGTTCCGTGAACCTTTGAGAGACCCTAGGAAAGTGCAGCCTGAGCCAAGGCAGCAGTCTGCATGAAAAAGCCTCTCTCTGAAAACGTCCTGGGTATCTCTTGGGGAAGGGGAAGGGCTCACCAAGGAAACAATGGCCTCCACCAGTTCCACCATCCAGGAGAAAGCTGCCTCTACAGCCCCCATCTCAAGCGAGACAACTCAATTCCTCACCATATGTCCGTGACACCTTTCCAGCTGCTGCCCCAGCCCTGGAGCTCAGAGCGAGTGATTCCATTGGTGGGTAAGTCCATATACAGTCCCTTTCAGAGGAGCGCCTGGGAGTGCAGCCGCACTCAGTCTCAGTCACAGTCTCTGCTGGTTTTCACAACCAGAAATTATAGGGACTTCTCTCCCCGGCACTGGAACCCTGGACTGGGGTGGAACTGGGATCTCTCACTCATCTCGGGGGGGTGAGGATACCTCCACAGCCAAAATATCCCTCCTGATCTTCAATGGTCACACACAGGTGTGGGACCAGCTGTTCCACGTCTCTGCTCCTCCTACCAGTCTGGAGGTGGCTTCTTCTGCACATCCTTACCTGAAAGGCTTCAGTTCAGCTTGATTTTAGGCGATTCTCAATAATGGTTGTTTTGTAGATTAGCTATAATTTTGATGTGGTTGTGAGAGAAGGTAAGCATAGCGTTTACCTACTATGCCATCTTGGTTGTCTCCCTCCACAGGCAGAATTCTTCCATAAATTTTCTGAAGATGCATTTCCTTTAAGCTTATGGTCACGATACAACCTATTATTTAATTCTCATAATTAGCAGTAGCAAAAAATTACGAATATATCTTAAATGGTCCATTTTTATTTGGGATAGTAAAAGGATTCTGGCCTAGCTTTATGAGAAGAAAAAAAAAAAGTAAACTAAGCAAGCGTTGAAGAAACAGTTCTTTTTTGAGATCCTTGATTCAAAACTTCAAGTAAAACAAAATGCTGTTTCTAAAAGGCATACCTAAAATTAGTGACTGTCAGAACACAGGAAGGAAATCATAAATAGTCAAACACTGGAACCCAAGTGTGAGTTACGGAAGTCAATAAACCTGACTTTATACTTTCTGTTCACATCCTGCCTGAGAACTTTATTAGAAGTGAGTGAGAGAGAAAGAGTGTAATAGTAAAATTTTAAAAAGTACATTTTTATTTTTAAGCTACATGGTAATTCATGAAAAAAACACCTTAAAAAATCAAGGTGATACCAATGTAAATGGAGTGAAAAGTGACAGTCCTCTGCACACCCCTGCTTCTCACTCCTCCTCCCCATCATAAAAATTCTCAATAAATTAGTGTTTCTCTGTCCAGTTTTTTCTTAAATGGTTAAATTGTGGTATTGTTCTGTGACATGCTAGTTTCACCTAACAATACACATCTTGGAAATCTTCACATGTTGTGAAGATACATAACTTTATCTTATTCTTTTATAGTTGCATAGTATTCCATAGAATTAATTGTCTTAGAATATGTTTACTATTCTCCTGTTAATGGACATTTAGTTGTTTCCAATTTTTCATTACAATACCCATTCCTGTAATACTTCCTCTTATATACATCGCCACACGCATATGAGAATTTGGGGGCAGAGGATAAATGCCTAAACGTGTACAGCAAGAGGGGAATGTGAGGTACCTACATGAGAGGCAGGAAATGTCAGTAGACTTGTGGGGTAAAGAGAAGGTGAAGAAACAGGACTAGAAAAGCCCCAAAGCATGCACTTTTAGGTAGTGTAGGACTGCTCTTTTTCACCAACTAAACAGCACCAACCCTAAATTCCTATCATATCTCTGCTATTTTGTTTTTAAGTGTTCAGATTTCATAGCAAACATGCAAAATATATGTTCATTGGATACTGGCTGACATGATACTTAGTTCAAACCTCTTCTTATCTGGATTTAAACAAAGTTTATTTTACTTTGGGATTCAATGTAGAAGATTTATTCTACCTTAGTTGTTGACATTAAAAATCATTTATATTTCCTTAAATGAGGCGATTAGGATTTTAAGAAGTTGTCAGCTGCTAAGTATTTGCAAGTTCATTTTCTCCTTCTTTTAGTATTCATTGCACATTCCATTCAATGTGCTACTTTGGAGATTTCATTTGACTGAATAGAGGCAGCATATGTTGAACGCTCTGAGGGATGGGCGGGAGCTTGCTAAGGCCCAGAGTAATGCAGAAAAGCTATTATAATGCAAAACAAAAACAACAAAAAAACCCCAAAATGTTTTGGAAACATGATAGATGATAGATTCAACCTATCCTCATAACTTTAATGAAACAATAATTTTTAAAAGTACTTTAAAACTTAGTTTTCCCCATTTTGTTTCTTTTGTTTTACTAAGCCATGGAAACCTTCATTTAGCAAAAAATTTGCAGAAAAGCATAAGGAACTACAAATATAACTGATGTTGCAAATAGATGGACTGAATTTCCTTTTATTTTCTGCTGAAGAGCTTGAATTAAGACCAAACAATCAGGGTTTTTGAATTTTGAATCTACCACATGCCAAGTGTGTGACCTTGGATAATCACAGGAGTTGGGTGTCCTCTCTCCTTGTCCTATTTTCTCCGACAGGGATCCCAATTTTGGTGAACCTTGCTAAAGATTTGACTGAGTTGACGGCTGTCTCCTTCCTGAAGTACTTTCTTTACTTCACTCCAAAGACACCACAAGCCCATGACCTCTTTCTCTGACCACTCATTTTCAGCCTCCTTTTCTGGTTTCTCTTAGCCTCTCCGTCACATAAATGTTGGAGGCCCCACAGTTCTGGCCTTAATTTCTCCTTTGGTGAGTGCATCCATTCTTAGAGTTTTAAGCATTATCTACATGTCATGGAAATAGATTTTCCTGACCTACACTGTGAACTCCAGACTCATACACTCAACTGTCTATCTAACATATTCGTTTGCACATCCACATGGCCCATAAGACCCACTATGAGATCATCTCCCAAGCCTTCTCCTCTCATAGATGCCCCCATCTCAGTAAAAGGTATTGCCATTGTTCCAATTTCTCACAAATCCAGGTATCATCCTTGACTTTTTGTTTTTTGCTCTTACTTTTCATGTCTACACTATCAGGAAATCCAATTCACCCTACCTTCAAAATGTATCCAGAAATTAAATCACTTCTTACTAGCTCAACTCGACCACCCTAGTTCAACCCACCATCATCCCTTGCTTGGGTTATGGCAAAAGTTTCCTAAGGTCCATCTTCAGTAGAGTGACCAGATGTAACTAAATGATCCTGCTAAAACAACACTTATCTGTTCAGAACCTGCCAATGGCTTCCCATCCCACAAATAATAGTAGTCCAAGTCACCACAGCGACCTATGAAGTCCTACCTGGTTTACCTCTCTCTATTCCGTTGGCTACCTAGTAAGCACCCAAGGACTTTTTCTTGCTCTTCCTTCTTCCTGGGATGCTCTTTCCCAAGACTGTTGCATGACTCATTAGCACACTACCATTAGGCCTTCCCTGTTCAGTCTATCTAAAATTGCAAACCTACCACCATACTTCCTAGATTCCTCCTCTGCTTTTCCTTTCTTCAGAGCACTCACCACCATCTCAAATCGAGCAAACCACATATTTTAAACATGAATCTTGTTCATTGTTACTCACTACAATATAAGATCCAAGAGGGCAGGAATTTTGTCTCCTTTATTTCCCATAAATCTTTAATCCTTAGAATAGCGCCTGACACATACTCTGTTTCCCCAAAACTAAGACCTAGGTGGACAATCAGCTCTAATGCGTCTTTTGGAGCAAAAATTAATATAAGACCGGGTATTATATTATATATATTATATTATATTATATTATATTATATTATATTATATTATATTATATTATATTATATTATATCCAGTCTTATGTTATAGTAAAATAAGACTGGATCTCATATTAATTTTTGCTCCAAAAGACGCATTAGAGCTGATTGTCCGTCTAGGTCTTATTTTCGGGGAAACAGGGTAATATGTACTCGATAAATATTAAAAATGAATGTGTAATAAACAATGGCCCAATTTATTAATTCAAATTTGCTTCCAATGAGAAGTAAAATAATATTACATGAAGGCATCAAAGAACTTTCAGATCTCAGTGTGTTTTCTGCCATTCTTCCATAACGTTGTATTATTTTATTATCATTGTTGTTCTTTCCCTTTAAACTGCCCCTATATCACTGATGAGAAAGCAATGATACAATGTAAAATTATGCATTTTTTTATTTTCAACTATGCATTTTTATTTCCTTGGATTATTTCAACATGGTAGTTATTTTCAGCCACCTTTTTTACTTTTGACCAAAACTCTTACTTCAAATAGGTTCGTATGGCAGAGGGAAGAACACCTCAGTGAGCAAACTGTATCATTCATTTTTTCAGGAGGAATTGTTTCTAGACACCACACTAATTAGACAGCTGTCTGGCTCATAGTCAGAGGCAGGCAAATTGTGTGGTGTGTTAAAGGAAATGAGCAAACAAACAAGAGTACTCACCTAATAGAACATCAGTTAAATAGCTTACGAATGAAAAACAACTAAATGAAAAACAACTAAATACTTAAAGACCAACAGATAAATTTTAAAAGAACAGGTGTTCTGATAGTTCACAGGAACTGTGGTGTAAAGAAACGCTACTATGCCCATCAGTAGATGACTGGATTAAGAAACTGTGGTACATTTATACAATGGAGTATTACGCAGCCATAAAGAAGAAAGAAATCTTACCATTTGCAACAACATGGATGGACCTAGAGAACATTATGTTAAGTGAAATAAGTCAGAAAGAGAAAGACAAATACCATATGATCTCACTTATATGCGGAATCTAAAGAAAAGAATAAGTGAAAGAACTAATCAGAGACAGTTTTGGAAACATGGAGGAAAAACAGAGGGTTGCTAGAGGGGCGGGGGGGGGTGGGGATAAGGGGAAGGTGAGAGGTTTTGAAAAATAGTCGGTAACCACAAGATGGTCATGAGGGTTTGAAAATTAATTTGGGGAACGTACAGAGGGATAGTGGATGGGGGGAGGGGGGTTCACACAGTGTGAGGGATATAAATGATAAACGTCTAAGTTTTGCTTTGTCTTGTGCACCTGAAACTAATTAAAAAAGAAAAATAAATTAAAATGGAAAAAAAAAAAATGAACTTGTGGGGGCAGCCGGTTGGCTCAGTTGGTTAGAGCGCAGAGCTCATAACACCAAGGTTGCCGGTTCGATCCCCACATGGGCGAGTGAGCTGCACCCTCCACAAACTAGAGTGAAAAACAGCAACGTGACTTGGGAGTCGAGCTGCTCCTTCCACAACTAGATTGAAAACAACGACTTAACTTGGAGCTGATGAGTCCTGGAAAAACACACTGTTCCCCAATGTTCCCCAATAAAAATTGAAAAAAAAAAAGAAATGTTGCTAAATTCTACCTAAAATAGTCAAATAGAGATAATCCATAGAATATATTTGTTTACTTATTTATTGATGTATTTATTTTATTATTGTTTTAAATGCCATTTACTTTTGTTTCAATCTAGCCTGTTAATTTCCTAAATGAAGCTGGGGTTGCCGTGGTGATTTGTGCAGAGTGGTAGAACAGGGGCAGATCTCACTTTCCTGAGTCCTGGTCCAGGCTCTTTCACAACCTACACCAAATTAGCTGCTTAGAAATGGACCAGTGGTTCTCACCTGCCTCAACATTAGAGAACCTAGAGAACATTAAATAAATAAATAAATAAATAAATAAATAAATAAATAAATAAATAAATAAGCCAATGTACTGAAGCCTGATGACCACTGCCAACCTCACTGATAGATTTTAAAAGGTTTATCAGGGGTATTTTATGCACTGCCAGGGTTGAAAACCATCAACTTAATCATTCCTCCTTGTCAAAAGGAAATTTTTGCCTTTGAACATTGTTATTTAGCACCCTCAATTCTGCCATTACCTCTTTTTCTCAGGGACAATAGATGCCAATCAATGGGACCCCCTTTACTTCACCAACACCCTATCCACAGACTTGCTTTCATCCATCCTCTCTCCTTACTTTCACAAAACAAAAAAGGCACACCTTTCTCCCGTCAGGCTAATCTCCCCACCTGGCACTGGACTGTCCCCCTCCTCTCATGCCTCCTAGGGACTGGCTGTAGTTATCTGTTCGTGTATCACACCTAACGTGTTCCCACTTATCAGTGTGTAGCTCACAGTAAATGAGGTAGAGACTTCTAATTGTCTACTCAATATTCATTCTCACATTCTTACTTACTAACAGAAACTTTGTGTTATTGAAGCAGCAGTGGACACCGCTGAAAGACATATTTTCTAGCCTCCCTATCTACTAGGTGTGGCCATGTGACTGACTTCTGTCCAATGAGAACTTATGGAAGTTGTTAGGGGGATTTGCAGGAAATTTTTTTTTAAAGGAGAGGCATAAATGGAGAAATATTTTCTTCTCTTCCTCCTTCTACCTCCTTCCTGATGGCTAGAAAGTGGACATGATAGCGAGAGCTCCAGCAGCCTCCTGAGGCCATAAGATGACGTGGAGGACAGAAGTCGTACACTGAGGATGGTGGAGCAGAAAGATGTAAAAGACCATGTCCCTGATGATTTTTGAGGAGCTTCCCTGGAGCACTTATCTCTACTTTCAGATAAGACTAATGCTTTTAAATTACTCATATTTATCATCTGGTTATTTGTATTTGAATTAACCCTAATGGATGCAATAAGTAACAAAAAATTATTTTTCAAAGAATGGATGGAGTACACAGCCGTATGGTGGTCATATCTATTGTCACCCCAGTTCCCTGTTTTTTGGGAACCACCCCATTCTTCTTATCCACTGAAGGTGTTCCTTCAATGTCACCCTGGTCAGCAGTTGATTGGTGTGAACTATCCTAATCCAAACCAGGCTAATCAAAGGCCTTCCCTGGGTTGCCTCTGGTCATAACAATTGGGCTAGAGGTGCACACCTGACATAAGCTGGACCAATCCAAGGTTTCCCCTAGGAGTTTTGGAGAAACAGAGACTCTCTCCAGTGACAAAATTTTAGATGCAAAGTTCAGAAGCTGCTGTCAGTCATGTTTTTCTCCATGTGACCAGAATAAAAGGTGGATGGTCTGCCTACAAAGACCAAGAAGGATAAACAGATGAACAGAAAATGACAAAAAGGAGAGATGGAGTGAGAACCCTACATGCACTTAAGTACCTGTTAGTTAATATGGTTCAATCGAATTCATGTCTTACAGTTAAGGAGAATCTTTTATCATAGTCTTTTTGGTTAAGCTACTTAGAGCTGTATTTCTGTTACTTATAATTTAGAGTTCTAATTAATATAACTCCCTAGACTTAAAAAGAAAAAGAAAAAAATAAGCTTTGTATTTTGCTCCCAGAAGCTATACAATTTTCTTTTAATAATGATTAGCAGTGATGCTGTTTGTTTGTTTGTTTGTTTTATCTTGTACATCAGTTTACCTGAAACTGAACAGTGCACTGCACAAAGATATACCAGGATACCAAAAAAATGTACACACATGACTTGTATTCACCTATTGTTATCAGTATATATTGAGTATTATAATTTTAATATATTTTTTTTTCATTTTTTAAAATGTGTATACATATTTTGGCACCCTCTGTATTAGATGTTGTTTTCAGTAAAGTGTTACTGGAATTAAACCTCAAGCCATCCTGACAGCTTCTCTCTACATCAACCTCTTTGCAATTACACACAGAAGAACTGTCAATAAATGCAATTCAGCTTGGAGAAAACACCATAAATTTTAAAAGCCTGTAAGAACTAGATTGCATTATGAACTCATTGTGCAGCCCAATTGAAGTCTAAAATTGAAACAAAGTACTAATGTTTTTATTTTTTAAAATGTTAATAATTTTATTCTTTCCACCTCAATAATTATGGCTACAGATATTGCACATTATCTGAGAAGAGGACAATCCCTTTAACGTACATGACTGAGTTTCAGAATGTGAGTAAAGTATGGCTAACCAAAAATTTAATGTGACATGATGTAAATTTCCTTTTTTATGACTACGTAAACAAAAATCTTTTGCGTGGTACCAAGTTTTACGTGACATAGTACGTAAATGTTTTATGAGGCATAGTACGTACCTGTGTTTGTGCAGAAACCAGACAACCTTGTCATAAACTGGGGAAGAAATGACTGACGTGTCACTTCCCACATTTCCTGCTGTGAACAGACTTAAGGGTTACGAGGTGTCATAGCTATTAACACGCAAACTTGACAGAAACTAAATCTCAGTGCACAAACTGAAAAAAAGAAAACGTATCTTCTACAAATGAGTTCTATGATTTTATACCAGGCTCTTTCCATCCACTATTTAACTTCCCAACAACTTGTGAGGTATTATCATGATCACTTTAAAGCTGAGGAAACTGAGTCAGAGAGATGAAGCATCTTGTTAGGGTCACCTAGCTGGTAAGACAGCCTCACTCATGCCATGTGCCGAAGTCAGCACTGGGCCCTACTCTGAATTCCTCAGGGTATGGAAGCTGCTACGTAAGTCGGTTTTTTTTAATTAACATTTGCCATGCGAGACTAGGATCCTAGTAGTAATAATGTATACACACCAAGAATCCAGCAGTTTATCAAGTGTATATTAAAGTCAGCAGGTATGTGCACTAGAGGAATTACAACAGGCACACCTGTGAAACACTTTCAGGGTCAGCAATAATAAATCATTCAGAGCTAGGCTTGACCACCAAATGTACACATGATCCTGAACTGACTCCAATGCCAAGGGCAAGTATAACGGGAGATTTGCTATCAAGATTATTAATGGGACATTCAACAAAATTTTAATATGGGCTGTAGATTATTTTTAAAATGTCCTGCATTTGATACCTGTACTATGAATAGTTAAAAACATATCTTTAATTATATGAAAACACACTGGTGTATTATAGCTAAAGGCCACAATATATGTAAGCAACCTCTCTGATAGCTTAGTAAAGAAATTGGAGAGAGAGAGAAAAAAAACCAGAAATGATGAAACGTTAAAAAGTAATCTGCTAAAAGGTATATGGGAATTCTTCATATGTGTTGTTCTCACAATTTTTCGGTAAGTTTGAAATTATTTCAAAATATAAGGTTAATAAAAAGACCACTAGGCTTAGACCCAGGAGTCCTGGATTCAGGTTCAGATTTCCCTTTACCATCTGAGTGACATTTGTCATTTCACCTAACCTCTCTGAACTATGGAAAATACAGAAGTCATTTACTTTAACTGTGGACTGGCATTCAATTATCCGAACAAACTCCAGCTCATCCATTCCCCTACACTGGGTAGTTTTGACTTTTTCACTATTACAAGCAGTGTGTGTGACAAGGATCAGCTATATACATGTTTCCACGTGCTCATGTGCAAACTTATCCTTGAGTGGGTACACATGTATCGATGGAGATAAACTCAGGAATATAAGATGGAGTGAAAAAACATCAGTGCAAAAGGACACATTAAGATGATTCCATTTATGTAAATTTTTACACACTAAAATACACGATAAAAGTACAAAAACATACAGTTTATTAATATACACCAATTTCATCTGAGCTTACCTCCAAGGAGAAGGGGAAGGAGGCGGAGGAGGAGGGTAGGGTGAGCTTCAGTTATATCTATTATGTTTTATTTCTAAAGACAGAGACCAACAAAGGGAGAGAGATAGAGTAATGAAAGAATCTAAAGAATCTCTCTGTCCCTTCCAGCTCTAATGGTCCATATTTGAGTTAAATTTATAAACTCAACAAACTGTATAATCTTTAGCCTGCTTATGAGTGTGTGTAGACTTAATTTAACAGAATTCAACAAGCACATATTAAGAAAATACTTGAGGGCACTGAGCTACCTACCAGGTAGTCAGAGATAAACAAAACATGGTTTGGAATGCTTTGAAGGAAAAAGGACTCTGATGTTGCATTAAAGAAAAAGCTTGGTTAATCATTTCCTTGCGATAATTAAATCTAACCTACAATTAAAGGAAGTAATGAACGTGGGGGTAAAGGTGGGCTTGGGTTAGAGAAATGCTTTTTGCCATATATTCCTGATGTGAAAACAGGAGCTTTTCATTCTTAGAATTGTTGGCTCAATGAACCGCCAAAAGGAAGTTACACCCCAGAAGGAAACATGTTACTACACATTGGAATTTACTGCTCCTCCATTAATAGTTACAATTGAATTGCACGTTTTGAAACTGCAGAAAAACACAAGCAAAGAGAAAATATTTTCTACCCAGGACTGGTATCATTTAAAATAAAGTAAAGTGGAAATTTGGTAATTATCCAGTCAATTTCTGCAGCTCAATAACCGAACTGGGTAGTTCAAGCAAAAAATGCATCTACTGCTGTGTACACACAATCATAGCCAAGCATATCTCGCTACCTCTGAGGGTCACTTCGTGTAAACAGGAACAGAAGAGTTTATTCTCTGGTGCCTTGTGGATCAAAGAGCAGAAAATCTGACTCAAACGAACTTATACGAAAACAGGAATTTATTGGATCAAGTAACTAAAAACCTCAGGTGTAGATTTAACTTCAAATACACCTTAACCAAGAAGCTAAGGCGATGGCATCAAGACTCAGTTTCTCTCCCTCTCTTGGCCTGTCCTTCTGAGATACTGGTTTCATTTCCAGGCTTTACATGGTGACCGTAACACTCGAGACTCAGGTCAGTCTTACTCCTACCAGTCCCTGGGGGTGGGAGGTGGGAGGAAGGATTCTGGGTTGGGGGATGGGAAGATGGTCTCAGCTGAGTAGTTCCTACACACATTCCAATATTTAAGGTACTTGGCATAACCTGCGTCACATGCTTATCTCTAAACTAATGAATCACTGTTGCCAGGGAATGAAATACCAGACCACGTCACATGCCCACCAGAGTTAAGGGTAGGGTTAGCTCTACTTTCAGTGCACCTGGGGCATGAGGTTCTCTTAATGAACACTCCTCACACTTTAAGGTGCATTAAATTGCCAGGGGAGCTTTTTAAATGGAGATTTCGACTCAGTAGGTCTGGAGTAGGCCCAGAGCGTCTGCATTTGCAAGAATCCTGGCCATATGAAACTCCCAAGGAGCATGGTAAATCACTTTTTATGGATTGCAAGTGTAGTTAGTTGCAAGCTAGACCAGCTACATAAATTAGAAGGCCCAGGGCAAAATGAAAGTGTGGGGTCCCTTGCTCAAAAACTATTAAGAATTTCCAGAAGGTGACAGCACAGAGCTCTGCTAAGCTTGAGGCCTGTACAACTTCACAGGTCACCCACTCCTGAAGCCAGCCCTAACTGCAGGCTTCTGTTCGGATTGAGCTTGTGGACAGAGCAGAATTGCTGTGAATAGCAGGCGAGAGGCTGAGGCAGACCTTGTGGTCCTTCTCTGCTCTTCTCCCAAACAGATGCAGCACCATCTTTGAACAAATGTTGAACAGTTATTTGAAAACCATCTCCCTAAAGGAGCACCAGTTATTAGCCTGCTTGTGGAGCCCACATATTTCAGTCCAACTCATTAAAAAGAGCCCTGAAATGCTGACCTCTCTGCTTAATGGCCACTGATTTTACTCCCGTGTTAGGCTCGATATTCTTGCTGTGTGTCCCCAAAGCATCTTACACTTTCACAAAGACAGCCGTTAGTACATAGTATTTCTGTTAACTAGTTTAGTTGTTTGTCTTCCCTCCTGAACCGTAAGTTCAAGGGGGGTAGGGACAGTGTCTGTCTTGTTTACCTTTGTGGCCCCTTTCTCTAGAATGGGGTCTGAGACTCTATTTTATAAATATCTATTAACTGAATCAAGAATTATAGTAATAGTTAACACTTTTGACATTGTCAGACATTTACATTCTGGTGGGTGAGTGGCAGTTTCCTATTATAGTTTTAATTGACATTTCTCTGATGATTGATGAGGTAGAACACTTTTTAGTGTATTTGTTGGCCTTATGAATACCTTCTGTATTAGTTGACTAGGGCTGCCATAACAAAGTATTACAGACTGGGTGGCTTACACAACAGACACTTATTCTCTCACAATTTGAGAGGAGGCTTGAAGTTTGAAATCAAATTGTGTCAGCAGGGTTGGTTCTTCTGAGGTCTCGCTCTTGGACTTGTCAATGGCTGTGTTCTCCCTGTGCCTTCACATGGTCTTGCCTCTGGGTGTGTCTGTGTCCTGATTTCCTCATCTTAGATGGATACTGGTTGTATTGGATACGGGCCACCCTAATGACCTCTCTTTACCTTAATTACTTCTTTAAAGATACTATCTCCAAATACAGTCACATTCTGTGATACTGGTGTTAAGACTTCAACATATGAATTAGGGTGGGGGACAAAGCACCCATAACAACCCTCTTTTGTAGAAGTGTCTTTCAAGTCTCTTGCCCATTTTTCTTTTGGGTTGTTTGCTGCTAGGGGTTCTTTATATATCCTGGATTCTGTTCTATTTGGTCTCTTTTCTCTCTACTGACTTCAGCTAAATGTATATTAGACCTTTTTATTGTATCCCATATGTCCCTTACATATTTGGTCTCTCCTTACTTCAGCCTGGATATTTTATTCTGACCTATATTCAAATTTACTTATTTTCTCTTTAGCTGTATCAATCTATTATTAAATCAATCCATTCAGTACTTACTTTATATTTTTTAGTTCTAGAACTTCTATTTGATTTATTTTTACAGTGTTCAGCTCTCTGACAAAAATCCCCATCTTGTTATTTAATTTCTTAAATACAATCTAATAGTTATTTTAAAATAATGTCTAAAACCTCCAATATTTATATCTCCTATGGCTCTGTTTCTATTTTTCTGGTTTGGGTCAACTATTATTTTTGTAGGCTTCATTATTTTTTATTGAATTCTAGACATTAAACATGAAGAATTATAAAGGCAATTTGAGGCTCTGGATTTTTATGTATGGCAGGAAGTTTGGCCAGAGGTGGATCATCTTTCCAATCTGATATTAAAATAATGTAAAGCTAGTCCTCAATTATTCTGAAGCCTATTTCCCACCAGATTTTCCCCTAGAATAAAGCCCTTGAGGATCCCAACTGAATGCCTAGAGTGTTTTCCAGGGAAACTTTTCTGAGCTCCACCTTTTTGTTCCTCCATATTTTGTCCCAACAGCTCATGAGATTCATTATGGAACTTCTAGTGACCATGCTTGTCAGGCATCTCTAAAAAGAAAGAAGCCCGAATGTCAAGAACTCTGAAAAATAAATATCTGTTGTTCAAGCCATTCAGTCTATGGTACTTGGCTATAGCAGCCTGAATTGACTAAGACAGTTGGTTTGTACGCAAAAGAAGTGTTTGTAAGCAAATTGTTTACTGTCCTAGGAATTGGCCATCCCTGGGAAGGGCAGTGTCTCTCTGGGTCCACAAAGCCCCAAAATACCAAAGCATCATAAAAATACAGAAAAAAACCCCACGTGATTAATACAGACATACAGACAGAAGTCACCAGGCACAGAAGCAGTAGATAGAAGTTGAGAGAGAAAGAGATAGAATCTGAAATTACTTCTTCTCAGAGCCAAATTTCTTGAAAGTATAACTTAGATTTCTTAATTATGTATTTCTCGTTTACTCCTCACCAACTACAATTGGACTTTCCCCCTTACCTCTAAAAAATTCCCCTTATGCAGGGAACTGACTTCCTTGAGGCCAAATCCAATTGGTACTTTGATTTATGTCATCTACTGTATGACTCCTTCCTATCCCCTGCCCTCCACTAGTAGAATTGGTTTCTCTTGCATTGGTGCTCTTTTGTAACATATGGAAATTTTGATCAAGCACCTTAAACACTTCATTGCACATATTTACTTATGTATATACTCCTTCTACTGGGATATAAGCTGCCAAACTCTAAATGATGATTTGATATACATAGCCATTGTGAAAGGATTATACCCACCTGCATTGAATTAATTAATATATTTATCATCTCAGACATTTACTTCTTTTTTTAAAGTCTAATCTCTTATCAAATTTCATAATGCTCAACAAATACCAGGCATTTAACAAACTGTCATTAATGGAATGCATTGCTGAATTTTTCATGGATCCTCACAAAGGACAGATGAGTATTGTTCCAATCCGACCCACTACATTTTAGCTCATTTCCTAGCACTCCATCCCATGAATCCTTATGTTTCACAGAAAGTACTCAGACCTTCTCAAGCTTAACCTGCACTTTGACTCCTTACTTCTAACCATACAATTTCATTGCCATGGATGATCTTTCTACGCTCCTTTGGGCCTGCAAAGTCCCTACTCATTTTTCTAGACCACCTCTAGTGTCATATCCTATGTGACTCTGTTTTTTATTTCCTCAGAACGAGTTAGATACTTTTCTGATTATTCCCATGGCAGTGTGTACATTCTAAGATTTACTCTTGCCCATATCATGGGTTTAAAAAGATATATCTTTATATCTGTTTTCTTCACCAAAACTGGAAAAGATTGAGGACATGAAATGTCTACGCATCTTGGTATTGTCAGCAATTGGCACTGTAAACTGAATGAGTGGTTAAATGGCTAAACAAATATTCAAAATGGACTTTAAGAAGATTAAATTGGCAAAAGGGTAATTACAAGTATAATACAAAGGCAATAAGCATTACAAGTAGGATGCTAGTAGTAAGATAGAAGTACTAAAAATATCAAGGTGGCAAGGTTAAAAGGATTTGACAAACAAACAAAAGTTAAGGAGAGAGAAAAAACAAAATTAACTCCAAGACAATTTTATTCAGTTACATACCCCTTTAAAATCTAAAGAAAGCTAAGGACATTAATTCCTGAAAAAAATGCACATATGCTCATTCACAACATCTTTTTGCATATTGAATAAGGAGATTCCTTTCTTAAATATTCTCTACTTAAGTTTACACAACTTTAAAGTTGTGACATTAGCCAACCTATGAACAACTTGAAAAATAGCTGGCTTAGAGGAGTGGAAGGAAGTTGGGTCTTGAGAACACAGAAGATCTTATAGTGTGCATGCTTTTGACTACTTTAGAGAGACCCTTGAGGAGCATGGCATGTAATTTCTAAAAACACCAAAGCATGTTTGAATCCTGAGGGACTGCTATATAATAGCAAATCACTTAGTAGTTAGTCCAGCTGAGTGCCTAGCGAATGATTCAACTTCTTTATGCACAGGCCCTAACAAAGTGAAAAAGATCAACTTGTGGAATAGGTATATGCAAAGGAAAGTCATGACTTTAAAGGCTAAATTTAAATTATGAACCCAAGCAAGCATTTCCTTATGTGAGAATTAGTAGATATATTCATTCATCATTTCACTCCTAGGAATATACCCAAGAGAAAAATGTATGTCCCAACAAATACTTGTACATGAATGTTCAGCAGCATCATTCCACCAAAAGATAGAAACAACCAAAATGTCCATCAGTTGCTGAATAAACAAAAGGTAGTATAGCAATACAACGGAATAACATTATTTAACCATAAAAAGGAGTAAAGTACTGATACATGCTATGACACACAATTGAACCTTGAAAACATGACGCTAAGTGGAAGAGGCAAATCACAAAAGACCATATATTATATGATTCCATTTATATGAATGTCCAGAACAGTCAAATCTATAGATGCAGAAAGTAGATTTGTGGTTGCCTAGGGTCAGGAGAGATGGAGGGGTTGGGGTCGATAGCTAAAGATTACAGTGTTTCCTTAAATGGTGATAGTTGCACAACTCTGTGCATATACAAAACCCATTGGACTGTACACTCAAAAAGGGTGAATTACATAGCATATGAACTATATCTCAATATATCTCAACTGTTACCAAAAAATATTATATCTCAAGGTATTAAAAAATGATGTAGTTTTAATTTGAATTGTTATTATTAATAGTGAAGTTGAGCATCTCTCCATATACTTATGAGCATTTCACGTTTTTCCTCTGTGAATTGTCTAGTTATATCCATTACTAACTTTCTATTCATTTTTTCCCTTACCAATTTATAGTAGTTCTTTGTACATTTTAGCTATATTGAGATGCTTTACAGATTAGCAAAAATTAGAAAGTTGGTGTGGTAGGCAGAAAAACAACCCCCAAAGGTATCTACATTCTAATCCCCAGAACCTGTGAATATGTTGGGTTACATGGCAAAAGAGAATTAAGGTTACGGGTGGAGTTAAAGTTGGTGGAGCTAAAGTTGTTAATCAGTTGACTTTGAGAGAGAGAGAGATTATCCAGGCAGGCCCAATGTAATCACAAATATCCTTGAATGTGAAAAAGGGAGGCAGAAGAGGGAGTGTCAGAGTGATATGATGTGAAAAACACTGGACATTGCTACCTTTGAGGATGAATGGGAGCCATGAGTCAAGGAATGTGAGTAGACTCTAGAAGCTGGGAAAGGCAAGAAAGTTGATTCTTCCTTAGAGTCTCCAGAAAAGAATGTAGCTCTGCCAACACATTCATTTCAGCTCAGTAAGACCCATTTTGGACTTCTGAACTTCAGAACTACAAAAATTTGTGTTATGTCAAGCCACCAAACATGTAGTAATTTGTTTTAGAAGCAATAGGAAACTAATACATTTGAATGATACAAAATTCTGAAAGCATGAAGAAAAACAGGTATTATTGTGTCACTCATGTGAATGCCAACTGGTGCAGCTAATGTTGGACAGTAACCTTGTAGTACATAGTACAACTGAGTGTGTGCATTACTTAAGATCCAGCAATTCTCTTTCTGGGTACACACCTCAGAGAAATATCCACATACATGTACAACAGGCATACATAAGGATGTTAATTCATTAAGGTATTATTCATGGGGGCAAGGAGTTAAGGGCAAATTAGAAGCCCTTTAATATAAGTATGGATGTGGAAATGTGGGTTATACTTTTGACAGAATGCCATGCAATAGGCTGAAACAATAAACCAAAGCTACTTGTAACAACATAGTTTGATCATAAAAACATGATGTTGGAAGAGAAATAAAAGTAAAACAGTATTCAATTTATAAAATAAGACCATTCATTTAAAAATTTAAAAGATAATAATGTTATATATTTATTATAGATTCATATGTATGCAAGCACACACATACAATGTGGATTGGAAAGACATACATTATGTTAATGAGATAATGCCAGTGAGGTGGGAAGAACAGGACTGGAGATTAAGGATAAGTGAGGATAATATGACAAAACAAAAAGTATAAAGGGACTATGACCTAGGCTCACCCCCCAAAAAAAAAGAAAAAACACCCCAAAAAAGAAAAGAGTCAAATAAAATCAGAAATGAAAGAGATATTACAACAGATATACTACAGAAATACAAAAGATCAGGAGATCCGAGATGGCAGAGTAGATAAACACTGTGCATGTTTCCTTCCATGAACACATTAACATTACAACCAAATTATAGAACAATTAATGTGGAGAACCATCTGAAATCCAGCTGAACAGCAGTTTTATAACTAAGGATATAAGGAAGAAGCCTCATTGCAAATGGTAGGAGGGGCCAAGATACTAAGCAGGCTATCCCCAAACCTCCATCTGGTGGTTGAGAATCAGGAGGGATATCTCAGCCATGGAAATTCCCCCCAGAGGAGCAAGGGACCCCAGCCCCATATTCCCCACCCTGAAGTACTGGTGCCAGGAAGAGAAGCCCCCACAATATCTGGCTGTGAAAAACAGTGGGAATTCCAACCATCTGAGTGGGATGAAAGGCTGCGGGACACCCAGACATCCCCTTAAAAGGCCTGTGTACAGACTCACTCGTTCACAGACACTCACCCTGGGCTTCAGCATTGGAGGCATACAGGGGGCAGACTGAGGTGTGTGGCTGTAGCAGGAGAGCTCGAGGGCAGTCATCATTTTCCCTGTGTGTGATCCTTCTCCTCTGCAGCTCGCAGGTGGACACCATCTTCTCTGTGGTGAGTCCTCCCCAACACAGCCCAATCTGAATCTGATTGTCCTAGCTTCACTGGGACCCTGCCCCACCCAGCTCCCCCAAGGCACTTTCTCCCAAGGAAAGAGCCCCACCCACTTTGCATTCTTTCTTGTAAAATGATCCAGTCCATGGGGGAAAGTGGAAGAGATTAAGAAGTACAAATTGATAGTTACAAAATAGTATGGGGATGTAAAGTAAAACATAGGGAACATAGTCAATGATACCGTATAGTGCCAGGTGGGTACCAGACTAGTCAGGGGGATCACTTCTTAAATTATATAAATGTCTTACTGCTATGCTGTACACCCGAAATTAATGTAAAATAGTATTGACTGTCAACTGTAATTGAAAATTTTTAAAAAGTGGGGGAAGGTGAAGGGGAATAAAAGTTCCAAATTTCCAGGTATAAAACAAATAAGTCATGGGGATATAACGTACAGCATGGGGAATATAGTCAGTAAAACCCTGTTTCCCCAAAAATAAGACCTAGCCGGACAATCAGCTCTAGTGCATCGTTTGGAGCAAAACTTAATATAAGACCTGGTATATTATGTTATGTTACGTTACGTTACATTATATTATATTATATTACATAAGACCCGGTCTTGCAGTAAAATAAGACCGGGTGTTATATTAATTTTTGCTCCAAAAGACACATTAGAGCTGATTGTCCGGCTAGGTCTTATTTTTGGGGAAACATGGTATTGTGATAGTGTGGTACAGTGTCAGATGGTTACTGGACTTATCATAGTTATCACTTCTGTAGGTACATAAATGTTAAATAACTATGGTGTATACCTAAAACTAATATAATATTATGTTAGCTATATTTTTAATAAAAATCTTTTTAAAAAAAGATATTCAAAGTATCATAAGGAACTACTAAGAAAAATTATACACCAACAAATTGGACAACCTAGAAGAAATAAATTCCTAGAAACATACAATCTACCAAGACTGAATCATGATAAAGTAGAAAATTTGAACAGACCGATTACTAGTAAGGAGATTGAATCAGTAAAAACAAATTTCCCAACAAACAAAAGTCCAGGACCAGACAGCTTTACTGTTGAAAGCTACCAAACATTTAAAGAAGATTTAATACCAATCCTTCTCAAACTCTCCCCCCAAAAAAGATGAGGAGGGGACTCTTCCAAACTCATTTTATAAGGCCAGCATTACCCTTATACCAAAACTAGACAGGGATGCCACAAGAAAAGAAAATTACATGCCAATATTCCTGATGAACATAGATGCAAAAATCCTCAACAAAATATTAGCAAACTGAAGTCAACAATACATTAAAAGGAGCATACACCACAATCAAATGGAATTTATTCTGGGGATGCAAGGATGTTTTCAACATCTACCAATCAATCAATGTTTTACACATTAACAAAATGAAAGGAAAAAAATTATATAAGCTTCTCAATTGATGCAGAAAAAGCATCCGACAAAAAAATCATTCATGATAAAAACTCTCAACAAAGTGGGCATAGAGGGAAAATACGTCTACATAATAAAGGCTGTTTACTACAAGCCCACAACTAACATCATAATCAACGGTAAAAAGCTAAAAGTTTTTCTTCTAAAATTGGGAATAACACAAAGATGCCAACTCTCACAATTTTTTTTTTTTAAAAGATTTTATTGGGGAAGGGGAGCAGTACTTTAATGGGAACAGTATGTACTTCCAGGACTTTTTTCCAAGTGAAGTTGTTGTCCTTTCAATCTTAGTTGTGGAGGGTGCCATTCAGCTTCAAGTTTTTGTCCTTTCAGTCTTAGTTGTGGAGAGCGCAGCTCAGCTCCAGGTCCAGCTGCTGTTGCTAGTTGCAGGGGGCGCAGCCCACCATCCCTTGGGGGAGTCGAACCAGCAACCTTGTGGTTGAGAGAACGCATTCCAACCAACTGAGCCATCCGGAACTGAGCCATCCGGGAGCTCAGCGGCAGCTCAGCTCAAGGTGCCTTGTTCAATTTTAGTTGCAGGGGGCACTGCCCACCATCCCTTGCGGGAGTCGAGGAATTGAACTGTCAAACTTGAACTCAACATAGTAATAGAAGTCCTAGCCAGACCAACTAAACAACAGAAAGAAATAAAAGACATCCAAATTGGAAAGGGAGAAATCTCTATTTGCAGGTGGCATAATATTATTTATAGAAAACTCTAAAGACTCCATCAAAAAAAGTTTTAGAACTAATAAATAAATTCACTAAAGTTGCAGGATACAAAATCAATATACATTCCAAGACCCAGAGTGGATGCCTGAAACAATAACTAGTATCAAATCTTATATATACTATATTTTTTCCTATACATACATGTCTATGGTAAAGTTTAAGTTATAAATTTGGCACAGAAAGAGATTAACAGCAATAACTAAAAGTTGAATAATTATAATAATATACTATAATAAAAGTTATGTGAATGTGGCATTGTTAAATAAAATAAGGGTTAGTAAAATACAAACACTGTAATACTGTGACAGTCGATATGATAACAGAGATGGCTACTAAGTGACTACTAAGTGACTAACTGGTAGGTAGCAGTATATACCCCATGGATATGCTGACCACAGACAGGGATGATTCATGTTCCAGGCAGAATAGACCTGGATGGCATAAGATTTCATCACACTACTCATAATGGCATGCAGTTTAAAATTTATGAATCATTTATTTCTGGAATTTTCTATTTAATATCTTCAGACTGTGTTGACCATGGTTAATTAACATCACATACAAGGGGGGACTACTGTACAAAAATCAGGTAGTTTTCTATACACTAGTGAGAAATTTATAAGAAAGATAAATTAAGAAAACAATCTCATTTACAATTTCATCAAAGAGAATAAAGTACCTAGGAATAAATTTAACCAAGGAAAGATCTATACACTAAAAACTATAAGACACTGATGAAAGAAATTGAAGAAGATACAAATGGTAAGATATTCTGTGCTCATGGATTAGAAGAATTAATATTGTTAAAATGTCCATACTACCTAAAGCAATCTACAGATTTAATGCAATCTCTATCAAAATTCCAGTGGCATTTTCAAAGAAAAGTACAAGACAATCCTAATATTTGTATGGAACCACAAAAGACCCCAAATAGCCAAAACAATCTTGAGACAGAACAAAGCTGGAGACATCAAGCTTCCTCATTTCAAACTATATCACAAAACTCTAGTAATCAAACATGATAGTATTGACATAAAAAACAGATACATAGATTAATGGAACAGAAATAAACCCATGCATATATATTGTAAATCAATTTATGACAAAAGAGCCAAGGATACACGATGGGAAAAGAACAGAATCTTTGAAAATTAGTCTTGGGAAAACTGGACAGCCATATGCAAAAGAATGAAACTTAAACAACTATCTTACACCATACACAAAAATTAACTTGAAATTGAGTAGACTTAAACAGAAGACCTGAAACCATAAAAATACTCATAGAAAAAAACATATGCTGTAAGCTCCTTGACAACTGTCTTAGTAATGATTTTTTAAATTGGACACCAAAAGCAAAGGCAACAAAAGCAAAAATAAACAAGTGGGACTACATCAATCTTAAAAGCTTCTGCATAGCAAAGGAAACCATCAATAAAATGAAACGGCAATCTACTGAATGGGAGAAAATATTTGTAAATCATATATCTGATAAGGGGTTAAATCCAAAAAATATAAAGAACTCTATAAATTCAATAGCAAAAAAATTTCCTATTAAAAGTTTGGCAAAGATGTGGAGAAAAGAGAACCCTTGTACACTGTTGGTGGGAAGGTAAATTGGTGTCACCACTATGGAAAACAGAATGGAGGTTCCTCAAAAATTAAAAATATAAAGAACCACCATATGACCAGAAATCCCACTTCTCGGTATTTATCTGAAGAAAACAAAAACATGACCTCCAAAAGATATCTGCACCCCCATATTTATTGCAGCATTATTTACAACAGGCAAGATAAGGAAGCAACTTTAAATGTCCTTTGATGGATGAATGGATAAACAAAATGTGGTATATATAGACAATGGGATATTATTCATCCATAAAAAAGAAGGAAATCTTGCCATCTGCAACAACATGGATGGACACTGAAGGCATTATGTTCAATGAAATATGTCAGACAGAAAATACCACATGATCTCACGGATATGTGCAATCTGAAAAACAAGCAACAAATAAAAACCAAGCTCATGGATACAGAGAACAGATTCAGGGCTCCAGAGGTGGGGGAGTGAGAGGTGGGCAAAATAGGCAAAGTGGGTTAAAAAGTACCAACTTCCAGCTATAAAATAAATAAGTCATGGGAATGTAATATACAGCATGGTGACTACAGTTAATAATACTGTATTGTTATTTGAAAGTTGCTGATAGTAAATTGTAAAAGTTCTCATCACAAGAAAAAAATGTCTGTGTGGTGATAAATATTAATTACACTTATTGTGGTGATCATTTCACAATATGTACATATATTGAATTATTATGTTGTATACCTGAAACTAATATTTTATATATCAATTGCAAACACACACTTTCCCTGATGCTGAAATTCTACTTCCAAAACTTTATCCCATGAAATAGCTACATATGTTCAAAAAGAAGTATATACACTATATAAAGGGCGTTTCTTGCAATAGTATGTGTAATAATAGAAAATTACAAGTTAAAATGTCCATTAGAATGGAAATAGTTCATGAATTGCGGCCTATCTGTACAAGAGTTGTGATGAAATTGTTTAAGAAAAGTATGAGGTGGACATACTCATACACATCTGGACATGAAAAGAACTCCAATGTGAATAATGCTAGTAAAAAAACAATATGTACACTATGGTCCCAAATACACCCACACAAAGAAAGCTGTATGTTTGTGAATACAATTAATAGGAAGTGCATGTGGAGATTAGAAATTGTTCACAGTAGAGCAGCTCAAAGTTGTGTTTGCTTGGAACTTTCTATAAATTGAAAAAATAGAAAGTGTCACTATCGAAGCATAGTGGGGAAGGATTGATAGAGATTAAGAGAGAACTAAAATCTCCCTAAACCAAAGGTCGACAATTGTTGAGTTGGTGATGGGGGTGGGAAACAAAGGGGATTGTTCATATTTTGTTTTTCACTCTTTTGTATTCTTGACTCTTGCCTAATTGAGAAAAAATGTACTGATGTATTAATTATAAAAGGGGGTGGGTGGGTAGTACTTTACAAGATAATTGCATGCTGTGTATTACATGTACTGACAAGTATACTCAACATAATTCTATACATCTAGGACAGGGTCAACGAACTTTTTCTGTAAAGGACCGGATAACAAATATTTTAGCTTTTGTAAAGTTAAACATTTACAATCTTAGAGTTCAGTAAAAAAAATTACTAGATGGGCAAAGAAGCACAATTAATGTGATTCATAAGTAGGAGAAAAATCAGGCAATAGAACTACACCCAGAATTAGCAGAGATGATAGAAGTAACAGACGAGGACTTTACTACAACTACCATAAATGTACCCAATGATTTATAGGAAAAATAGATAATAAGAGAAATGGAAACCATAAAACAATGACCAAATGGGACTTCTAGAGCTGATAAATACACGTATTTTAACATTTTATATAAAACTAAATGGATGCATATAACAGATTTGACAATGCAGAAGAAAGCAATAAATTTGAAAACATAGCAACTGAAACAAAGAGAGGAAAAAAACTGGGATAAAACACACAACAGAGCCTCAGTGAACTGTGAGACAATATAGAGCACTCTAAAACTGTGTAATTGGAATTTAGAAGTGGAAATAGAACATTTGAAGCAATAATGTCTGAAAAATTTTTCAAATTTTGCAAACACTAGAAACCCACAAATCTAACAAGCACGACAGACCTTAAGCATGATATACATACATCATGGAAACCATACCAAGGCCCATCATAATATAATATTGAAAATCAGTGACAAGGAGAAGATCTTGAAAACATACAGGAAAACAAGATAGAGTTTCACTGACTTCTCACTGGAAACAATGCAAGCAGAAGACCATGGAATAATATCTTTAATATGCCAGGGAGGAAAAACCCCATCATTTTATATACAGTAAAAAAAAAAAATCTTTAAGAATAAAGGTGAAATAAAGACATTTTTAGACACACAAAAGCTGAAAAAATTTGTCAGTAGCACACCTGCATGATAGGAAACGTTAAATGAATTTCTTTACGTGGAAGTATGATACCCAGTGGAAACTTTGACATATACGAAGTAAGGAAGGGTGCAGGCAAGCATAAATATGTCACAAAAATAGAAAACAAAAGCTTTGTTTTGTATTTTTAAATTTTTTAAAAATATGAATAGTTAAAACAAAAGTAGTAACAATGTATTGTGAAGCTTATAATAAAAATAATAAAATGTACAATAGCACAGAAATAGCATAAAGACAGGAGTATACTGTTGTAAAGTTCTTGCATTACATACTATTTGAAGGTAGACTAAGATAATTTAATACCACATAATTGTAAAAACTATCAGACATATGAAAAGATGTTCATCGTCAAGGACATATATTTTAAAGCAATGCAATGCCATTTCTCATGTTAGATTGATAAAAATTACATAAGGTGTATAGCATTCACTGTTAGTGATAATGTGGTATGCTAGGAGTATAAATTACTACAGTTTGGATAATAAACTGACATAATCCATGAAAATGGAAAAACTCATACATACCCTTTAATTCAACAAGTCACATGTGAGATTCTATTACACACAAATAAAAGCACCATATATTTATACATGTATATATGTAAGAATATTTTTATTTTGGGGGAAATTGGAAAAAACTTGAAGAACTATAAGAGAAGAGTCGACTAAATCTATGTCCATACATAGTAGAGAATACTTGAAGCTATTGAAAAAAATGAGTTAAATCTATTATGTATGTTATGGAATGAAGTTTATGCCATGTAGTAAATAAAATCAAAAGACAGATAGATAGAATGAGAGATGGATAGCATGGCTCAATTTTTGTTTAATGCAAAAGAAAAGACTATCATGCTTGTATACATCTATAAAGGCATGAAGAAAAATGTGGAAAGATTCTCACAAAAGTATTACTTTTGGAGGAGAGTTGGAGGGGAGAGGACAAATCATTAAAATTTGTTATAATGCTGTTGTGTTTGACTTGTAGAAACAGATACTTAATTGAGATAATTCCTGTCTCAGTTTTGGCAGAGGTCCTATAGGCCGAAATCAAAAACACTAATACATCACCCAGCAGGCAGTAGTGCTTCAGCCCTGAGATGTCCAGTGTCTCACATTTTTCTCCTTTCCAAAGGGGAGAGCATTCATTGTTCCCGTTGTACCATTTTACATTGTGGGTGGGAGAGTGGGATGCAGGTAACACATGTTTGGGGATTATAAACCGCTGCTCACCACACAAAGAGCTTAACTCTGAGCTGGGTGCAGTGACAGGGCAGGATTTTGGGTTGTCTCACTTGGGAAATCAGAGAATACTTTCTACATATGGGAAGCATGGCGCAAAGGGATATTTGGAGTCTAAAATACTGAAATAAAGAAAAAAAATGCTTAATGCTCACCAAGTATCCATGTTCTAGAGTGCTCTTCATGAGGCTTTCACTAAAGAACTCGTGAGCAAAATAAATAAATAATTAAGGTTTTATGTAAGAATGTTTGCGAGAAATTTGTCTTTTATGTGAATCACTCTCCTCTTTATAAGAACCCATGAAACACCTTCGATTGGGCCACCAAAAGTTCTGCCTCTGACAACCAGGTTATATGCCATCATATTATGGAATCTGTGAATCCTATAACTCATAGGTCTCTTAGATTTAGTTTTGAGAATAGCAGAGCCACATTGTGAATCAAGTTTATATTGTGTGCGCCCCTACGGCTGTCAGTGTTTTGTATGCATGCATGTATGTATGTGTGTATTTATATGTTTATAACTGGTTACGTGTTGGCTACATAATGTCAGTGTTTTAAATTTGCTTCATGTTCTCATTTTGCTCTTTAACCTTTATTTTCATTTAAGAAGGCTTCTGGCAACCTAGAAACCTCTTGGAAATGCACTGCTCCTATCCAAGAAATGGGATTTTCCACGTGGTTTGTTCAACTACAAACAACATCTGTGCTTGCTACCTGTCAGTTGTGAAAAAGTTACAATTCTGCGTTTTAAGAATCTTTGGGGGTTTCTGATAATCTAAGAATCTGGCACTATACTATTTTATATAAGCCTTTCAACATATGACATTACGGGTACATTTAGTAGTTACGTTGGTGTCCTTTAAGTGTAACACTTTGGACGGATGAGTAAAATTAATAATTAAGTGAAAACTTTTAGAAATAAAACTTTTGTAAAGTGAAGCAGCAAAGATGAATCTTAGATTCTGATCTCCTTATTATAAGTAAAATGTTCAAAGGGATGTAAAAACCTTCTTACCAAGCTTAGCTGGGTGCCAGCATTTGTCTGATGCCAGAAATCACTGTGTTGGCAACCATCTCTTAATATTTATTCTGACAAATGATACTCAGTTGTTCACAGCACAGTGTGAGTAAGTATTTTCAGGGCTTTTGGTATCTACAGCAAACCAAAACAGACATTCGAAGGAATGGAAAAGTACCAGAAATGGAAACTGAATTAGCATTTCCTAGAAAAGTCTTTGTCACTGTCACTGTGGTTTAATTAAGCTTTTGATTTGCAAGTACATTCATGTAACTACAGCTGTGCAGAAGGCCACCTCATCCCCACAGGCATAAAATATCACCCTAACAATCACAGGCTGATACTTTGGTTTGTATGTTAGGCTCTTGCTTCCTTAGGTACTCTCCAGAAGATCTAGGGCTTGTTCTCAAAAAACACAGAAGCAAGAATTCACTGCCTCCTCCCCGAAACTAGACAGGCAATCTCTGACAACAGACATGCATCTACTAGGAAAACTCTCTCCAGATATTAAAAGGAGGAGAAGGAAGAGAAAGGAAGAAAATAGAAAGGCCTCTACAGATGGTTAGATTCCATATGGGAGGTCACCAATTTGCAAAGAAAAACTATGCAAGTATATACATATAACTTTCCAACTACATTGTTAAAACTCTGTTGAAAATTTTGAAGATTCAACACCCCCTATAACCAAGGACAGTGAAATCTCTCCCGAACAAGTCAGTTCAACTCTAAATATTTGTTGAGCACCTGTTCAGTGTCACTCACTGTGCCATGTGCTGAAGATACTGGAGCAAACCACACAGATACAGTCCTTGCACTTGTGGAGCTTATAACACAGAGCAGATGCAGGAGAGATGAAGAGAATTGCCGTTATCAATAACTATTAGCACAAGTCTTCCCTTGATATTTAACTCTAAATTGAATGATATACTGATGTCCTAGAAAATGATAATTTCTCTAAAAATATTTATGTGAGATTGGTAATCTGATTTATCTGCATCTGCGGAAAAGAAGAGAATAATGAAATCCACCAATTTTGCCTGCATCTTATTGTACTATAATTTGTTTTGCTTGCTTAACAATCAGATTCAAGTCCTCTCATCTGTTCCCCTAAAGAAAATGTCTCAGAATGCATTTGGAACACCATCTTGTGTCTGCGTTAGCAATTTTGTAAGATGCTGCAATGAAAGTTAATAGACCAATAAACAATCTAAAATAAACATTTTAGATTGTGCACACCATCAGAAAAAAGGGATTTGAGGATACATCCCCAATACATGTTCAATTGTGTTTTCATTTACTTATAAATTTTATAAGTAATATATATTATAAATATATATTTATAATATATATTGTAAAACGTACACAAAAATAAATTAAATTTTAAAATGAGATAAAGAGTAAAATACATTTTTGAAATAATTTATTAACAAAATAAGAGCTTTTCTTCTCACTAAAAATTATTGAAAAATAAGCTAATCCATGAATTATACAAGCTAATTACTAATATTTAGTTACCTTTCAAACTAATCAGAAGCAGCTGCATTTTCATTTTTTTTAACAAATGGGTTCAAAATTCACTGAAATACTCAATTGAAAAATTGAAACAAAATAGCAAATTGTTTCCAAGGGTATTTTTTTTTTGTAGATGACAAATTTACATAATTTTTAGCAACCCTCCACACACACACACACACACACACACACACTCACACTAATGGCAACATTTTGAAATATTTGTTTTCAAATGTTCTCTTCATAGCACTCTCTCAGTCAGTGTTAAAATGTTATTCTTTAGTTTGAAGGGCAAAGAAGGCTGAGATATTTTTTTTCCCCAAGAAAAATCTATTAAGTAGACATACATCACTACAGAAAAGATTAGGAAATTTAGAATATTTGCTTTTTGTAAAAAAGATAAATACAACAAAAATAACTAACTTTTAACTAAATTAACTTTGTCGCAAATGATTTTCACAATCATTCACCATCTTGCTACACACTAATGTTAAGATTCTACAATTTGAAAGCTTTATTTTGACCAAATTGTTCACATAGATAAATTGCTGACGTATGTAAACTGCAATATGTCAGAGTGTCATAAAAGCAATGTACTATACGTTGTTGATTCTAAAATGTACATTTCTCTTATTTAACATCTCATCTTATGCCTATTGCCCAAACAATATGGTTAATGTAGTTGGCTCTGCACATGCTCAGCAAACCTGGATTGGTTTTAGTGGTCTGGAAGACAACAATGGGACATTCTTTTAAGAAATGCTGCCTTATTAACACTCATGTCACCGAGGATGATATTGGGTGAAACAAAAAAGTAATCCAGAGTGTTAGACTCTGAATGTGAATATATCTAAAGAATATTTTAACCAATTTATTTTGCTTATATATGGTTTCCTTTTTATTTTTTGAATGAACAAGAGTGATACATAATAAACATATATGTCTAGATAAATCTTATAGGAATACTTCAATAAATGAAATTTTAATTAAAAATATTCTAAGAAATACAATCATAGTAGGGGACTTTAATACCCATTGACACCAATGGACAGATCTTCCAGACAGAAAATCAACAAGGAAACAGCAGTCTTAAATAACACACTAGACTAGATGGATTTAATTGATATTTTTAGAGCATTTCACCCCAAAGCAGCAGAATATACACTCTTTTCAAGTACTCATAGAATATTTTCCAAGATAGACCACATGTTAGGCCACAAAACAAGTCTCAATAAACTTAGGAAGGTTGAAATTATATCAAGTGTCTTTTCTAACCACAATGGTATGAAACTAGAAATCAATTACAGAAAGAAAACTGAAAAATACACAAACACATGAAGGCTAAATAACATGCTACTAATATACTATTATAATGAATGGGTTAACAATGAGATTAAGGAAAAAATCAAAATCAAAAGATACCTGAGACAAACAAAAATGAAAACAAAATGACCCAAAATCTAATAGGACATAGCAAAAGCAGTCCTAAAAGGGAAATTCATACCAATGCAGGCCTACCTAAAGACACAAGAAAAATTTCAAATAAACAGTCTAACTTTACACATAAGAGAACTGGAAACAGAACAGCAAACAAAGCCCAAAGTGGAAGGAAGGAAGGAAATAATAAAGATCAGAGCAGAAATAAATGAAATAGAGGCTAAAAAAAAAAAAAAAAAATACAAAAGACCAATAAAACCAAGAGCTGGTTCTTTGAAAAGATAAACAAAATTAATAAACCATTAACCAGACTTATCAAGAAAAAAATAGAGGACCAATATAAATAAAATCAGAAAATAAAGTGGAGAAGTGACAACGGACACCATAGAAATACAAAACAAATTTAAGAAAACACCACGAGCAATTATACTCCAACAAATTGGACAATCTGGAAGAAATGCATAAATTCCTAGGCGAATACAATCTTCCAAGGCTGAATCAAGAAGAAACAGAAAATCTGAACCAACCAATAACTTCTGATGAAATTGAATCAGTAATCACCAAGCTCCCACCAAACACAAGTCTTAGACCAGATGGCTTCACAGGAGTTTTCTACCAAACATGCAAAGAAGAATTAACACCTATCCTTCTCAATCTATTCCAAAAAATACAAGGTAAAGGGAGGTTCCCAAGCTTATGAGGTCCCCATTACTCTCATTCCAAAACCAAAGACATTGCAAAAAAAAGAAAATTATAGGCCGACGTCCCTGATGAATATGGATGCAAAAATCCTCAACAAAATATTATCAAATCAAATTCAGCTATACACTAAAAAGATCATACACCACAATCAAGGGGGATTTATTCTTAGTAGGCAAGGTTGGTTCAATATCTGCAAATCAATTAACAAGACACACCACATAAACAAAACGAAAAATAAAAATCATATGATCATATCAATTGATGCAAAAAAAGCATTTGACAAAATCTAGCATCCATTTGTCATTAAAAACTCTCAGCAAAGTGAGAATAGAGGGAACATACCTGTACGTAACAAAGGCCATATATGACAAACCCACAGCTAACATACTTAATGGGGGAAACCTAAAAGCATTCCCTTTAAGATCATGAACAAGACAAGGACATCCACATTCACCACTTTTATTCAGCATAGTACTGGAAGTGCTATGACATGATACTATCTGTGGAGATCCCCAGAGATTCCACCAAAAAACGATTAGAACTGATAAATGAATTTAGTCAAGTAGCAGGATACAAAATTAATATTCAGGAATCAGTTGCATTTTATACACCAATAACAAACTATCAGAAAGAGAAATTAAGAAAACAATCCCATTTACAATAGCATCAATATAAATAAACAAATAAATAAATAAATAACCTAGGAATAAATTTAACCAAAAATAGAGAGCCCAGAAATAAATCCACACCTATTTGGTCACTTAGTCTATGACAAAGAAGGCAAGAATATTCGTAGGAATGGCAGTAGCAGGGCGCACTTTTTGAGTTCTCCTCCGGACCTTATCACAAACGGGACATCTATAACCCATCAAAGGACTCTCTGCTCATCACGCAGAACAGCTAAGAGACTTGTGCAAGGATTACTTGAAGGACAATATACCCAACACAAGAGTCACCTTTGGAGCACACGCAGAGGAGAAGAACGAAGTCAAATATAAAGGACACATACTACATAAAATAACCCAGGAAGAACTAAGAACTCTAGGGGATCTACCTAATACATCGAAGCAAACACAGAGAGTCAGCCAAAATGGGGAAACAAAGAAACATGTCCCAAATAAAAGAACAGAAGAAACCTCCAGAAATGGAACCAAATGAAACAGAGGTAACCAACCTATCAGAGACAGAGTTCAGAACAATGATGATAAGAATGTTTAAGGAGCTTAGAGACAACATAAAGAAACAACCAGTTAGAACTAAAGAACACAATTACTGAAATAAAGAACTCAGTTGAAGGAATTAACAGTAGATTAGATGAAGCAGAGGATCGATCAGCAACTTAGAAGACAAGTTAGCAGAGATCACCAAAACAGAACAACAGAAAGAAAAAATAATAAAAAATAATGAAGATGGTTTAAGAGACTTGTGGGATAACATCAAGCGCAACAACATGTGCATCATAGGAATACCAGACGGTGAAGAGAGAAAGCAAGGGATTGAAAACATATTTGAAGTAATAATATCCAAAAACTTTCCTAACCTGATGAAGGAAACCAACATACAAGCCCGGGAAGTACAGAGAGTTCCAACCAGGATAAACCCAAACAGGCCCACACCAAGACACATTATAGATAAATGGCAAAGGTTAAAGACAAAGAGAGAATCCTAAAAGCAGCAAGAGAAAGACAGAGGGTTACATACAAGGGAACTCCCATAAGACTATCAAATGACTTTTCTACAGAAACATTGAAGGCCAGGAGGGAGTGGCAGGAGATACTCAAAGTGATGGAAAACAAAGGCCTACAACCTAGATTGCTTTATCCAGCAAGGCTATCATTTAAAGTTGATGGAGAGATAAAGAGCTTCCCAGAAAAGAATAAGCTAAAGGAATTTATTACCACCAAGCCAGCATTGCAAGAAATACTAAAAGGACTTCTGTAAATAGAAGAAAGATGAAAACAATCTAACTACAAATTTAAAAATGGCAATAAGTATGTACCTATCAATAATCACTTTAAATGTAAATGGATTAAATGCTCCAATCAAGAGATATAGGGTGGCTGAGTGGATAAGAAAGCAAGACTCTTGTATAAAAGAGACTCACCTCAGATCAAAAGACACACACAGGCTGAAAGTGAAGGGCTGGAGTAAGATATTTCATGCAAATGGAAATGAGAAAAAAGCTGGAGTTGCAATACTTATATCTGACAAAATAGACTTTAAAATGAAGAACATATTAAAAGACAAAGATGGGCACTACATAATAATAAAGGGATCGATCTGACAAGAGGACATAACCCTAGTAAACATCTATGCACCCAACATAGGAGCACCTAAATATATAAAACAGATATTGACTGACATAAAGACAGAGATCAACAGTAACACTATCATAGTAGGGGACTTCAACACACCTCTGACAACAAGGGACAGGTCTTCCAGACAGAAAATCAATATGGAAACAACAGCCTTAAATGACACATTGGACCACTTGGATTTAATCGATATTTTCAGAGCATTTCACCCCAAAGCTGCAGAATACATGTTCTTCTCAAGCACATGGAACATTTTCCAAGATAGACCATATGTTAGGCCACAAAACAAGTCTTGATAAATTTAAGAAAATTGAAATCATACCAATTGTCTTCTCTGACCACAGTGCTATGAAATTAGAAATGAACTACAGGAAAAAAACTGGAAGACACACCAATTCATGGAGGCTGAATAACATGTTACTAAATAATGAATGGGTCAACCAGGAGATCAAGGAAGAAATCAAAAGATATCTTGAGACAAACGAAAATGAAAACACGATGACCCAAAATCTATGGGATGCAGCGAAAGCAGTCCTAAGAGGGAAATTCATAGCATTGCAGGCCTATCTAAAGAAACAAGAAACATCACTAATCAACAGTTTATCTTCACACTTAAGGGATCTGGAAAAAGAACAGCAAAATAAGCCCAAAGGGAGTACAAGGAAGGAGATAATAAAGATCAGAGCGGAAATAAATGAAATAGAAACCAGAAAAACAATACAAAAGATCAATGAATCCAAGAGTTGGTTCTTAGAGAAGATAAACAAAATCGACAAATCTTTAGGCAGACTCATTAAAAAAGAGAGAGAGGACCCAAGTTAATAAAATCAGAAATAAAAGAGAAGTGACAACAGACACCACAGAAATTCAAAAACTTTTAAGAAATTACTATGAGCAACTATATGCCAACAAATTTGACAATCTGGAAGAAATGGACAGATTTCTAGAGGCGTACAACCTTCCAAGGCTAACTCAAGAAGAAACAGAAAACCTGAATAGACTGATTACCACCAGGGAAATTGAATCAGTAATCAACAATCTCCCAACAAACAAAAGCCCTGGACCAGATGGCTTTACAGGTGAATTTTACAAAACGTTCAAAAAAGAATTATCACCTATTCTCCTCAAGCTCTTCCAAAAAATCCAGAAGGAGGGAAGACTCCCAAACACTTTTTATGAAGCCACTATCACCCTGATCCCAAAATCAGACAAAGACACTACAAAAAAAGAAAACTACAGGCCGATATCTCTAATGAACATAGATGCAAAAATCCTCAACAAAATATTAGCAAACAGAATTCAGCAATACATTAAAAAGATCATACACCATGATCAAGTGGGATTCATCCCTGGTATGCAAGAGTGGTTCAACATCTGCCAATCAATTAATGTGATACACCACATTAACAAAATGAAAAAGAAAAATCACATGATCATATCAATAGATGCAGAAAAAGCATTTGATAAAATCCAACAGCCATTTATGATAAAAAAAAAAAAAAACCTTAAGAAAGTGGGAATAGAGGGATCATATCTCAACATAATAAAGGCCATATATGATAAACCCACAGCTAACATCATACTCAATGGGGAAAAGCTAAAACCATTCCCCTTAAGATCAGGAACAAGGCAAGGTTGCCCACTTTCTCCACTTCTATTCAACATAGTGCTGGAAGTTCTAGCCACAGCAATCAGACAAGAAAAAGAAATAAAAGGCATCCAAATTGGTAAGGAGGAAGTAAAATTGTCATTATATGCAGATGACATGATACTATATATAGAGAACCCTAAAGACTCCACCAAGAAATTATTAGAGCTGATAGATGAATTTAGTAAAGTAGCAGGATACAAAATTAATATTCAGAAATCAGTTGCATTTATATATACCAATAATAAAACATCAGAAGGAGAAATAAAAATAACAATCCTATTTACAATTACTTCAAAGAGTATAAAATACCTGGGAATAAATTTAACCAAAGAAGTGAAAGATCTGTACTCAGAAAATTATAAGACACTGAAGAGAGAAATTAAAGAAGATACAAATAGATGGAAACACATACCATGTTCATGGATAGGAAGAATTAATATAGTCAAAATGTCCATACTGCCTAAGGCAATAGACGTATTCAATGTAATTCCTATCAAACTACCAATGATGTTTTTCACAGAAATAGAACACATAATCCTAAAATTTATATGAGACCATAAAAGACCCTAGATAGCCTCAGCAATCTTGAGAAATAAGAACAAAGTGGGAGGTATAACGATACCTGACATCAAATTATACTACAAGCCTACAGTAACCAAAACAGCATGGTACTGCCATAAAAACAGACACATAAATCAATGGAACAGAATAGAGAGTCCAGAAATAAATCCATGCCTATATGGCCATTGAATCTACGACAATGGAAGCAAGAATGTACGGTGGGGTAAAGACAGTCTATTCAATAAATGGTGCTGGGAAACCTGGACAGACACATGCAAAAAAATGAAGCTGGACCACCTCCTTGCACCATATACAAAAATAAATTCAAAATGGCTTAAAGACTTAAATGTAAGATCTGAAACCATAAAATTCCTAGAAGAAAATATAGGAAGAAACTTCACAAACATTACCCCAAGTAAGATTTTTACTGATATATCCCCTTGGGCAAGGAAAGTAAGAGAAAAAATAAACATGTGGGATTACATCAAACTAAAAAGTTTTTTCACAGCAAAGGAAACTATCAATAAAACCAAAAGGGATCATACTGAATGGGAAAAGATATTTGCTAATGATATATCTGATAAGGGGTTAATATCACAAATTTATAAAAAACTCACTCTACTCAACTCCAAAAAAACAAACAACCCAATTAAAAAATGGGCAGAGGACATGAAGAGACATTTTTCTAAAAAGGACATACAGATGGCAAACAGACATATGAAAAAAAGCTCAACCTCACTAACCATCAGAGAAATGCAAATAAAAACCACAATGAGATACCACTTCACCCCAGTCAAAATGGCTATCATCAATAAATCAACAAACAACAAGTGCTTGCAAGGATGTGGAGAAAAGGGAACCCTTGTGCACTGTTGGTGGGATTACAGATTGGTGCAGCCACTATGGAAAACAGTATGGAGGTATCTCAAAAATCTGAAAATGGAACTACCTTATGATCCAGCAATCCCACTCCTAGGTATCTATCCAGAGAAATCCAAAACTCCAATTCAAAAAACTTTATGCACTCCTATGTTAATTGCAGCACTATACACAATAGCCAAGACATGGAAACAACCGAAATGCCCATCGGTAGATGACTGGATTAATAAACTGGTACATTTATACAATGGGGTATTACGCAGCCATAAAGAAGAAAGAAATCTTACCATTTGCAACAACATGGATGGACCTCGAGAACATTATGTTAAGTGAAATAAGTCAGACAGAGAAAGACAAATACCATATGATCTCACTTACATGTGGAATCTAAAGAAAAGAATAAGTGAGTGAACTAATCAGAAACAGTTTTGGAGACATAGAGGAAAAACTGAGGGTTGCTAGATGGGAGGGGGGGTGGGGATGAGGGGGGAGGTGAGGGGATTAGAAAACAGTCAGTAACCACAAGATGGCCATGGGGTTTTGAAAATTAATTTGGGGAATGTAATCAATAATGTTGTAAAGATTTTGTAGGGTATCCAATGGACACTGTCTCATTAGGGAGACCACCTCAGGGATGATGTAGATGCCTGATCACTGCATTGTACACCTGAAGCTGAAGTTGAACAATAATGAATGTCAACTACACGTTTATATATATACACACACACACATATATATACATATACATATATATGTATATGTGTATATATATATGTATATATGTATATACTTACAAGAAGCGGAGTACAGCATTAGGAATAGAGACAGTGGAAATGTAATGGTTCTGTGCGATGTCAGAGGGGGAGGGGTTTCACACAGAGTGAGGGATATAAATGAGAAACGTCTAAGTATTGCTTTGTCTTGTACACCTGAAACTAATAAAAAAAAAAACTATGATTGAAACACAGTGGCTGACATGTAGTAGGCTCTTACTAGTGTTTTAAAATGCATAAACGAATCAGTGACTGAAAAACGAAAAACAAAACAACAACTACAAAAAAAGAATATACATTGGGGTAAAGAATGTCTATTCATTAAATGGTGCTGGGAAAACTGGACAGATACATAAAAAAAAAAAATGACTGGATCATCTTCTTACTCCATATACAAGAATAAACTCAAAATGGATTAAAGACTTAAATGTAAGACCCGAAACCATAAAACTCTTAGAAGAAAACATAGGCAGTAAACTCTGAGACATTAACCTTAGTAATATTTTCACTGAATATATCTCCTTGAGTAAGGGAAACAAAAGAAAAAAAATAAACAAATGGGATTACATCAGTCTAAGGACTTTTTGCACAGCAAAGGAAACCATCAACAAAACAAAAGGCATCCTACAGAATAGGAGAAAATATTTACCAATGATACATCTATTAAGGGGTTAATAGCCAAAATTTATTTAAAAAATTCATACAGCTCAACACCAAAAAAACAAACAATCCAATTAAAATATGGGCAAAGGATCCAAATAGACATTTCTCCAAAGTGAATGTACAGATGGCCAACAGACTTATGAAAAAATGCTCAATGTCATTAATCATCAGACAAATGCAAATTAAAACCCCAATGAGATATCACCTCATACCTGTCAGAATGGCCATCGTGAAGAAATCAACAAGTGTTGGGAAGGATGTGGAGAAAAGGGAACTCCTGTGCCCTTTGAGGGGATTGCAAATTGGTGCAGCCGCTATGGAAAACAGTATGGAGGTTCCTCAAAAAGTTAAAAATAGAGCTACCTATGACTCAGCAATTCCACTTCTGGGTATTTATCCAAAGAAATCCAAAACACTAATTAGAAGAAAGATATGCACCCCTATGTTCACTGCAGTGTTATTTACAATAGCCGAGATACAGAAACAACCAAAATGCCCATCAATAGGTGATTGGATAAAGTAGTACATACATACAATGGAATATTACTCTGCCACAAAATAAGAATGAGATATTACCATTTGTGACAACATGGATAGACCTAGAGGGTGTTATGCTGTGAAATAAGTCAGACTGAGAAAGACACCTACCATATGAGCTCACTTATATGTGGAATCTAAACAACATAAATGAAAAAACAAAAGAGAAACAGACCCACGGTTACAGAGGAAAAACTGATGGTTACCAGATAGGATGGGGTTGGAGGGCTGGTGAGAAAGGTGAAGTGATTAAGAAGTACTAATTGATAGTTACAAGAGTCACGGGGATGTAAAGCACAGTGTGGGGAATACAGTCAATAGTAATAGTATTGTAAAAACTATGTATAGTGTCAGATGGGTGGTAGACTTCTTAGGGGGATCATTTCATAAACGATATAGCTGTCCGACCACCACACTGTACATCTAAAACTAAGATAAAATAATACGGAATGTCAACTATAATTTAAAAAACATAGTCACAGGGATGCCTAGTGGTGGGTAGTAGACTGGTTGGGGTTATCACTTTGTGAGTTATGTAAATATCTGATCACTGTGTTGTTCCAAAAAAAAATTCTAAGAGATAAGAAAGCATTATGCCATATTTTATGCAACAGTTCTTTTTATTTCTTAATGGTACATTAAAAAATGGTGTGTCTTATAGTTAATGAATCCCTGGATTCAATGAAATATTGTCCTAAGGGCACCACTGTCATCAACCCCACTGCATTCTGTGCAGTTTTCCCTCTTCCCTCCGAATCCCTCTTGTAACATATAGAACATGGGAGCATTTAGGGTCGGTGTCGTGCCATCTGTTGATGTTCATTTCTTTCTAATTTTTTAGATAGCAAGTTCTCGTCTTTTCTTCCCACGCCCCAGTCCCGCACTCTGCCCCCTCTGGAGATCACGGCCCTAGGGCGCTCCAGAGCACAGAGGAAGCCCGTTTCTCTGAGGAAAGTTATCTAATGAGTGTCAACCAAGCGCCACGTCTCTGTGGCCGTGAAAGCCCAGAACATGGTCTTCTAGAGCTTATCATATCTTGGCGCAGAATTCACCACATCGACTCAGCCAGTCCTCGCTGGCTTTGGGGACAGGCTTTACTCACCGCGTTTTACATATCGTCAGGGGAAACGGAGGTGTGGAGACAGAATTACCTTGCTCAGGGCGACACGGGCACAGCGCACCAGCGGAGGAGCGGGTCCCTGACCCGCTTCGACCCCTGCGTGGAAACCGCAGGTGCCGGCGGGGCAGCGTCGCGCAGCTGAATTCTATCTCCAGCCGCTTTCCCTCCGCCCGCAGCCGCGGTCGGACCCCTGCGCGCCGCCACGCCGCTGCACCCCGCGCGGAAGTTCCCACCCCTGGGGTCTGCACGGCCGGCGCGGTGACGGGAGGAGGGGCGCTGGCACCGAGAAGCCCCGGATCGCAACACGTGCGTCCCAGAGCACTCGGGCCACCAGGGCCATACCGGCCCCCGCCCGCAGCAGACCATGCGCGGTGAGTGACCAGGGGCTCTGGAGGGGGGTGGGGGGGCGGGGGTGTCGGGGACCCCAGGATACAGTATGGCTGGAGTTGCAGTGCTTCTCTTCTCCCGGGGGGCTTGGGTGGTGGCCTCTCCTCGTCAGAATCCTCACTCAGGGTGCTTGAGGGTGCTGGGTTGGGGTTTGGCCAGAGGGAGGAGAGGGGGGCCGTCAGACTGAGTCCTGGGCACAGAATCACGGGTGTGTGAGGAAGGGAGGGGATGGCATCTGGAAAAGGACAGAGGGCACCCCTCAGGGTCCAGCCTTGGTCCAGGCCCACAGGCGTGACTCGGGGCTTGAAAATGGACCTCCTGTAAGATATTGAGGCTCTTATTTAGTCTGGCATGGGGGTGAATTGCCCCTTTCTTGGCAGCACTTTCCTGTGGCCTCCGTAGACAGACCCAGAGTCCGTGCCTGGCCAGTTAATATCAGAATGCTGGGGTGAGCTGACTGGCCGGCCTCTGTTTTTTCACCTGTGAAGTGTCTGTTTAAGGAGGCCCTTCTCATCTCATTGAAGGGCACTAAAGATAAGCCTTGTAAGAGATTAAGTTCTTATATATTAAGGTCTAGACAGAGGCCTTAACAATAGTAACCCAAAAGCATACGAAAAGACTTTTCCCTTAAAGAACGGGGCAAAATTAGTCTTCATCCTTTATCAAACTCTGGATAATTGTCACAATCCCCTATGTATATATCCTGAGTAGATAAAATCTTTGTTGAGCACCTATTATGTACCTGGCCCTTGGGTACACATTGTTAGCCTATATAACGCTTCAAAACCCCAATGAAGTGGTTATTAGTATTCCCATTTTACAGATGTGGACATGTTTGCACTTTCATAGAGATAGTCTCACAAGTTTCTAGCTCCAAACTCTGAGCTCATTGCTGTTGCAACTCAGGCTTATCCCGTGTTTCCCCGAAAATAAGACAGTTTTATATTAAGTTTTGCTCCAAAAGACACATTAGAGCTTATGTTCAGGGGATATCATCCTGAAAAATCATGCTAGGGCTTATTTTCTGGTTAGGTCTTATTTTCAGGGAAGCACAGTAACATTATAGCCTCCTCCCCTTGGGCAAACAAACATTAGTTTATTATTTTCCATTAACAAGGAAAGGTACAGTGCCCTATTTCTCTGTCCAACATAGTATAACTGAAAGGACCTTAGTGGCTAAGAGCTGACACTCTTCTCTCCGTTTTAATATGAAATCCTCAATTTGTTACTATCACTTTGTCAGGCAGGAAAGGTTCTGGAAGAGTTTGCAGCATTCTTTTAGCTTGTGTCATGTTTCTTGAATATCGTGATGTTCACATAGGATGGTAAATTCCCAAGTTTTGGCAAGCTTTGAATCTTTCCTGTATTAGAATGAATCCTAGTATGAAAAAAAAATTCTAAAGCACCTGTAAGAGTTTTATGGAAGAAGAATCCTCGAAGTACAGTAGATGTTACACACCATTTTTCAGTTGTGGACTTATTTTTGAGGTATCACACACCTGCTTTGTTCTCTAGCCAATTATTTGCCATCTTTGTAATTATACTCACAGCAGTCCACTCAACTTCCACATGTAAATGTGTGCAGACTCCTGTAAAGAGAGCTAAATCCCAAAGAAGTCTTGTCCAACTTCCTTTGCTCTTGGAATCTTGTGGTGCTCTTTACTAATGGTAACTGGTTTTTTTAAAGTACAGCTATGTATTGAACATCTATTATGTTCAACACACTGTGCAGGTCGCTGTAGGGAATATAAAGAAATGTAAGACTCAGTCCCTATCCTCAAGAAGCTAAGACTGACTGGGGAGACAATAATTATGAGAATGCTTAATATGTCACAAATGATAGGTGACATGAAGTCACTTATTATGCAGGAGGTATGAGGCCTAGTTCTAATTAAATTAATCTTTCAGTGGTGAGCCAGATAAATGGGCAAAGAGAGAGGTCAAAAAACAAGACTCTCCAACATAATCCTGATAATATCCTTGAAAAGTAAGTGATATGATCCTTTTTCTTCTAATAGTAGCAGATGATAATATTTACTGAGCTTTTGCTACCATGTTTCCCCTAAAATAAGACCTGGTCTTACATTAATTTTTGCTCCAAAAGACGCACTAGGGCTTATATTCAGGGGATGTCATCCTGAAAAATCATGTTAGGGCTTGTTTTCTGGTTGGGTCTTATTTTCGGGGAAACACGGTATATACCAGGCACTGGACTAAGAGCTTCTCGTTTAATCTCCCTAATAATTCTGTGAGGTAGCGGCGATTTTTATTCTCCTTTTACAGGAAACGCAATCATGGAAGGTAGTTTTGATTAATTTAATTCTAAATTTTCTTCAGGGTTGTGTGTGTGTGAGTGTGTGTGTATGTATGTATTATCTTGGTCACCTTACAGATTACTCCACCTATATGATAGAGATACTAATAGTTACTTTATATAATAGAAGACCAAATACTAACAACTCAGTTTTATGTGTTCTGAATTGTGACAAATTGCTAAGTAAATGCCTATAAAAGATTATTATGATTAGAATCTTAATGTACATTTCTTTTGCAGTGATACGCAGAGGAACAGGAAAACATGAAGTAAAATGTTAGGCAGAGATGCTGAGACATGAGGTTGTTAGTACAGAGACATCTGTTGAATTCTTCGTCTATGTTAGAAACCTTGAGGAACATTACAGGATGGTGACCTTGAGGAACATTGCAGGATGGTGACCTTGAGGAACATTGCAGGATGGTGACCACTAGTCTCAGTCCACCCACAGTGTGGACTGAGTGTGCCTCCAATTATCTTAAGATAATTGTGAAATTCTTAGAAAACTTTCAAAACAAAGGAATTGTAATGTGCTTAATATTTTAATGCCTCATAGCACTTTATGAAAGAAACTCAGAGGTTGATGTTACAAGGTAAAGCAAAACTTGCCAGGATTTCACAGTACCCAAGATCCAAGGGTAAACCCCTGGCCCCAAATAGGATGATTGAGGGTGTCCAAGGAGAGGCCTTTCCAATAAACTAAGAAAAGTCAGTGAAAGAGATTTAATTTTCTCAATAAGTGTTGACTATCGTCTTTTCAAACAAGGAAAAAAGATTTTGAAATTTGAAGTTACTTGCAATGGTGAAAGGGGAAGTGAAATGTGAAGTCACTTGTGATAGAAGTAGAAGAACCAGAATAGCAGCCAGAGCCTCTAGCCCCAAACACTATGCTGTTTCCAGTTTGTCATCCTTTCCTCTTAAAGATGGCTTATATTCTTTATAGCTCTAGAAGGATGCAGAGAGTAAAAATAGAGAAGGTTGGATTGTTAAAACTTAATTGAACAGGTGTCGTGAATATTGTGAGCTTGTGGAGCTCATCAAAGAAAGACAAGAGGAAATGTAGCAAATAACATCAGTTGATTTGAAAGTACCTTGTTTCTTCTATTCCATGTCTTCTTTCTTTATTTCTATTTTTTAATTGTTCTATTGAGGGAATGCTTGTTCAGTTTATAAGACCATTCACGGTATAAATGATTCAGGGGGTGGGGCAGGATAAGGTTCCCTGATGCCTTTTACACTTGATCTTAGCCAAAAGGCCGAGAAGCGATCCCTGATGCATTTTAAATGTAACTTGTTTACACACGACATTTCAGGTGCCTGTTTATTGTGTCCACCATGATATATCTGAGATGGAAATAAAGACAAATAGAATTGATAGAAAGAACATTCCAGAAAAATAGAAAAGAAGGAATAAAAGTATAAGGGAAACTTGTTAAGAAAAATGATAAAGAGGGAAAAGAGAAAACATTTTGACTGAAAAAAAGAAGTACCCAAACTTCAGAAGTCTACTGAATTTGAGCAAGAAAATTCCTGCGCATTATAAAATTAGGACTACAAATGCTTACCAGTGAGATGAGAGAAAATTCAAGAGAGCCTCAGCAGCTCCATAAGAAAGGAAAATGGGTGTGTGTCCAATTTGGCTCATGTAAAGGGTGATGGGATTATTGGGTAGACAGATAAAAAAGCAGAGAGAGTTGATATGGTGTTACTTTCCCTTCTCCTTCAAGCCATCTAACATGGCATGAAGGGGCTGTTTTGATCAGAGACGGACAGGCCAGCATTTATCTATGTTATAGCATCTTAGAGTCTTCACCAAATGGTAGACACAAAAGGGAAAAGGAGACAATGCTTCAGTCAACAGACTGTTTTGTTTTGTTTTGTTTTACATGACTTAGCTCATAAAAAGTCTTAGAGAAGACATTGGCCCCAATGGTTAAGTTGCAAGTTAGCTACTTGGTGGATTTGATTTTCCTTTTCCATCCTCATGGTGAAATGGATCATTAGAGATGGTTACATATCGCACTGGGTTTTGTTGTTTCATCCTCTTTTGAGGGAGGTGGGTATCAGAAATAATGATTCAAACTTCTGAAGATTAAAGCATTAGGCATTGTAAGTGCTTTACTAGGTGGGTGTCCTAAAGATTGTATATAATGTGCATGGTGCCTGGAACAAAGATTAACAGACTGTAGCATTTCTATCAAATGAAATGTTCATATTGGCATTATTTTTAATATTCTGCTGCTACCGCTACTACTGATTAGAAACAGTCTCATATGCTAGAAGTAAGGTTGGATTAGAAATCTGGAGACCTATGTTTTGGTCTGGATTCTGCTATCAGTGTGACCTTTGGCAAGTCCCGTCTTTTCTCTAGGCCTCCATTTATCTACCTGTAAAATGGAAGATGTCTTTATACTGATCTCGTACCAGTAAGACATGTCTGTAAGTAGCTTTGCCAGAAGGGAAGGATTCTGTGCCCTTCTTCATTGAGTCAAATGGGTAATGAATGGCATGCATTTGTAAGGCAGCCAGTCCTCCATGCCCGCCAGAACCTTCATTTGGTTGTTCTACTGTGGCCCAGACTCAAATATCAGCTATTGGGAGGGGAAGGGAACAGCAGGCACATGGTAATTACTAGCAAACCATTGAGGTTCCCTCTTCTTCTGACTTATTAAATTATCGGATAGCCAAGGTTAAGAATAAAGAGTGCTACAATATGATATTCCCTAAAGTCTAACAAAACATGTGATTCCAGTACATTGAAAGTAGTGATTTTAAAAAGAAATGCAAACACAGGAAGTGGGAGGGCAAATGGGAGCTAGCCTCCGTGGAGTGCATGCTTTGTGCTCTTCTCACGGTCTGTGACACTATCTCATTAACCTCCCCAAAACCTGGTCTAGGTCTGTGTTACTTACTCTACCCACTGCACGAATGAGGAAATGGCAGTTTTACGGTTAATAGCACACAATGGAACTGAGATTCACTAGCTTTTTTTTCTTTTCCACCATACCATGCTGCCTCTTGAACTTACTATGGTGCTACAGAAGAAAAGTAATGTGGAAGTAGAAAGTGTTTCTGCCTATGTGAAATTATCACCTGTGGTAAGTAAGGGTTTTTCCTAGCCTCATACAATAAGATTTGAAGTAGTTGCATAGTTTGTGTTTCTTCCTGGAGCAATGGGGGAAGGGACTCACTGAGGGGTAATTGTTGCCTCTGCCTCCTGCCCCACCTCCCTCATTGAGGCATTGTTTTCACTGTCTGGAAATTGTCACAACTTGAGTGATGAGTCAATGACATAGCATACTCTTTGTTTTTCTGATTCAAGATAGAGTTGTAGTTTTAATATCAACCCTCTAGGCAGGCTGAATGAAGGATGTTTACAGTTGATAAAAGGTTTCATTTTATTGGAAGATACCTCATTTACTTGAAGGTCTTTGGGGTTCTGAGTTTCTTATAAATGGAGAAAGCTATTTTAGCTGGTATTCAGAGAAAATGACCATGTTTGTGCTTGGATCAATGTATTATATAAATTCAAATTTATCCTCTATTTTGCCTATTTCATATATAAGTTTGTGTGTAGACATGTATATTTCATATGTACACATTTAAACATTTTTATAATAACCAACTGACTATTTTAGTATTGAATATTTTACTATTTGGAGAATGTTACATAAATTTCAGTGCACACTGAAAGATACCCTGTAGATATCCTTTGCAGCGAGGAAGCAAAAACCTATTTAATGCCTCTGTATCTGTTTATTCAATTATCTTCTAGTTCAATTCATAATTTCCTTTATGGAGAATATTTCAAATTTTAATGAAGCAGCTAAGATAACTGCAATAAAAACTTATTAATGGCATCAGTCACAATGTAGCAGAATAAGATTTAATCTAGTTTTCACGTAATTACATTAAACTAAGAAGTTAAATTAATGAACACATAAAAACCACTTAAGTTTCATTCAGTTCAGCACACCTACTATATGTCACAAATTGTGACCTCTGCCCATGAAGAGCTTGCAAGCTAATGGAGGAGACAGGTAGATACCTAAGTAAATTAGTTCTACTTATGGCAGATGCTAAGACAGGAGGATGCAGGACGCTATGAAGATACTAATAGGAGGCTTCAGTCTGGTCTCAAGGAATAAGTAAGGCTTCCAAAGATCTGACACCTTCTTTCCATCTTTATGACTACAACTGTGGTCCACATCATCATCCTTTCTTCCCTGGATCTCTGCAATTGCTTCCTAACTGATCTGTTTGCTTCCACTCTGGCCCACTTGCAAGGGGTTAAGACTGGTTTTTTTTGTTTGTTTTTTCATTTCTGCATATGTGTGCTTAATGTAATTCATATCTCGTAATAACCCCAGTTAACTAAATAAATAAAATCTCTAATTAAACATCAGTGGTTTCCTGTAGATTTGAGGGTAAGAAAATCCACGGTCCCTTCCATGGCAAAAGTGCCCCTAGTAGATCTGGCTCTTGCCTTCTCCAATTTCATTTCATACTATTCTCCCCACAGGCACTTTCCCTAGCCCCCTTGACCTTATTTCTGTCCCCACCACAGCAAGCTTGTTCCTGTGCCTCTGGCTTTGCTCTCACCATTTTCTCTGTCAGGAAAATTCTGAGTTTTCACTTGGCCTTTGCCAATCTCAGCTCAAGCTTCACCTGCTAGAAACAAGTTCATTGACCAGGTTTCTCTTCTCCCCAGTCTCTTTCTCCTTTTAGCCTCTCTTATGTTCTGCTTCTATCATTATCTACATTTATTTGATTGTTATTTATTTCTCTGTCTTCTGTCTCCCCACTCCAGAATATTTGTTCAATGAGAGCCAAACTCTGTCTATCTTCTTCTCCACTCTGTCCCAAGCCCCTGGCACATAGAAACTGCTTACTACATATTTTTTTGACTGAATGACTGAATAAAAGGTGTCTGAGCTGAATTGGGATGGATGAGTTATACTCCACCAGTCTAAGAACAGTGTAGATGAACAAAGACACAGAAAGACATAGACACATGAATTGGGTGAGATGTGCAGGGGAACTAAGCAGCTCAGTGTAAGTAGACAGCTGAGTGTCAGCAGAGAGTGGTGGTAGATGTGGCTCGTGATAAAGAGAGGAATTAGCTCACAGAGGCCATTGTAAGCCATGACCTTAGACTTGATGGTTTAGAGAGAGGGAGATGGTCAGATTTCTATTTACATCAGTGTTTCTCAAACAGTTTTAACCAAGATCCACAAGAAATACATTGTATATTATCTGTAAACTGAGATTCTTCCCCAGACTTGAGAGGCCCTCATATTCCTTGGCTCATAGCCCCCTTTCTCCATCTTCCAAGCCAGCAGCCGCAGATCCCCTCCTTCACACACTACAGCTCTTTGCCTCTTTCATCCAACTTTTAAGGACTCACATGAATAGATCAGGCCCATTTGTGTAATCCAGGACAACCTCTCCATCTCAAGGTCCTTAATTATAATCACATCTCTGAACTTCCTTTGTCATGTAACGTAATATATTCCCAGGTTCTAGGGATTAGGGTGTAGACGTCTTTGGTGGGCCATTATTCTGCCTACCACAGGGATGTTTAGGGAATTTTCTATAGTTCATATTCCTTCCCTCCCCCTGCCCTCTCTCCCTTCCTTCTTTTAATAACCATTTATTAAGTATTCTTTCCCAGTGCTAAGTGCTGGCACAGAGCAGTGTTCCTGCTGTCATGATACCTTAAATTCTAACACAAAGATGGACGACAAACCAGTACTCAAGTAAATAAATCGAGTGGTTACAGATTGTACCATGAAGGCAGTAATGAGTAAACAGTAGCTAGCTGGGCAAGACCACTTTGGCTAAGTGGTCAGGGAGGGGCTCTCTGAGGAAGTGACACATGATATGAGATCTGAGGATGTGAGTAAGTCAGCCCCTAAAAACCCTGAAGAAAATTCTAGCAGAGGAAATGGAAAGTGCAGAGTCCCCTGGGCAGCAAAGGGCATGTCTTGTTTAAGAAAGGTTCTGACGGCCAGTGTGAATGGAGCAGAGTGAGCAGGGCAAAAAAAATAGAGCACATGATGCTGGCAAGACGGGAGCGGTGACACTATGCAGTGGCTGAGACAGCATGTGTGGTAAGGACTTTGGATGTAACTCTGACAGCAATGGGGATCTGTTGAAGTGTTTTAAGTAGTGGTGGTATGAAGAGGTAATGTAATCTGAATTACGGTTTTAAAAGGTAGTCAACTATGTGGAAATGATTTAGAAACAGGCAAAGATGGATTGGAGAGACACATTAAGGGGCTACTTTAGTCATCTAGGAGAGCGATGACAGTAGTTTGGACTAGAGTGAGGACAGAGGAAAAGGAGACAAGTGGATTGATCTGTGATATATTTTTGAGGTAATTGAAGGGACTTAGTAATGATTTCGTTGTAGGGGATGAGAAAGTGTAGAATCAAGGGTGACTTCTAAGTGTTTGAGGAACTTAAGGGATAAAAATGTAATTCACTGAGATTGAAAAAAAAAGGTTAGGGGAAGAATCAGTTTAGAGTAAAGAGATCTAAAATTCGAACTGAACACATTAATGTTGAGTAGTCTGTTAGAGGTCCGAGAAGAGATGCCGAGGAGACAGATGTGTGAGACTGGAGCTCAGAGAGATGTCTGAGTGGAAGGTATACATCAACATGCAGATGGTGTCTAGATCCCCTGGGAGGGAGTAGAAATGGAGAAAAAGTAATGTCTTGAGTGAACTGAGGTCCTCTAAGAGCTAGACATCAGGAGGAGAAAGAACAGCGTGTTGAAAAGATGCTAATAGTATTTGGGGCTACCCTGAGTATGACTAGGCTAGAGTTAGAGGAGTCAAAGGAGCAAGTGGGCCCTTTCTTAGAAACCCACTAGGGCAAGACTGTTGTGTCTCTAGCACTTAATGTGCCTGGTACACGAGAGGTAGCCATGACTGTTGAATGAACAAGTGAATTTTTCTGAGGTTTTCCAATGCATTCTGGCACATTTCTAGGTGTGGGAATAAGAAGTGAACATTTGTATTAGCTGGTTCCCAGTGGCCTGGCATCAAAGAACTTCCCAGCCTACTTTATGATTTTTTTAGCCCACCTTGAATAGAATTTAGAGGATTTGCTAATGACTAGTAGAGCCATCCCTTAGTCTTGTATTTGGAAACAATCAGAAATCACCAGCTTGCATTTTCCAAACCGTTCAAAACGAAAATACTTAGTAAAATAGTAAGTAATAAACAAGAAAACACACAAGTAAAATTGAACTTCTATAGAAAACTCAAACACCCACCTTGGAATTCCTCTCTTCCTGCCAAAGAGATCAATCTTTTACTAAGTTCCAGGGAGTGTTATGACCCACTTTTTAAATCTCCTTTTACTCCCAGAAGCACATGACTAGATCAGAAATTCTCACTAGTCTTGGGATTTCATGCTACATACTATGCATGACTATGATGATTCATCCTGTTTGGAAAAAAAAAAAATACTGTAGGACTGAGGCTCAGAAAGTTGAATAACTTGTCAGTAGTCTCAAAGTATTTAAACCTAAAGGTCATGTCTCTTTTCCCACCATTTGCTGTCCCCAAGAAGCTTAAGTGACAAGGGGATTAGAGGTGGCTAAGATTTTCAATTTACTAGTTTTAAAGGTATATTTCATTATTTAAAAGAAAAACAAAATCTTAACAGTGTAGAGAAAATTGAGGGGGTATTTTAAGCTCTTCTGAATGATGTTGGTTCTGGTATTTTCTGAATATATTTAACATGAATAAATCTGTCTTCTTTTACAAGGAAAAAATAGCGGTGTATTCCAGAGGTGACATTTCATGGCACATACAGTGAGAGTGTGCTATTTGGCACTTATTTTTATCATCATGTCGTTGTTGGTTAAAGGAAAAATAGGTAAGTTATTTCTGTAATCTAATCTGTGAAAGGCTTTGTGGTTTAAATTTTCAGTTACAGATGAAATATGCATTTGTGGTAAATCATTTTTCTGATAGTTGTTCTTTTGTAGTCAACCTTCTGTCACGTAAACAGGTGAGTCTGGTTCTATGTATGTAACTGATATGTATTTTACTTAATTTATACTAATGATTAATATGAGAGTCCAGTCATATAATTTCCTCTTAAGAAAGTGGCTAGGTAACCACGCTCAGCATCATGAATTAATGTTTGACATTATAATGTATTTAATATAGTGTATTTAATTCACTTATTGGTGAATTCAGCTATGCTAAAAAAAATGGCTGGCATTTTCTTTGCTTTTTGTGTTGGGAGCTTGTTTTGGACTTTCTGGCTTATTAGAATCAAAGATCAAAGAAGCAGAAAACAAACACAGAAGTAAAATAAGAGACTTAGTTTTGGTTCTGAAAATAGAAGTGAGAAGTTATTTTGAATGAGTTTTCAGTACTTTCTTTATTTGATTTAAATAACTTTTTTAAAAAATCAATTCCTATTTATGATAGTTGATCCAAGCAATCTTACAATCACCCAAAAAAGACTTTCAATGGAGACTTCAATCAGATCTAAAAATTTAGGGTGACTCTATAATCCTGAGGTTCTTTTATTGGCAATCACTAAGTACCACCAAAAACTGTTAATTCTGAATAGTTGTAATATTTATTTATACAGAAACTTATGGAGAATAAGAATGGCCTCTCTTTTAAATTAGAGTTGAATGGGGTAACTGGCATATAGTAGATAATATGGAGAACTCTTTTAAAAAGAAGAATACATTTATGTAATTTCATATTAGCTGTATTGGATAATGTTTCATCCAGTCCAGGATCTTACATCTTGAAGGAATACCAAAATATGGCATAGAGAGATAATTTCCATCCTTGTTGCCAACTACAAACACACCAGAGCCCCTGGGTATTTTCTATTATAAAATAATGTTATAGATTATACATACTTTATACCACTAATACAGCAAAACAGGGAATTATCCTTAAATCTGCCCCTTAAACTTTGTAATAGCTTTTAAAATTGCTTTTCTTTTTTTGATATGAGTATTGAAGTAAGCATTATAAATCATAAATGGGGATGGAAACAAATGTGATTTATTCTGGGAAGTACTTTTTAGTAGTCTGGTGAATAATTTACATATAAAGAGACCAGCTTTTCCTGGAACTGTTCTTGAATGTTCTCCCAGCCCTATTTTCTCACCACTTTCCTATTTATAGTTCTGGTTATAGTATTACTATTTTGAAAAGGATGCATCATTTAATTCAAATACAGTTAGACTTTAATATGGTTGCCTTCTGTTCTCATTGTGCATCACCAGTACAGCCAGAACAACAGAGGTTATTTATCTTTGCATGATTTGATGGGGGTAATTTTACCCTGCTTTGGGGAATTACACAAACCCTCCATTTTGAAATGGGTTTCTTATGTGCTGACTGAGTATTGCATTTGTATCTCACTGCAGATGTGTGCAAGAGAGGAGATGTGACTGTGAAGCCTTCCTATGAAATTTCACTTGGATCAGCTGTCAACATTTCATGCTCTTTGAAGCCCAAACAAGGCTGCTCTCCGCGTTCCAGTACTAACAAATTGATCCTCTACCAGCGTAATAGAACAATCAAGTTACAGGATGGTGACTCCCTCAGTACTCAAGTCTCAGGTCTTCCTCTGGGTACAACACTGTTTCTCTGCAAACTAACCTGTAGCGGTGGTGTGGAGATTCGAATATGTGGGGCAGAGATCTCAGTTGGTGGTGAGCATTCCATTCTAAATTCCTAAAAATTGGTGATCTTTAGGTATTTGTCATGTGTTAAGCAGAAATCCAAATATAGGATAGTGTTCTTTCTTCTCCTACCACATGGATGTATTTTTATCTTGATAGCACCATGAGCACCTCAATGTGAGAAGTCTAGAAATCAATTAAATTGAGGTCTTATTTGGTAAGCCTCTGTTCTCAGTCTCTCTCTCTCTCTCTCTCTCTCTCTCTCTCTCTCTCTCTCTCTCTCTCTCTCCCCTCCCCCTCCCCCTCTTCCTTCCTCTCCCTTCCTCTCCTCCTCTCTCCCTCACCTTCTCTCTCCTCCTCCCTTCCTCCCTTCCCTTTTGTCCCATAAGACCATTTACCTGTTGTCCTTGGACTCCAGTAGCAGGAAAGTAAATCTCTGCAGCTGAATCTTCATGCCTTCTTGACTTAGGAGAATTTGTTCAAAGCAATAACGTCCTAAAAAGAAGAAAGAGATGTCTCTTTTGACTTATGCAGCCCAGGCTGACTACCCTAGACTGAGTACTTCTCCCCTCTCTAAGTTAATGCACAAAAAATAGTTCTTCCATCCACACTCATTCCTGACCACTGGTTATCATACTTAGCAGAGGTTAAAAAAAAACTATCATTATAGTTATTGACTTTTCCTGAGTTTTCTAGAAAACTACGTGACGTAAAACAGACATGCTAATACTTCATGGAGGGAAGAGAGTTACACAGTTCCAGGGAAGGAAGAGTGAGTGAGTGAGCCAGGAAAGTAGCAGAGCAAATACAAGGTGATTAAGTAACTGAGCTGTCTACCCTGGGTCAAAGTTCACCCACAGAGCATCAGCTCCCCCATACTGCTGGATACACTGCTGGTTCCTCCAGGCAGCTGCTGGGGGTAAGAACTAAGATATCAGAGTTGGCATCTGCAGCATGAGTCACAATGCACAGGGTGAACCAGCAGAGCACCTGCCTGCAGCTTGCAGTCTGCAGCCTGCAGCCTTAAAGGCCCAGCCAGACAAGCCAGTGAGTGTGCACGGGCCCTGAGAGATCTCATGGCACTCTGTGCCTGTGTGGCTCCAGGGAAGCTCCAGAATGGCAGGTGAGAGGCACGAGGACAGTAGGAGAAAGTGCTGCAGCAGTCTGACCAAGATGCAAGGACAAGGTCCCAGTCATAAAGACAGTGATATAGAGCTCAATGATGCTCTTTTCAGGAAAAATGGAAACTTCTTCTCTGTGACCTGTAATGATATGGCTGGTGGCAGGCAATCTTCCTAAGGGTCACCAGAAGCATTGAGCAGAACACTGAGCAATGGGCAAGCAAATCTTTGGGAAGTAAGGAGACATAAACTAGGTCCAATACTCTTCTTCCAGCTCAGGGTCTCCTGTTCCCACCACTTACGCGTCACATACTCTCAGCTCTGAAAGCCTGTGGTGTCATAAAACGAGCATGAGCTTTGAATTCCAACCCTGCCACTAGCAGTGTACCCTTAGACAATTTCAATTCTCTGAGCCTCAATTTCTTCATCTACATTGTGAAGATACTAACACCGACCTCATAAGATGCTTTCAGTGATTAGATGACACCTTGTATACGAAGTGCTTAATCTATTACCAGGCACATAGGAGGCACTTAGGTGATGAGCACTAGGGTTGCACTTTTGTCCAGTTTTACTCTTTGCTTCATGTGTGCAGCATGCTGGGTAGCTGAGCATGCTTCCCTTAAACAAGTATAAGCATTGGTTATAGACAAGGTGAAAAATTACCTAAAAAACACCAGTGGTCCTCACCTCCCTCATCCTCAGAACACCAGAATATTTCACCCAGGTAATTCACCATTTTACCCAAGCGACATTGCATATTTGTGTTAGACATTCCCAGCCCTGTGATGTCAGTTCCAGATATCCAGTGTGGCTGGTGTTTTCCTTTTCAGTAGGTTGACAATATTCTTGGAAGTCAGATCTGCAGATGTCCTTAGCCATTCCGTCCCATTTCCCTGTCTTTGCTCAGGTACATTAGAGTGCTACAACTCCTTTCTATGTTTTACTTTTCCATCCGGAGTATGCAGAGGCATTTTGCAGCATCAGAAGATCTAGGGAGATGGTGAAGAGGATCTGGAGCAGCTCAGTTGGGTGGTGCTGTCAGCATGTTGCTTGTGCAATGTGCTCAAGCCTTAACCACACCATCAAATGGCAGCTGTCTGAGCAAGTTTAGCACCTTTGAGGTCAAGGACAGACTGGAAGCAACACCTTTTTCTGAGTATGGCTAGTCATTCCAAGAAAAGAAACGATGAATGCTGGTTTCACCCAGGGTAATAAACCTAATCCTATCTAGTGAAGGAGTAAGCAGCCCATTTTCTTTTTTGTGATCAGCAATGTTCCATACTGCCATTGCATAACCTGAGAGGGCCTGTCATAAAGCTGACTGGTTCTTCGGAACTGGGAAGGGGAAATAGCCTTTAAGCCTTTTGTTCCCTGCCCCTTCCTGAGCTCATGCTGCTCTGCTGCCCAGAGCTCATCCAGACAGTGTAGAAACTAAGCAATCAGTGCTCTAGCTTAATCTCATAGGATTGATCCACATAGGATTGCCTATTTCGATAATCAAGGCAATAAATGAAACAATGAATTCTTACTCGGTTCTTTTCCATATATGTTTGATTATTGATTATTTCTGAGAGCCATTTTTCTAAGGCTTTTTATTAACCATAATAAGTGGGGTTTTTAAGAACAATAACAATAATATTCAACAATTTGTTATATTGTAAACTATTTTAGTTTTTAGAGCTTTTGATTTCTGTTATTTCCTTGGCATAAGTTATTCTACATTTGTATTGAGGAGAATTAGGTCTGTTTTCCCCTGGGACAGACAGTCCAGGGGACTGCCAAAACCAAGTCCTGGGCTGAAATAGATACTTTGATTTTATGGTCCACGGAACTCACATTGAGAACATGATTTGTTGGTTAAAGCTGTGGTCTTTAAAATGAGAGTCTCTGCAAACTTTTAGGAGTAAAGATGAGGATGAGGACTAACTTTCTCATTATGTAAAAGTGTCACGTACTTTATATCTATACCATTTGGTCATCAGAAGACCCTATGCATGGTTAGGGTAAAAATGGTGGTTTGAACACATGTATTTACCTGCATTCCCCCTGAAATAAAGTCAAGATGCAATAAGGAAAGTTTTCTAGAGGCACAAACCCTAAAGAACAAAAAGAATGTGAGGGGAAACATATCAATAACATTTTGGAAGCTGGAAAGCAGGTGGACCAGTGATAACTGGCTTAGCCTACTGCTGGCAGTGAGAAATTAAGATGCAACCTGATTTCATGCAGAAGCTCCTACCCTAGAAAGACTCAGACATTGACGATACCAGGTACTTTTGAACTTTTGAGAATCTAAAACAATGAAAGAAAATAGACCCTCACTAAGCACATCTTTGTGAAAATTCAGAATACTGGGGACAAAGAGAAGAGTCTACAGTCTTCCAAAAAGAATAAATAGACCATTACAATGGTTCAAGAATCAGAATGGGTTTGGGCTTCTCAACAGCAACCTAGAATGTAAAAGACAAAAGAGCATGATCTTCAAAATCCTGAATGAAAATGCTTTTCAACCTAGAATTCTATACTCAGCCAAAGTATCAGTCAAATGTGAGGGTAGAATAAAGACATTGTTAGCCAAGCTCAGAAAACTTCCTCCACTGCATCCTTTCCCAGTTAACTACTAGAGGATGTGCTCCACCAAAACATAATTAAATCAAGAAAGATGAAAGCATTGGATCTAAGAAACAGGAGCTCCAACACAGGAAAAAGGAGAAGGCATTTTTGGGACACTGAAGATTGCCAATCCCAGAATGACAGCTGGGTAGCAGGTGAAGAGGCAGACCCATTGTATTGGAAAGTTCACAAGGCTCCAAGAAAAAGGTCTTCAAGCAGATGAAATTGATAGAATTCTCAGTGCATCTGAATATGTTGAACAATGATTCAAATAATTGGCTTGAGAGTTTGGAACTATATTAATAATAATAAAATATATTAATAATGAAACCTAAACAAATGGAAAACCAAGAGAATTAATTACTAAGTCCAAGATAAACAAAAAGTTGTATATAAAATGAAAAGTTAACATAGTATTTTATGTAGCTCAGGCATAAGTAGTGTATATAGATGTATAAAGTATATATATAAACATATATGTATATGTTTGTATAATATATATGTATATATATATATGGAAAAGAGTCTATTCTAGGAAAAGAGTTTATTATTCTATTAAAACTATATGAGCTGCACTTTGTTATACCCATTTTATAGGTAAAGACACTGAAGGTCTGAGAAGTTAACTTGGCCAAGGTCACACAGTGCTCAGTCCATGGTGTGTGCCCAGGACAAAAAACATGTATACCATTAATTACAGCTTGTTTCAGTGCACACAATATCTAGGGCTTCAGGGGATACTTGTTTTATCTCACCCAAAAAGGGAACATCTTTCTACACGTGGGTCCAGTATGAGGGTAGAATAAGATGACTGTTATATCTGAGAAACTCCTAGCTGTGGGCTCTGTCTTTGACTATAAAATGTTTTCATTTAATAATACACACCTTCCGATAGAAAGAACTATTTCTGCCTGTACACCTTTGTATTTCCACAGCTAGCACTGTGCCTAGCCCATGGAAGGTACTCAATGTCTGTGTACATAAAGAAGTAACTTATAAATGTTCGTAAACTACTCCAAGTGATGCTGCAGATATTAGAGTTAGGTGATATAGCCCAGAAGGCTATGACTAGGGCCAGTGGGTAAAAATATCTTGGCAGCATATTTCAGGTCAATGGAGAAAAAGAGCCCCTAATTTTTAAAGGTTGCTGATATTTAACTAGGCTTCATTCTGAAAAGGTAAATTCACCATCACTGGGGTAATGGACCTAGCATTAAATGTTCACCTGTCAGGGAGAATAGAATATGGTGGTGAAAGGCTTGGACTCAAGTTAGCCACCCCTTGGCTGGAGTCCTGATTCTGTCACTTTGTGGTTTTGTAATCTTGGGCAAGATGCTTAACCTCTAAGTTTTAGTTTCCTCTTCGATGAAATGAAGATAATAATAGTATGTACTGAATGTAGCTGTTGTGATGTCTAATTGAGAAAAAAATGCATATAAAGCACTTAGCATAGGACTTGGTATATAGTAAATGTTAGATCCATGTTCACTATTACTACTATTGTTAGTAAAAGAAATTTATACCTCAGAGGCAAATTTGAACTTGATAGAATCTAAAATAGCTCTCAGCTTGTCTAGATATGGGAGACATAGGGGAAGTGTTATCTTGTTGGCAAATAATAACAATGTGATTGAAATATCACCTGTGTGCTATTGAAAATATACAGTTTTGCCATTTATTTTTAAAGTTGTTCCAGAACAACCTCAAAACTTGTCTTGTATACAGAAGGGAGAACATGGGACTATGGCCTGCACCTGGGACAGAGGACGAGACACCCACCTATATACTACATATACTTTACAGTGAGTGAGAGGCTGTTTCTACAGCTTTTCTGTGGGTCTTCTGTTAGATGACATTTAGAAATCTCTAAGAGTTCTAGTTTTACCAAAGAGAAGAAACAATAAACACCTCTGGATAATTAGATACTTAAAAAAAACAAAGCCTAGTGTTCATCAGTTGAAACAGGTTCATTCATCTAGTGTGAGAACTGAAGTCTTAGGTTTGACGTCTAACTCAGAGTTCTCTTCAGGGCGTCCAAGGCCCATGTTATGGACGTTCTTCCCTGCTCTAGTTGGGTTAAACTGGCTGCATTGTGTCCCTTTCCTCTTTTGCAGTTGCAGACTCATGAGGTTATGATATATAGACTCTTCCTTGTGGTAGCTTTCCATTAGCCTTGGAGGAGTTTCTTTTCAAAGCACCTTTGCCTGATTTGAGAGTCCAAAAAGAGAGCGTCTGAGAGAGTCTGTTCCTTGGAGTTGATTCCATAATCCCATCCAAAGATCCAGCTGGGTTATACTAAGTGAGCAAGAGATGGGGGAAAGGAAGTGGGACCCAGGGTTCCAGTCTGTACTAGGAACTAGCACTTCTGTGCCCTAAGTGTCAAGGTGGCCATGGATCCTTTGGAGAATGATTGCGCCTGCCCTAAGGAGCTAAGATGTCAGTGGGGTTTTGGGAATTCAGGCAATGTAGGTGTGGTCGCTCATCTACACGCATGTCAAACAAATTTCAGTCCTACCATAAAAAGGTAGGGAGGGTGGGAATATGGTCCCATTTGGTGGGGGGGAATATGGTCCCATTTATGACTGTAGATTACAAATATTCCTACAGTATATCCCCTTGCAATAAGAGTGACCTTTAAAAACTGTCTAGAACTTTAACTATGTGAACATTTTGTTCCTTGGTACTAAAAGGAGAAAATATCACATAGAATGTCTATCCTGCTAATCACAATTCTTTTATTTACAGGTTAAACGGACCAAACAATTTAACTTGGCAGAAGCAATGTAATCATTGTCATCATTTGGACCTTGGAATCAACCTAACCCCTGAATCACCTGAATCTAGTTATGTAGCCACGGTTACCGCTATCAATAATCTTGGAAGTGCTTCTTCATTGCCATTTACATTCACATTCATGGATATAGGTACGTTTTATTTCACTTTTTATAGGTGTCATACTCTGGCACATGAACATAATTTTAAAAATCACTTAAATGTTTTATACATGGTTGTTTCAAAATGGATAGTGGTTGATAGAAAGTAGCCAACAGGCATAGGCAAAGGACAGATGTTACTTTGATACAAGTAAAAGGGTGTGTGATCCTAGAGCTCTTGTAGATGTGGCTATGTAAAATTATTCTCTCTATTGGAGAAGTAAGAGCCCCTAGCTTCAAATCCCGTGAAGGGACCAGCTGCCAGTGATACCACCTGACTACTAAGGAGAAGGCCTTAGCAGTAAGCCCTTCTTTGCAGAGGTGTCTTTTTACCTCCATGGCTACTCCATCATTCTAAGTTAGTTCTGGGCTAGAGCAGCTGGTGCAAACTAGAAGTAAAAGGTATCAGGATTCAAATGCATCTTGCTCTGAGAATATTTACCTCCACCTCTCTCATCAGCTTGGTTGCTGCAGTGAGCCAGTTGCAGCACATTTCTGAGCAAATATAATTGGCCCAGTTGAATCAAAGGCCAGTCTCAGGCATTCTCAAATTCTACCCATTCCAGGTAGCGTTTCTGGTCTGCTTGAAGTTCCAGCCTCATACTATGTGTTTCTCTTCTCTGTTCCCACAGCACCTCTTTTCATTCATACTGCTAACTACAAGTCTGAGCATAAGCATGTGCTATGCATTTTCCTGTGACACTTCTCCCCATCCTACCTTTCATCTCTTTATAGAGACTATTCATCTCGAAGCCACCTTCTTTTCCTCTTTCCTTCTATCCTTTTGGTCCTATGTCCCTCCCTTTCCTGTAACTATTTCTACCCATATTTCTCACTAGCCACCTCTGCCTTCTCAGTCATTGCAACTCTTAGGTTTGGCAAATTGGTTTTCTTTAAATCATTGAATTAAGTGGAATTGACATGATCACTAATGTTGGTGGTAGCTTATTTGGTAAAAGGAGGATAGATTAAGGGGAATTATTTTAATGACTCAGAGGCGATCAAACTTCTTATTTCTAAAAGCCATGGACTTGCCTCTTATTTATTGCACCAAATTTGATGGTTTTAACTCATCTTAGAAATGAGCTTTGTTCAACTCTTTATAGCTCATGTCTATGTGTAAGGCAATTTCTGACCATGGAGCCCGAATCACACTTTTTTGTTTGTCCTGGTGACCAGTGATGCCCCTTCCTCCGTGGGACATCAAAATCAAATTTGTCAATGCCTCTGTGAGCAGATGTAGTCTTCAGTGGAGAGATGAGGACCAGGTGCTGCAAAACCGACTCCGATACCGTCCCAGGAACAGCAGATCCTGGAATATGGTAATTGTCTTTAGAGTGAAGGGGGAAAACAAGGAGGGATTTTAATATTATTGCACAGATCTCTGTCTTTTCATACCATTCAAATGTGGAGTTTAAGAATATTTAACCTAAAAGTATATACTAGAGATATACTGGAAAGTGATACACACCTCTGTTTATTTAAGAAATACCTTGAATTCTGATCACTAATTTTGAAATTTTTTAAGTCACAAGCTTCCATAAACCAGTATTAATTTTGTATAATTTTGAGTGACCCCCGACCCCATTATTACTTTTTAGTAATTTTTCAGCATATTAGAAAGAGAAATATTAGGGAATGTCCATAGAGGCTTAGATAGAATTTTGTATTCCAAAGATAAAGCCCCGCACTTTGATATACTATTAGGCATTAATTTTTTACAATAAAAAGTTTAGGATTATAATCTCTTTCAGTATTTTTGTAAAATATAATGGCTTATAATGACAATGGATGAGTTTCACATATAGCTGATGCTCAAGAGAGTTTTAGTAATTAAATATTTCTTATATAATTAACGTTTTCTGTTTGAACCCAGTTCTGTATCTATGTTAAAATATGCATCACATTCTAATTGTGACCAAAGAAAAAATAATCTCTAACATAGAAACTTCTCCAAGGCCTTTTTGAAAACTAGTAATTTTCAACGTTTAGTCCTTTTTCAGCTGGTTTCCAGATCCCCTGTGGAACTAATATAGATAGGTTCTTAATCTCAGCAATTTTTTTTATGAGAAGCTGTTATTTCAGATTAACATTATGTGTTTTCAATAACCCAGTCATTGATATTTCTTCACATTGAATGGCAGTACTGAAAAAGTAAAAAGGGTTATCAGGTCTAGTTTTTTACCTTTATGTTAAAATTATTTAAATTAATTTAGTATTAATAGGCATCTTTAAAAATCTGTCTCATTCAAGGTTAATACTACAAATGCCAAAGGAAGACATGATTTTCTGGATTTGAAACCATTTACGGAATATGAATTTCAGATTTCCTCTAAGCTACATCCTAATAAAAGTATTTGGAGTGACTGGAGTGAAGCATTGAGAATACAAACACCAGAAGAAGGTATGTGTCAAAAAGAAAGAAAGAAAGAAAGAAAGATGGGTGGTTGGGCAAGAAAGGAGGGAAAGAGAAAAATACAATGATTTCCTTGGAGTGGAATCTCTAAAATACTGGTACTGAATCAAAAAGTATGATTGCAATGATTAACAAGTTAATTTTGACATGAACTTAAGGACTGAAACTGTCCAGGAAGATATGTTTATATTGGTAGGAAGTTTTTAACATTAGGTAAGTCTTACTGTTGCTTGCCACAGGGTTGGCATGTTGCTTACAAGCTTATGCCTCAGTAATGTTTGGTTTTTCACTTACTATCACAGTAACTCTCTCTTACACTACAAAGGTAAACCAGAAATTGATTTCATTCTTTTATAAAAGTTAAACCTTGATGCCCTTTACCTCTTTGATTCTATGAAAATTAATAAGGTTTTATAAGCCACACTAAAAGCTTTAAAGAAGGAAGACTCTGGAGACGTAACATTTTAAAGTAAAATTTAACATCCAGCCATCTTTGTCCTCCAAATATTGCAGCATTGCACGTCTTCACGCCTTTGATACTCACTGTTCATAGCTATGAAAAGGATATCAAACATGTTTTTTAGACTTACGTACTTTTCTTTTTGGTAATTACAGGGGAGACAATTTTATTGAAGTGATCAAATATTTTATTAAAGCAAAAATGCTTATATGAACTTTATGCCAATATTAACAAATCTTTGGAGACAAAAACAGCCATCTGAGTAGTAGTTTTCAAAAGCTCTCAATTAGTAATATAGTATGGAACTTATATAATTTGTGCAAATTTAGCTTAGAGGAAAATTATTGGCATATAACCCATTGCTTTATTATCTGGAGATTTTGTAATATTAATGTTTATTTGTGAAACTCATGGATGTGTGTGTGTATATAAACTAGACTTGTGATTAAGTAACATTCATTTTTTGTGAAGTACTAATGGTTTTTGGTAGCTGATGACATTATCAATGATACCTCAATGACATTCAAGGACCTAAAGAACCTATTAATAAAACACAATTCCTAATATATAAATTGTAGAATAATTGTATATTTTCCTTTCTCCTTGTATGAATTGCATCTCTCTATTTAAAAAAATAATTGCATCTCTCTATTTAAAAGTGAATTCATCCAACAAATTAGAATTTATTTCCTCTCATTTTAAGATAAAAATCTCTTAAATTAATGTTGAGCCACTTGCTCACTGCTTAAATGCTTGCCATTTTTATAATTCAGAGTTTACTCTTATTGTCCTTTTGTTAGACGTAGTCAACATAATGTAGCTCTTAAAAATATCTCATGGGTTAGATTTTGTTTATACATAGTACAGATAAAATTAATGAAAATGGGCCATATTTTGTGTCCAAATCCAAGGTAGTAAATAGGCTAAGAAATATTTAAGTTATATTACATTAGGCTAAACTATAAATAAGGAAAACTCTGGGCTTGTGAATTCTTGTCATTCTTACTCACATTGGATAATGACCTGTTTAGAGATGTGTGAAAAGGTTTTAAGTGTTTATCTGTTGAATTAAAAACCCTTCAAGGTAAGACAGTAACTTTCCCATATCCTATAAAATAAACTACCATCATAACAATGAGTGCAGCACCATATTAGAGTTATGAACTCATGGATGGTTGTGAATTGAGCCAAGGAAGCTGGCTTATTCAGATTAATTGCAGGCATTCATAAAGAAAGAAACCTGTACTCTGAGACATAACACGGCACCAAGCTCTCTTGGCTTCCTTTCAATGTCTGAATCTCCCTTTTTGGTGTTTGATCTTTCTGTGGGTTGTTACAGGATCTCTTCTCTTACTCTAAGCTGCATGGTTTCACCTTTTACCACTACTTCTGTCATCAGTTTCTTTATGAAAAACCAACTGATGGAAACGTAAAAGGTGTGAAATTTTTTTTAGTACTTCTTCCTTTAAATGTGTACTCATACCGTGTTTCCCCGAACATAGGACCTAGCCGGACCATCAGCTATAATGCTTCTTTTGGAGCAAAAATTAATATAAGACTGGGTCTTATATTACATTATATAAGACCCAGTCTTATGTTATAGTAAAATAAGACTGGGTCTTATATTAATGTTTGCTCCAAAAGACACATTAGAGCTGATGATCCAGCTAGGTCTTATTTTAGGGGAAACACGGTATGTAACTTGGCATTTAAAAAAAAATACTAGTAAGCATTTTTTTTTAATTACTCTCTAAAACTGTGAATGATCCTTTGCTACCAAAACTGAGAGCAATATGTTGTCTTCTCATAGATTGGGCACAGTTATTTATATCATGTCAGCCAAGAATGAGGCCGTTATTTACTCCATATGGCCCTTTCCTGTGTCATTAAATTTAATTCCAGCCATGGCCCTCCATGAAAAACACTTTTAAATGACGACTCAGTAAGGAGTAGGAGGAAAGAAACCACTTCTCGTGTTTAGGAGGACAGTCCCACAATCAGTATCCATCAAAGGCAGGCCCAATACTGGAAAGTGAGCAACTATATTTTGTTTCAAGTGGGAAAGCACTCTTGATTTTGGACTGCATGGTGTCCAGACATACCTGAGAATATGCCCAGGTGTTGGGGGAAAGTGATCCCTCATCACTCAGAACACCCAGGAGGAGACTCCAAAATAAAGATGAATGAGCCATTCCTTAGAACTGTATTAGCAATCAAATTAGGTGTTTCTGTCTATTCATTCATCATTTTTAAAATCTCATTTTCATGTTTTGGTCCTGCTATTGTGGACACTTAATAAGGAAAGCATTACATGCTTACACTTGTGCCAGAGCGGTAAAGGAGGAATTCTCTCATATCATGGTGATGACATAGGTGATTAGTGAGAGATCCCCAAGAGGGAGAAAATGCAGGGTTACCTGCTGCAGCCACTCTTCCTTATATTGAGACAAGCTAGGTAATTCCTTCATTCACCTGTAATTTTAAAACATTGCAAAAATTGGGTAGATGTGAACAACTAAATACTAGAGATTATTTTTATCATCTTGGTTAGCAAGCATTTCATAACAGTCTAGCTCAAGGGTCAGCAAACATTTTCTGTAAAGGTCCAGATGGTGAATATTTTCAGCTTTATGAACCACACTATCTCTGTCACAACTACTAAAATTTGCTATTGTACCGTATTTCCCCCAAAATAAGACCTAGCCAGACCATCAGCTCTAATGCATCTTTTGGAGCAAAAATTAATATAAGACATGGTCTTATTTCACTATAAGACCCGGTCTTAATATAATATAATATAACATAACATAACATAATATAATACTGAGTATTATATTATACCGGGTCTTATATTAATTTTTGCTCCAAAAGACGCATTAGAGCTGATGGTCCGACTAGGTCTTATTTTCAGGGAAACAGGGTAGTGTGCAAGTAGCCATTGACACTATATACATATTTAGACAAAGCTGTGTTCCAATGAAACCTTTTTTATGGACACTGAAGTTTGAATTTCATGTAATTTTCAAGTCATTAAAAATGATTCTTCTTTTGATTTGTTTTCTACAATTTAAAAATGTAAAAACCATTATTATTAGTTCACAGGCTGTATAAAAACAAGGAATGGGCCAGATTTGGCCCATGAGCATTGTTTGCTGACTCCTAAACTAGCTCAACTTGAAAGTATCATACTTGTGTCTTTTTGCCTAAGGCTTGAGGAAATGAGAATGAATGGCTCTTTACCCTTCTAAAGGGATTTATATCCAAGCATTTTTATTAAAAAGAAAATGTTATGTTTGAGATCCGATGCCAGTCCTTAGCCTCTTTTCTTCTTTTGGTCTCCTCTAAGCCCAACAACTACCTTTAAAGAAGCAAATGCCTAAGCTCCCCAATAGGAAGAAATACTTTCCATGAAGCTCTCCAAACAGAAACCAATGAAAACAATATTTGCTTCTCTGGACGGTCTGTGGGGAATGTGTGTGTATCAGGAACTATGCCAAGTACTGAGACACAATGATAAACAGTCAGATCCTCAGACTCAAGGGCTTATACTCTATCTTGGAACATCAGGGAAAGATTCCTGGAGGACATGCCATGAAGAAGAAATGCCAAGTCCAAAGGGAATCTTGTGGCTTTCCTCCATCTGGAACATATGGCCTCTAAAGTCATTGTAGTAGGTGAAAGGAGTTAGGTCTTCCTTGAAGTACTTGATTCTCTTGAATTCTGTGAAATCTCACATTCCTAGTTTTCATTCTACCTAACTGGCCAATTCTTGGTCTCTTTTGCTAGCCAACCTCAATCCCTAAGGCTTTACACTGGACCCCCTTCTTTATCAGGTGACCTCATCCAATCCCATGGCTCTAAAACTGGATGGATGGATGGATGGATGGATGGATGGATGGATGGATAGGTAGATATAGAGATGTAATATTTAGTTTCAGTCCTGGACTCAATCCAGAACTTCAGATTTGTGTTTCAATCACCTGTTCCATATCTTCACTTAGATGTCAACAGACATCCCAAACCTCACATAACTTAAAAAAACTTTTAATTTTTCTCCAAAGCAAAATATTTACAAAATACTTCTGTTCCACTCTTTTCCATCTCAGTAAATGACCTACCATTTTTCTAGTTATGCAAGTCAAAAATTGAGAAGTTACCCTCAAATGTTGCTTTTCTCCCATTTCCCCATATCAGCAATTGATTCTGTCTCCTAAACATATTCAAAATCTATTCATTCATTCTGTGGCCACTATGATCATCGTAGTTTTAGCTACTTTCTCATTACAAAGCATAACAACAAAATGAACACTATGAACGCTTATGAACCTACAATTCAACTTAAATACTGTAAAATTACCAATATATCCTTACCCTGGTATGCGTCCCCAGAAGTAACTACTATCCTGGATTGTATGTTTATGAATCTCATACTTACATCATAGTTTTCTGAAAAGTATGTATCTCTAAACAATGTCTAGTTTTTCTCATGTTTGAACTTAAAATTATATCTTACATGCAATCTTTTGCAACTCACGTTTTTTCCCATCAGTGCTGTACAGCACTCTAACCAATGCCTCCTTTGACTTTAGTATGGATGAAACATTCCTGTTTCTATGAAGAAAAAAATCTCACCTTTCACTTGTGATCTGGATGTTAAAAGGTTATGTTTCTAAAAAAAAGAAAAAAAAATTGGTGGAGGGAGTATTCAGCTATGTCAAATGCTGCTTAGAATACCAGTGCAATAAGAACAGAGAAGTGGCCATTAGCTTTGGCAACACAGAGTTCATTGCCAAACAGAAGCAGTGTCAGTAGAGTGATGGGCACAAAATCTCAGTTGGTATGGGTTGAGAGTGAGTATGATGTGAGGGAATGAAGACAGGTGACAATTCACAATTCTTTAAGAAGTTCTGTGAAGGGGAGCAGAGATTCAGAGCAGTAGCTGTACCAGGATGTAATATTAGGACATTTTTTGTCTCTTTGTTTTTGTTTTTAGGATCAGAAATAATATAGTATGTTTGCAAGGCAATGATAAAGGCCCAGTAGAAAGGGGAGAAATTAATGATACAGGAAAAGTGGGAGAGAGGGTGGGATCCAGAGCTCAGGTTACAGGACTGAACTTTGATGGAAGTAGAGATACTTCATCCACAGTAAAATCAGTGGGGGTACTGCGTTAGGGATGGAGGAGTTTGTAAGTTTTCATGGTGGGAAAATGAGGGAATCCCTGCATGATTGCTTCCTTTTGCTCAGTGAAGTGTGAGGCAGAGGCTTCAGTTGAGAGAAACAGATCATTGAATGTGGGTGGGGTGGGTGGAGTAACTAACAGGATAGCCTTTGGGAAGGAACACCCATGTGGATGATAAACCATCAAGAATAGTGACAGAAAGAGGTGAAAAGAAAGCAAGAACCAAGTGTTAAAAAGTCGTCAGTCAAAGAGTCAGGAGGGGGGAAGTCTATATGATAACATCTGAAGGTGAGAACCCTACCATGAAAAACTTGTTTAATCAAGTAAGTAGGTGTTTGAAAGATCTGTTTGAATTGGATTGTTTGAAACTAGATTTTAGATAAATATATCACAACCTAAAGAGTAGACGTTAAGGAACAAAGACAGTGAAGGATGACTTACCTTTCTCTTGCCCTACTGAGAGCATGACTTGGACCAAAAATTTAGTCCACTACCTAAAACCACTCAAGATATGCCTTTTCCATACTTACTTTTTTATTAAATTCTCCAATTTCATTGTTTTTGGAGATCTTTATTGTTCTCTTAGCTACTTGCTAAAACTTCTGCAGAGATGGCTTCCCACCCCGATTCAGCGGCTCTCGTCCACACCCCTGCACTACCTTGCCTTCAGATACGCCTGCTAATCGCAGAAGCAACAACACATGACTCGGTTCTGATTTGTTTGTTGCACACATTGTTTCACAGAATCCTAGAATCTTGGGATGTTAAAGTTGAAAGAATTCCTGAAGTCATTTAGGCCAATCTTTTGCTTAACTTGGGATCTTTTTTTTTTTTTTTTTAATTTTTTATTGGTGACTCTAGTTATCCCTACAATATTTCCCTTTGCATAGGAGGTAGTTTCATCTCAGGAGAGCTGACTTCCATTTCTCAATATTTGTATATTTAATCATTTGTACCCATTTGTTTTGTAATCCAAAAAAACGTGGACAAATTGGCCTATGACTTTCCTTTCCTCACCTGCCTATAATAGTTTTATCTATCTTTTGCTAGGTGACACTGTGGTTAGAACTTTAAGTGATTTTGTGGGAGCTAAGTGCCAAAAATTATCTTTAATATTAGCCCTTACATTGCTTTAAGCAGCAGTGGTTTCACACCCTTGGTCATGAATAGTTACACTTTGAAATGCATGCAGATTCAATTAATAATATCTCTCCCATAGCAGCTTACACTGCAAGAGAGCACCATTAAAATTTCAGTTTCACTTGTAATGTCTCCTTTGAAGAGAGTATGATTCTAAAATTCGATTGTTAGCTCTGTTATAATATGGTAGGTTGTAGATCTTTAATGAGGCAATGAGTGTTCCCTTTAAATTTCTTACCAATATGTAATTAACTGAAGACATTTAGCTCAATGGAACAAGTCCACTGGCTTTCACACTGAGCATACCCAAGTTTCCATGTCCTGCTTATGTGTCAATGTCTGGATTACCTAGTTTGTGAAGTGTTCAGATCTTTGCTCAACATAGTGAACTGTAGTGGAAGAGCACGGTCCTTGGAGGCAGTTAGATCGGGCTCAGCTCTCAGTTTTGCCATTTACCAGCTATACGTCATTTGTAAATAATTTAGACTTTGTCAGCTGTAAAACAGGTGCAATCACACACCCCTGCAATGTGTGAGGATTAAGTGAGATAAAGTATATAAAGCATCCAAATATTACCTGGCATATAATAAGTGGCTAATAAATGTCAGGTTCCCTTGCCTTCTGTGGCCTGTGCTTTTTTCCTTTTTTTGCATCTGGACTAGCAGAAAAGTCCTGACTTGATTCTTGGGTCACTCTTCATAGTCCTGAAGGATTGAGAGCATTTTCAGATGTTTTATGTAGGTATGCCTTACCTCTAACTCCTCACTGCAAGGGTAAATAGTACCACTGGTGGAAGGGAAGGGGGTAGAAAAGAAGTGAATATTTAGAGAAAACAAAGGAAAAGACAGTACAAGAGGCAGGAAGAGGCAGTGACAAAGGAAGAGACTAGAACACTAATAAGGCATACCTAATGTGGAATGCAAATTCTACAGAGAAATCATAAGCCTTCTCAGAGCCAGGCAACTGCATGATACAGAGGGAAAACCACAGACTATGCAAATAAACAGACCTGTGTTCAAAGCCCAGCTTCTCTGATTATAAGTTCTGGGATCTTGAACAATTCCTTTACCTCTCAGCACTTCAGTTTTCAAATGAAGAAAACAACAGGTAAATTTACTGAGTGTTTACCATGTGTCAGCACTCTGCTATTCATTTAAATACTCGCAACAGCCTCAGGTACAGAATTATGATCTTCAATTGACAGATTGAAGATCAGAGGACACTGGCTTAAAGACGTGGTTAATATTTATTCAAAATCACAGAGATGGAATTTGCTCATAGATGGTCTGGCTCTGGAGCTCACACTTTAACCACTGCACTCAAGCTATGTATGTCATGGCAGTGCGGAGGACATGGGACTTAACTGTGAATGGACCCACGTGGGACCTGCCCGTAGAATGTGCTGGTACATGCGCTTCTTTCCTTTCTGTCCTCCTCTCCTGGCTGCTTGTCTTCTGTTATCCAGGTGGGACTTAATTTTCTGGAAATTTCCATCAGGTTAAATGGAATTTGTTACCTTAAATACACTCTGTCAATGTTAAACAAGTTAGGTTGGGGCAATTAAAGCCTGCTTTCAGGGATTGCTTCTATTGATTCCATCCCTGGCTGTAAATGAAAACAAATCTGATAATGGGAGAAATAAAACAACAACTACTACTACTATTACTACTACTACTACTACTACCACCACCACCACCATGTTTCCCCGAAAATAAGACCTAGTCAGACAATCAGCTGTAATGCGTCTTTTGGAGCAAAAATTAATATAAGATCCGGTCTTATATAAGACCATGTCTTATATAATATAAAATAATATAAGACCGGGTATAATATAGTGTAATGTAATGTAATATGATATAACATAATATAATATAATATAATATAATATAATATAATATAATATAATATAATATAATATAATACTGGGTCTTATATTAATTTTTGCTCCAAAAGACGCATTAGAGCTGATTGTCCAGCTAGGTCTTATTTTCGGGGAAACACGGTACTACTACTACTACTACTACTACACACACACACACACACACACACACACACACACACACATACGCACACACAGGTTGATTATTCAGTTTCAAGTATGTTTGATTGACTTTCTCAAATTAGGTCATATTTGACCGTTGTCTTAAAGATTGGTTGGTGGTTATTTTCTCTATCAGGTCATCCTGTGTTTTAGCATCAAGTAGATAATATTGCCTGCTTTGTTCCTTCATCATTTAACCAATAGTTACTATTACATTCTAAGCACTGTGCTAGGTAGGAGAAATATTAAGATGCATAAGATGGGCCTTCCTTTCAAATAGATCATTGTCTAATGACAATAAAACCAAATGATTATACAACATAAGGTCAGGAATGGAGATGAACACAAAGTTTATCATTTGTATTTTGTGCTTTTACAGGATCAAAAAATGTTTTCCATGTCATTTATGTCTTTATTTTTGGCTGAGAATTCTTTCTTCATTCCAATAAAAAAGAAATAACTACATATACTATCTTTGAGTTATTTTATTAATACATGTTTTAAGAGTGAGTTAGGAATCTAATTTTCTCATCATCACTTTTTTTTTAATTGTTTTTAGGTAACTGTGCTTTCTATCGCCAAAGATATACAAGTTCATTGTTTAACAAAAGAAAAATACTGGGGCACAAAGAAAATGGAAATTACCTTATAATCTTACTCTCCCAGAATCATGTATTAAATAACCCATGGACTTTTAAAGGTTTCATATTGTTTATATATGTGAAAATATGTTTTCTCCCCTTCAAAATAGAGCCTACCGGGATGTTAGATGTCTGGTACATGAAACAGAACATTGACTACAATAGACAACAGATTTCTCTTTACTGGAAGGTAAGTTGTCAGTGTCAACTTAAAATTCAGGAAAATTATTTATTTGTTTTTGTTTGTTTTATTTTGCTTTTATTGAGATATAATTGGCATGTAAAGAGAGCTAGATATTTGAAAAATATGTTTCAAGGACAGAAAATGACCTTTTATTTCCATAGTGGCTTTCATATGAGGCTTCAGAGACTTTTTCAGAGCTCATTGTCTCAGCCATATCATCATGATACTTGATTCAATATCAATTACTTTTGCCAGATAAGGGTGAGAGCTCTGAGTGAGTTCCTTCCTCCACACAATCACATCTTTCCTTCACCCACTTCTTCATCTTTTCCTCATCAAAGCCCCTTCCCATCCCCAAGCATGTCCACCCTCTGACACCATCTCTTCTGACTCTTGTCCCCTCTCTACCCACCCCCTCTCTCCTACGTACAATGCGCCCCAGCAACCATGCCGCCTGACTTACTCAGTTTTAGGGAAATTCAAGATGGGAAATCTGCGGGTATGGATATTTAGGAATATATTTTCTATAGTCATTGAAAATTGAGAGGGTGGACAGATAGCTGCCCTACCTCAGGAACACAAATAATAGTAGAAAATAATACAAATAGGAGCGGAAAGCTGCTTTTCCTCGGGAACAGTAGTAAAACAATAGTAAATTAAACAACCTTTCAGAAAACAGTGCAGCCTAATGTGATTACAGGATGTGAAAGTTTCACAAAGTGCTGAAAACAGGCACTGTTGTTTCCTTTAATCCTTAAAAAAACCCTGCGAGGCAGGTACTAGATCTCCCCACTTAAATACAAAACCTGAGGGTCAGAGAGAAGAAATTGTTCCCCAACATCACCCAGCTACTAAGTGCAGAGCTGGGACTGAAACGTGATCCGGAACTCTTTCTTCTACCCCTTGACTCATCTTTGTTGAAAGAAAATACGATTTGAATTGAGCTACTGATTGGCATGCTCATAATAAGAGGTGTTCAGGTGAGCTTTACTCCTCTGTATTTCCTTTATTCCCCCAAACCTCTCACTACACCCCTTCCAGTTATGGGTAAATAAACAGTTTGGGAACTAGAAAGCTGATAAGCACAAAACCGGAAGAGTCAGACTTATAAAGTCCTCTGACGGAGTTAGCGTGATAGGTTTTGATAGTTGCAGTCTTCTTCAGATTTGAGAAATGAGCTCTTTCTCCCTCTTTCCTTCCTCTCTCTTACCCACAAAACGTCTGGTATAAGAGGAGAGACTGCAGCTTGGTGAGTCACCATCAAGCTCTTTACTTTGAAACTAAAACGTGAGCTTAAAATTTATTTTAAAATAAAGCCATTTTTAATAGCAAGACAATTCTCAAAGCAAGAAATTGAAAGCGGTCATTTGTATGACTACTACAGAAGAACCCAGCTCAATTCTTGGCTATCGGTTTTCATTTTCACAAGTAAGCAACTGGTTAAAACCAAAATTCCTTCTCCCATGAAGATTCCTCCTCCCCAAATGTCCTCAACAGAGATCTGAAAAGATAAGCTGTTTTAGCCCCATTTTACTGCTCTCTACTCCAGGGTATGTCTCTGTAGAACGAGGTTAATGATACGACGTCTTGCCTGTGTCACTGACAAGACTTTTGTGCGGATCTATAAATGAGAGGACACAAACTTAGAAAACTCCCTGGTCCCACCAAAGAACAACTGAGTGGCACTACTTCATGAATTGTTACCCTAGCAGGGAAAACTACACACCCGGTGTTGTGCCTGGGTGCTTCTCACTGTAACAGAGAGAGTTTGGAACAGGTGTGATCATGGTACTCATGAAACAAGTATCAGAGCGAAGTCAGAATAAGCCGTTGGCCACAGGCAAGGCTCAGCACACGTACACATGCAGATTCTTCTCTGCTTCTCATTTTGATCTTGTCCAGAATGCTGACACATCTTAGGTTCTAAAATGAGGTTTTGGAATTCAAAGGGACTTTAATCCTCTTCTAGTTCACCTTTCCGCTCATAAACATTGTACCTGCTCCAGCCAGGACAGACAGATGTCTCTGCTGGGATCCTCTTAAAATAGAATTCCACTTCGAAGGCTGTCCATGCCAGAATCGGCATCTCTTATTGTTAGAAAACCTTTCCTTCTATGGAGTCAGAATTGTAGATGGCTTTGGACTGGGACTGGCTCGAATAAGACACCCAAAATGCCAATACTATAAGCTTCTATAACTGGACACCAGATAGTAGCCAGGACAGAGCACCTTTAAAACCTTCAGTGACCGTCCAGCCTGAGAGGCTCCTTAAGGAAAGTTGGATCTGGTCCTCAGCTTTGCAAGTGCGTTACAGGATGAAGTCCGTTATGCCCAAATCCTGGGCTTCTTCAGTGGCTCCAGATAGGCCACTCACCTGTGAGTGGGGATAAAACACCAACCAGAGTTCTGAGATGAGCAGGCCTGCTTTGGACCACAGAATCACAGACCTCTAGAGCCAAAGGGAATTTAAGCAGTAATTCAGTCCCACCACCATTTTACAAACATGGAAACAAGTCTGGCAAGGGGAAGTGATTTTTAATGAGAGGATTTGGGGTCAGAGGGTGCTTGCTCATTACTGAGAGCCTTTCCCGGGCAGAAATCACTGGCCCTTCTGTTTGGAACCACTCCTGTCCCACTAGTATGAACGGGGCTTCCTTGGGCCACTCTCAGGCAGGCTTGGGAATTTGCCAGGGTGGTGGCATGACGCAAGGGACTCATCTAAATGTCAGACGAGAAAAAAACGCTGCAGTCAGATTAGGTGCTTTGTGGTGGGACCCAGGTCAGACCTCACTGAGGAAAGGAAGCAAAGATATATGTGTGATGGGTTTTTTTGTGTTTGTTCTTTTTTTAACTGTGATTAATACTGGGAAACCCAATGAGGGGACACCTCGACACTGCAGAGGGGAATTTCAGGTCTTAGCCCCAAAGGAAGCCCCAAGTAAAACCCCATTATCCTGTGAACAAAGTGAGAGCACGTTTTTCTTGAAGTTGGGGAAACCTTTCATTTTTGCAGGATGTTTACATTAGAGGAGAACAACCAGGAGCTGAATGGGCACAGCCCCTGTGTGTGTGGGTAAGCGTGTGAGTGTGTATGTGAGTGATGTGTGTGCATGTACATGCGTGTTGTATATGTGTGTGAATACAAAGGGTATGTGTGAATATGTGTGTGAATGTGTGTGAGACTTATATGTGTGAGGGATATGAGTGAGTGTGGGTATGTATATATGAATACATGTGTGAGTGTTAAGTGTATGTATGTGAATGTCTTAGTCCATTCGGGCTGCTATAACAAAACACTACAAACTGGATGGATTATAAACAACAGAAATCTATTTTGTGAAGTTTTGGAGGCTGGAAGTCCAAGATAAGGGTGCCCGCATGTTCTGGTGAAGGGCCCCTTCTGGGCTGCAGACTTCTTGTTATATCTTCACATGGTGGAAGGGGCTAGGGAGCTCTTTTATAAGAACATAAATTCTATTCATGAGGGCTCCACTCTCATGATCTAATCACCTCCCAGAGGCCCCACCTCCTAACACCATCACATTGGGCATTAGGATTCCAAAATGTGAATCTTGGGGACACAAATATTCAGACTATAGCAGTGAGTGAGTGTGAGTGTGCAGAAGATGTGTAAGGGGGCATTTGTGGGTACAAGTGTGCGTGTGAATGTGTGCAAATATCTGTGTGTCTGCAAGAATGTGAGTGTGTGAGTGTATGAGAGTGAAGGAGACCTTTGCTTTGTTGTACTGGTTCCCACATAATTACTCATTTTCCTACACCTTGGTTTCTCCCAATAGCTCCATTTCCTCAAAAATATCCTGTATTATTTTTTACCCTAGTTATTTTTAAGAGGAAAAGTACTTTCTATGTTGAAGCCAAAAAATACAACCTAATCCATGAAATACAATAAAAATACTTGGGTATTGTTAAAACAACAAATGCACTAACAAGTAGAAAGTGTTGCTCTGTCACAAACAACCCATTTTGTGTGAGCCCTTCACATGGGGCTTTTATTAATAGCAATCCTGTCCCTCAGATTCCCTCTATTACCTCCTTCTGTGCAAAGTTTCATCCTGTTTCCTTTGCTTTGATTAGCATTTCAATCCATGAGTTCAGTACACTTTCCTTCCAGTTAATACAACATGTATCCTTTAAGAAGAAAATCACCTTGGATGGATGGATGGATGGATGGATGGATGGATGGATGGATGGATGGATAGAAGATAAATACATAATGTATGAAAAGATATGACAATGGGCAAAGCCACATTAACCTTTCTAGTTTTCTCTGTTAATTTCTTCAGAGTCCTCTCACTGTCTTGATCATAGCAAATCACAAACTTTCTGAAATTGTGGTTGAGGCTATGGGTCTGGAAGAGAAATAGCTGTGTAAATAAAGCTGAATTTGTCCCTTCCTTCATTCAAGCAAACAAATATACTGAAGCCACTCGTTAGTATACCAAGGATGTGGAAGTGCACAAGACAAATCCAGTCCTCACGTCCTTGAACTCACAGTACAGCAGGACAGGAACAGGAGTAGGCACTCAGGCATTAAGGGGGAGTTCAAGATTCAGCTGGAGGGATGATGATGGTCAGGCTCACCCAGTAGAGCCAGGCAATGGGAGAGATGTAAGAGATGACCTCTCAGAAGACAATACTAGAGCTGAGTCCAGAAGAACAGGTGAGCCAGGAGTAGGGTGGGAGCACGTTTGGCAGGAGACCCTCTGGGGTCTGTGGTTTTAGCATGTAAAGATCACGGCAGTGAAGCACCATCCCATAGAAATATGATGCAAACCACAAATGCAAGTCACATGGGCAAATTGAAATTTTCTCGTAGCCACATTGAAAAAACAAAACAAAAACAGGTGTAATTATTTTTAAAAGATATTTTATTTAACCCAAATATATTTGCAATGGTTTCACTTCAACCTATAATGGGGATTTTGAAATTACGAATGAGTTGTTTTCCATTCTTTTTTCCTACTAAGTCTGTGAAAAATGGGGTGTCTACTAAGCGTCAGCCCAGCACAGTGGCTGAGTGTTCACCCTCCAGCTAGCAGCACATCTCAGTTCTGAGAGGCCACCCTTCCAGGGCTCCGCAGCTTCCTGTGGCTAGTAGCTCCCTACTGTGATGGACAGCGCAGCTCTTAGGCTTTGGCAAGTAGCACGGAAGAGAGTTAGGGAAGCTCTCGGTTGCAAAAGTGGGGAAAAGATGTAGTATTTTTTTATTAATTTGTTAAATGAAGTAACCCATTTTAATAAACAGCTACCCTCAAACCACGGAGGGTCAGAAGAAAGAGGAAATAACAGGCCCCATACACCAGCCTCAGAAAGACTTCTGGACTGCAGGTAGCTTCGTCAGCACATTTACTTTGTCCATTTCTCCCTATATTTCTCTATGTCATTTGAAGAATATTCCAACCAATATCACAGGGCACTGAAGGGATGAATTCTTTGGCCTCTTCATTGAAAGAGATTCAGTAAAAGTAGACAGTATTATTTGTAACCTGATTTATATTGATGTAGGACAAAAGCCTATTGTGAATCCCCAGGGAACACTGGCTGCCAGGAGCCTGAGGCCCTTGTATAATTATAGGAGGTATCTAATCTCAGAATCAATATTTAACTACAAAAGTAGCAGATGGCAAGATTTCAATAGTTTTATTCCAGTATTCACCTCTATGTCCTTCCGTTTCCCAAGCCTTGTCCTACCACAGGCTGGCACAGCGTTTCAGAAGGTAGATTCAGAAAGAACTGGTTGCTTTTTTCCTTGCTTACTAGTCACACACATTATACCAGCTATAATGGAGGGATTTCTGGCTGGATAGCAGAATGGGGTCAATGACAAAGATAAGAGGGTAGGTAGCAGAGAATTCACAGAAGACCGAAAACAGGTGGAAGGGGAGTTAAAGTTTTGCTCTTACAAAAGTTTCCATGATTTTGCTGTTTTTCTAGCTGTAAAACAAGATAGAAATTATGCGTGAGGTATGACTATCAATTAATCAGTTCAGTGAAGCAAAACACCTGGGAAATGTCTACAAAGTACTAGCATGACAGCAGTTAAGAGTGCATTCTCTAGATAGAGCTATGCAAACTGAGTTCAAGTTCCAGTTTTACCACTTAATGGCTGTTTGTTCTGAGCAAGGTGCTTAACCTCTCTGTGCCTTATTTACCAATCGAGTAAAGTGCAGATAATAATAGTATATACCATATGAGTTTATTGTTAAGATTAATGAGAGAATTGTGAAAAGTGTCTGGTAAGCCACTGTTAGGAGATAAACATTGTGTGTGACACAGGGTGTAAAGGTGAGCTAATAGGCTAGTGGGACGACAGATATATAGATCGATCATTTCAATAGTGATTTTTAAACTTCCAGATAAGGGTTGTCTTTTGAGTCACTCCTTCACTTGGACTGGGGTTGCTGAAGGCACTCATAAGTTCTGAAATCAAAGTACCCAGACTTAAACCCACAAATTATATGTACTTTGTAATCAACTGTATGACACTGGCGAGCTCCATATAGAACTGTGGCATACGCCGAGTCAAGACTGACAGAAGAGGCATATGAGTATGATGGGAAAAGTGCCAATTAGGAGGATTTTTATATTAGAGTGAGAGAAGGGAACTCACCCAGGGTCTTAAGATCTGTCATGCACCAAGCACTCTTTGAAACAGTTTGCTTCCATTAGCCCATGGGATTCTCCAACAAGCCTGTGCCATACATAGAATTATCCTCATTTTATCCTTAGGAAATCGGGCCTCAGAGGAGTAAAATAATTTGCCCAAGGTCACACAGCTGCTATGTGGTGGAGCAGGAAAGCAAAGGATCTTCCTTTCCCCCTCCAAAAAAACCTAAGCCAGAAAACCTAAATTTACTAATTTAAATCATTTCCCACAGGACAGAGCAGAAAGAAAACTGAAGGAGAGCAGCAATAGGAAAGCTTTTCCTTTTTAGCATACTCTTACCAATAGAAGTGGGTGACAGTGACAGTAGGAATACTGGCTTGGGACCAGCCTCAGCACTGCCCAAGAAGCTACAAGAAGTACTACCAGGTCTTTAAGAGTAAATCCCAACGATGCCAGAAATAGTCCTGACATCTCCTTCCTCTCTCACATCCACCAGGGGGCGCACTAAAATCTCACATTACTTTTCTGTAGAGACTACTTGGGTCAGTTTCTTAACCTCTCCAAGCTTCAGCACCCTCATCAGAATGGGGAGTTATAAAGACTAAATGTAACAATTGTTGTAAAGCTCCTGATTCATGGTATGGCCCAATGAATGATAATTTCTCCCTTATCACCCACCCACATAAACAAATACTGGAGTAAAAATAAGTTCATCTGGAAAGACCCAACTGGCTCCTCAGGTCACAGTCTTCTGGGTTCACAGCTTGTCTCCTTGTGACTCAGGGCCTGTTGTCTCTGGAAAAAAAGAATTCTGGATCTCCACCCTCCCCAAATTGCTCATGTCATGTCTGCTGTCGATGCTCCATGTCAGAATGTACCACAGCCTCACAAGTAGAGAAGCTCCTTTGCAACTTTGGGCCAGAAGAGTGACTGGGGATCCCAACTATGAAACATGGTGACTCAGACGTACCAGTTCATTGTCTCAGACTCACCAATATAAGGAGCAGAGGGGTCACTAGTTTAGAAGTCAGGAGCCCTGGATTCCACTCTCACCTCCTTCATGTATCCCGTGAGTTTCCTTAAGCAAGTCACTTCAGGCTCTAGTTCTTAGTTTCCCCATTGATAAAGTGAAATGTTGGATCAATTGTTAATCTGGAGTATTGCTGCAGGTTCTGCTGTTCTGTGGTGATTATTCCATTCCGTCAGAGCCAAGTGTAATCCAGGGGTGATGGATTACATGCAAACTTTATATTGTTACTATTTTTTAAAACCAAACAAATTATATTGTTTTCAGTTGCTTCCGTTGCTATGAGCCCAGTTGGATAAATATCTGTCTTCCTATTGTCTTAATTGAATTTTTTTGTTCCATGGACCCTGTTGGCCAAGTTAGGCTCGTTTTTTAATTTGGTTAAGGAGATCAATTACCTGAGAGAGGTTAACCTTAATCCCAAAGCTTGAGCTTGACATTTTATACAAGCATATCTCACAGGATACCATGTTTATTTGTCTAACTACCTCAACCCCACCCTTACCTTCTCACTGACATTTTCAACTCTAAAATATAGGATATGGAAGGGAAAATGCAAAGGTATGGATCGAGGCTCTTTGCTACCATCTGGGAACCTTCACTCATCTTTTAGATCCACACCTCTGTTTACTGTGATCAGCTAGATTTCCACTGCAGTGACTAGGCAAGGTCACTGGATCCAAGATGACTTGACATTTCCCCCTTCTTTCAGCACTCTCCTGTAGGATTGAATGAGATTGCTGAGGTGTCTATGAAGGATGATGAGAGGGTGATTATAAAGGCTGATGTGCAAGGCGTTTTTCCCAATAAGGGCTGTTTTCTTAGTTGTCAGAGCGGGACTGAAGCCTTGTGGGTCCCTGGCAAGAATGCGGAGCTTGGTGAATTCAGTTAACTCTGGAGGATGCATTAGGGTGGGGGTGCATAGAGTGGGGGTGGGATAATAGTCCTACCTCTGGACCTCCAGAGGAGACAGATAGGAAGAACAGAGGGACAGATAGCTGAGGAAATGATCTTCCTTAGCCAGCTTTTGTTTTAATTAATCCTGTTTTTTTTCTCCTATGACGAAGGGCCTGTTTATTATCAACAGTGTAGAATACCGCAATGTCAGAAGTATTCATTTATTTTAATTCACACAACAGGCTTATGAAATCAGCTGTGATGGGCATTTGAAATGCTAATTTTCTCGGTCCTTGCCAGTACACAAAGATGTTGTCTAGGGAAAGGATGACTGTACGCAAAAGAGCCCTCAGCAGCATGACACTTGTCTGGTGCATTGACCACGGTTCAAGATCTAGCTTGGGCCTTGTGGATCCAGAGAGGCACTTAGACAGGACCTGCATTAATCAAGCTCTCAGAGACTAAAATATAATAAAAAACTGGGTGTTCATAGATTAATTTATAGTGAAAAATACAGCTGTTGGGCCAACCAGAAGGCTTGAGTCAGCAGATAAGAACATTCTCTCTCAGTATACTAATTACTTTGGATGCCAAATTATAATCAGAAGAGTAATTTATTCACTTAAAGTGAAAAATACAAATTTTAAGTGAACCAGATGTTCATGTTAGCTCAGTCTCTTCTGACAAATAAATTATGTAGGAAACCAAATTATTAGAAGATTGCTTAGGGAGTAGGGAATCAGAGAAAGGGGTAGTTGCCAATCCCAAGGTGTGTCTTTCTGCAGCTTGAGGCTACCCCACACCCCATGTAAAGAACAGCCTTGCTAAGAAAACTATAATGCCTGAGACTGGTGACCTAAGCCTTCCTCTCCCTGCACTAGGCATGGGCGGGCACTGTGAGGTCTGGCCTTGGCAGCTCTCCATTTTCATTGCTTGTTTACCATGGTCCTTATCCAAACAGGGTTACAATACAAATTAATTAGTTTTCTGCTTACTTTCTTGGATTGTTCCTAAATGATCTCAATTGGAATTTTTGTAGTTTCAAAAACTCATTAGTCACACATTTATAAACAGTGTCTCAGTTTCCTAGCACAGAGAGTTAATCCAATTCACTAAGTATGGATTTTACTAGTTCAGCTCTTGAAAATCTTATGTTTGATTTTGTGAGTAGCATTGCACTTTCTATTTAAAATGTTACACAGGTATGTGTCACAAATTTAGAAATGGAGATTCAGAATGGACCAAATGCCTTGCTCTGGGTCACACAGCTGGTGATTGGTAGCGCTGGAATTCTATTGGATGTAGTTAAGTTTTTAGGAAGTTTCATTTTGAAGCAAGACAGGAAAATCAATGTGTTTTCAAGAATTAGCTTTAAAAAAATGTTAAAGTGGTATTTTTTTCTAAATGGTGGGGATGTGCAGAGGCATAAAGTGTACAGTGGAGGAGATGAGAAGATGTAAATAAAAAGGTCACTCAGTTGTAGCCATCTGCTGCAGGGAGCCGTGAGGTCCAGGCATAGAGTATCCAGTGGCCTGGTCTGAGCATACACACTAAGTGGATGTGTTTTGTTGCAGAATCTGAGTGTGTCAGAGGCAAGAGGAAAAATCCTCCACTATCAGGTGACCTTGCTGGAGGTGGCAGGGGAAAAAGCCACACTACAGAACATCACAGAATATACCTCCTGGACTTGGGTCATTCCCAGAACTAAGAAGTGGGCTGTGGCTGTGTCTGCAGTGAACTCAAAAGGCAGTTCCTGGCCCACTCGTATTAACATAACAGACCTGTGTGAGGCAGGTAAGTACCAACTTTTCTTTAATATTGCCTGTAGGAAACTGTGTCTTACTCATCTCTTATCTTCTGCAGGCTTATCTGAGGGCTTGGCATGAGTAGCTCAGGAATTTAAACTTTGGAGCTTTCAGAGGCTGTCTTTTCCACTCAGACTATGAGTGGCCTTGGACAAGTGAATAAACACCTCTGAGCTTCAATTCCCAGCTCTCTGAAGTAGGGATTATATTACCTGCCTTGCAGGTCATTATAAGAGTAAATATAGAGACTAATACATAGCAGGTGCTTAATAAATGTTAGTTAAGGAAATATTAGTTGCATTACATTGAACACTAATGTCTGCCTAATTTTTCCAGAAGCAAGAATACTATGTGCTGTGAAATTCTAGAAAAAAATACAGCCAAAGCATATTTTAAAACCAATAGTATTAAAATGAAATTCTGGCTGTAATGAAACTATAGCAAAATTTTTCTATACTACAGCTCTTTATTACACAAATTTAGATATGGATCCCATTATCTGCATTGAAAACCTCCCAAATAGCTGTATACATTTTATAGTTTCATTCTCTGAAAACTAACTTCTCTGGATAAAAGCCCATAATTAGTCAGAAAATGGATACTAATGCTATTTCTCAAGATCTGTGTTATAAAAGGATTCCATGCCAAGATCACTGGCTTTTTCTAAAAATGCCTAATAGAATAAAACTATAATTAGATCCTTCCTTAAAATTCAGTGTGACAATTTTATCTACATATGCGTCTAGCAATCATCGTTTCAAAGAAGCTTCTACCAAAACATGATTATTTTATACACAATGTTAAACCTTGGTTATATATCTTTTCAGTCACATATATATAAATATAGATAATAGAGTAGATAAAAATAACTAGAAGAAAATACAAGTAAATATTGATATAACCTTGAGTTAGTATGAGTTAGGAATTGCTTTTAGGAGTAACGGTTGCTCTTACCAGAGGCCTGACTACAGTGATTTATTTATTCTCACACATGAGAGAAATTCAGAGGTAGACAGGCCAGGGCTGGTGTGACAGCTCTGTGACATCATCAGGACTCCAGGCTCCTTCTTTTGATTCCCTCTGCCAAGTTGGCTTCCTCAAGATGGAAATGGTCCAAGATAGCTGTCAGAGCTTTAGCTACTGTGTTTTCCCGAAAATAAAACCGGGTCTTATATTAAGTTTTGCTCCAAAGACGCATTAGGGCTTATGTTCAGGGGATGTTATCCTGAAAAATCATGATAGAACTTATTTTCCAGTTAGGTCTTATTTTTGGGGAAACACAGTATTTCCATCTAGGCAACAGAAAGGAAGGGAGAAGGGCTCATCCCTCACTCTTGAGGAGCTTTGCCCAATTCACACAACATACTTGAAGTTATTGACTTTAACTGGTCACCGGCCACAGCCAACTGCAAAGGAGGCTCAGATATATATTTCAGGTAGCAGTGTTCCCTTGCTAAAGAAGATGAGGCAAGCATATACAGTAAGGAACTGGTCATCTGTGCCTCATGTAGGGTTGGTACCTAAGGCAGAAATCTGAAGGAAAAGATGGATTAACTATGGGGGATAAAAAGCTGAAACTCTACATAGTAAAATACAAATTTTAAAACATTATAAATAAATCTTTAAAAATATGGATAGTAATTTAAGAAAAGTATGTATTACATTGTTGGCAAAAAGAAGATTATCTATCTATGTAACTTTTTAAAATAAAGAAGAGATTGGGAATAGGAACAGGAAATTCAAGTAATAAATATAAAAGGAGCAATATAGATATGAAAATATGTTCAGCCTAACTAACAATCAATGAGATGCAAATTTTGAAAAAACATGAGAAACCAAATAAGACAGAGAAAGGATAAATAAGATAAGTATAGCCCATGTTGGTGAGAGTGAAAGGAAAATACACTATTTTGTTTGTTTTTTCTTTCTTCTGTTTGTTTGTTTCTTCTTTTATTTCTTTTTTTTTTTTTGGGTGGGGGGAGGGGTAGATACTCTTATACTATGCTGGTGTCTGTGTAAATTGGTACAACTTTCTGAAGAACAATTTGACCATATGTGACAAACTAGATATGAACATATCTTATGACCAAGAAATGTTACCATCAGAAATGTATCCTCAGCAAATAATAGGATAAGTGCTTTAAAATGCAGGCAAAAATATGTTCGTTGAAAAAAAAAATTGAAATAGGGAAACACCACAAACAACCTAAGTGTAAAATAACAGAGGATGAACTGGTTTAATACGTACTGATTCTCTTCTGCCTGAATCCCACGCTAACGTTAAAGTGATGCTGTGGCTATGTTTTTGTTGACATGGAAAGATGCACATAATAAGTAAAAAGGTAGGCTTTCAAGAGTGTATATGGGGTGAGGCCATTTAAAATATATAGTGACATGAGTACACATTTTTTACATAGTAAAAAGAAATCTAGCAGAATCTATGTGCAGATGTTAACAGAGGTCATCACTGTACTATGGGATTATAGGTGATTTTCCTTCCTTTTTTCTTTTTATATTTTTAATTTTTTTCTTCAGTGGATAAATATCACTTGAGTAATTTTTCAACTGAATTCTGTGGGGGAAGTTGAACTCAAACCACTGTTTGGTATCCAGCTATTTTTAAAATATAATATGTCAGAATACCTTACTTCTTCAAACCTTACTGCCGATGAGTCTTGGGGATATTAACCTCATGAATTTTCTAGGCCCGTTCCAGTTTCTGTATTTAGATTTGGTAACAACTTCTCAAAATGCCACACTCATTATTTTAGAATTGCCCTCTTCTTTATTCATTCAGTAGGCTTTTATTGAGCATATACTACATAAGGCAACTGGAATGCAGCAATAAGTGAAAAATACTGTTGAGGTCCTCCAGTTATGTGTAGTCAAATGCGAGGGGCAGACATCTAAGCATGCAAACTGTAATACAGTATCAGCGTGAGATAAGACTTATGCACAGGGAGCTCTGGCGACAGAGAAAAGCTGAAGCATGGGCTTGGAGAGCAGGCGACGTGTGAACGGAGTACGCAGAGACAAGTTGGTGTCAGCCAGGTGTGAGGAGTGCAGGTATGCAGGCATGAGGATTTGTTTTCAAGTGGCATCTGACAGAGCATATACGTTGATAAAAAGAATCAGGTGGGGGAGAGTTGAAGATAAAGGGGAGAGAGGGGATAACTGATGGGATGAAGTCCCTGGGGAGCTGGAGGATGATGGGATCCAGTGACAAAAAGAGTAAAAGGGACACTTCTTCCTCTCAGAATGGACAGGTGTTAAGTAGGGAAATAGCTCAGTAAGTATGAACATGTAGGGGAGGTAAGGTAGGACTGAAACGGTTCTGTACACCAGAGCTATCGCTAAGAGGGGCCTAGCCCTAGAAATTTTGGATTCTCACAAAAGCCTGTTGCCTCTCCAAGACCCCACCTGACCCATCCAATAGAAGTTGTCGTGCATCCCAGAGGACAGATTGGTAAATTGCATAATCCTATCCTTGATCACGCATCTCACACATACTCGGAATGACCTGCAGGAAGAGCGTACCATGATTTTGTGTCTCCCTCTCTTTCAATATATGTTCACACTACTCACATATATAACTTGCCTTCTACAAAGGGAAAAATAATGCCCCAACAGGCAGAATTATGTTGATTTTAAGAAAGTAGGGACAACTTTGTTGTAAAAGGCACCTGTCGTAGCATTGCATATCAAGAAGCAGAAGAATGATTTTGTGGGTTTGTGATGAAAGTTGAATGTGTGCTAAACCCAGCAGCCAACAAGTAAAACATGTTGAATATTTCAGACCAGTCCCTGTGCTGAAGAATTCTTGAAACTATGGGAAGAGTCAGATGCCAGTAGAATCATAAACAGGGTCCACACAGATGTCAGAGACTGAGGCCCCAGGAGGTGAAGTAACTTAGCCAAGAGCATACATTTCCTTAGTGGTGGATGGAGCTGGACAGAAAAACCAAGCCACCTGTCTCTTAGGTGGGCACTTTTCCATACACCTTATGAACTTCCTAACTCTATTCAGAAGCTCTCGGTGAAAATGGAGATGGGAAGTTGAATGATTGAGGCTAAAGGAATAATGTTAAAAGATCACACAGCGAGAGAGTGAGTTGTGAGCAGAGACCTGAAGGAGAGAACGAGTCCTGGCAGACGTCATGGGGGAGGAAATCCAGGCTGGTTCCTGGCAAGTGTGGTGACTTAGAGGCAGGTTAACGCCAAGTTGATTTGCTTAGCTAATTCCAGAGAAAGCAATAGTTAGACTCTTTGGCTGTTTTAGCTCCTCACCTGGCAAAGGGTCTTGTGAACCATAGGTGCTATTTACTGAATGAATGCACTTCACACACACACACAAAAAAAAGGAAGAAAAGAAAGAAAGAAAAAAGAAAAAGAAAATGTCCGTAGCCAGGACATCAGGTACCGAGGCAAATGAAGATAAAGGAATTCCAGTTCCTAATAGGATAGCCAATACACAGGTTACACTCACCACCAAGCCCAGTCCTGAGGATGCCACAGGCTGGCTGAGCGCCTGTGCAGCGGGTAATAGTAATGAAGGGGGAGAGCTGACATAGCCCTTTCTGGTTGCACACCTTTTTCTTGCCCGTGTTGCTCTGATAAGATTATTGCCTGGGCATTTCTACTGTGGGGCAGGGAAGTCCTGAGAGCATGGCCAAGTATCCTCAAAGAAGCTCTGGAACCTAACTGGGGAGGGGAGCTGAGAACAAAGAGTGCCTGTGAGCTGGCTGGCCCTTGAGATTTCTCCTGACATTTACCCCATGGGCTTGGCAATTACAAAAGAGAATAACAGCTCCTCTCCCACATGAAGAGCAGTGCCAGACATAGAGACACAGGTAGGTTCTGGAGGTGCCAAGTATACCTCCAGGGAACCTGCGGACAGGTAGCATTCAGGCTGCATCCCGACAGGCTCTCTGGCCTGGAGCTTTCCACCCTGAAAAGCTCCTCCTAAACTTACTTGTTGGAGCATGAGCTACAGCTAAGCTTTCACTCCTCCCCCCACAGAAAAATGAAGGTCAAGGCTACTGATCAATCCAAGGAAAGAAAACATGATCCCAAATGAGAAAATTAGGAGAAATCCGAGGGGTCCAAGTTCTGGGAAACAAAGGCAACAAATGGAACAACCTATGCCCTAGGAAATATAACTGCCATAACAGAAAGAACTGGAGTTTAGAATAAGTATAATAAGTATCCTTAGAAAGATAAGAGAGGATGATAGAAACATGAATCAGAAGTAGATGGTTGTGAAGAGGCCCCATGTAGAGAGAATAAGAGTGGAAAGTTTAATTGTTGAAATAAAGAACTCAACCAATGGGGCTGGATAGCAGAAAGGACTCATCTGAAGATTGAATGAGGGCATGGAAGATTGGATGAGAAACTCTTCCAAAAGGTAGAGAAACTCTCCCATAAAAGCAGAGAAAGAAATTGAAAAATGAGAAAACTTAAGACACTGAAAGAATTGAAAGAGAAGTAATGACAAGCGTATGCAAAAAAGGAATCCCAGTAAGAGAAAAAAGTAAATGAAAGAGAAAACACACTTGAAAATATTTATCAAGAATTTTACAGAATGTACCACTCTGATGCAGGATGTCCGTAGTGGGGAGGTTGTGTGGGAGGGGGCATATGGAAAATGCCTTCTGCTCATTTTGCTGTAAACTTAAAAACTGCTCTAAAAGAATAGTCTATTTTTTAAAAGTCTCTGCAATAGATGATAGATAGATACATAGATACATAGATACATAGATACATAGATAGATACTCGTAGATAAGTGCAGAATTATCAAACAGGGTTGATCCTGAGTACAAAGATGGAGCAGTACCAGAAAAATGTATCAGTGTAATTTATCACATTAATACTGAGAGAAAAAAGACACATGTTCTTAACAGATGTAGAAAAGGATTTAGTTCTAAGAAGTTTTCAGTAAGTTAACAATATTTTGTATAAATAAAACCTATATGAAAACTATGAAAAAACTTTTAAGATATTAAGACTTTCTAGCAAAAACATGAAGCTAATGTCATCTTAATAAAGACAGATAGGCACATTCTCTTTAAAATTAGCAACAAGATAAAAACAAAAAAAAATGATATTTAAAGATTGGAAGGAAGAAATACTTTAAGTATGCAGCTAATAAGATTATTACATAGAAAATTCCACAAGGCAATAGACAAATTATTAGAATTAGAGAGTTTAGCAGGTTTGCCAGAAATAAGAATAACACACAGAAATTAATAGTAGAAAAAGCAGTAGAACACAAGATGCCATTTAGGGTGCCCGATGGGCATTGGACTTATTAGGGAGACCACTTCAGAGACTGTGTAGATGCCTGACCACTGTGCCATACACCTGAAGCTGAAGTCGAATAATATGGAATGTCAACTATAAATATATAAATATATACATATATATGGTCATGGGATGTGGAGTACGGCCAAGGGAAGATAGTCAATGGGATTATAACACCTATATACAATGTCAGAGGGGTAGTAGATTGGGAGGGTTATCACTTTGTCCGGCGTGTAAATGTATAACTATTACATTGTTTTGTACGCCTGAAACTAATGAAAAAAATGGTGCCATTTATATAGCAAACTGAAAGTATAAAGTGCCTAGGAATTAACCTAACAAAAAAATACATGAAAACTTTAAAGAGTAATTTTTTTTAACTCCATTAAAAGACAAAGAAGAGCTGAATAATTTCAATAAAACAGCATATTTATGAATGGAACAACCTAACATTGTAACAGCATCACTCCTCCCTGAATTAAACTATAAATTTAACTTAATTCCAATAAAAAAAAATACGAGCTGGAATTTAGGGGGACTCTGATAAACTAATTTTAAAAGCTACATGGAAGAATAAAGTTTTATAAATATCTAAGACCATTTTGAAAAAAGAAGAGCAAAACGAGGAGGGAACTTGACCAACCAAATAGACATCACAAAAGCCTAGTAAGTGTGAACAGTGTGTTCTGGTAAAGAAGTTGACCCCGACCCAGACCCAGTAATATATGGAACTTGATGCATGTTAGGGATAGTATCACATTGGGAAAAATTGACTCACTGTGCGGGAAAAAAATAAGAAAATTTATTCCCTTTAAAAAACAAACAAACAAACAAACAAACAAACAAAAAGATCTTTCAGCTAGATTTGGATTAAAAGTTTTAATGTGAAAGGTAAAACTAAAAGCCAGTAGGAGAACGTGGTTGAGTATCTTCGTGAGCCCAGGATGGAAGGATTTCATAAACAAGACTCAAAATGCAGAAACTATAAACAACTTTACCTACAGCCAAGTGCAACAAGGACATCAGAAAGTTATCAGAGAATTGAAACAGTGGAGTAAGATATTTTTAGTGTTGAAAACTGACAAGTGATTAATATCTAGAATATAAAAGCTATTTCTGCAAATCAGAGAGAAGACAGGAAACAGAAAAAACGAGCAAAGTATATGAACAGGCAGTTCACAGAAAGGGAAAGTCAGATGACCAGTAATATGTGAAGAGAGACTCAGTCTCATGAGTAACCAGAAACCGAAACTAAAACCACAATTAAATAATACCACTTTGCATGTACCAGATTGGCAAAAAATAGAAAGTCAGAAAATAACAAGTGTTGTTGGGGAAGTGAGAACGCTTAAGCTTTTCTTGTTGGAGTGTCAACTGATTGGCTATTTTAGAGATCAGTCTGGTCATATTTAGTGAAATATGTGATTTACTCTGTAATCGAGAAATTCTGTGCATATAAATCCAGAGACACTTGCACAGGCACACACGAGAACATGCAAGAGAATATTTGTTACATTCTTATTTATGTTATTGTTGACGTGAGAACATCCAAACCAGTAGAGAATTTTTATGAGAGTTTATTTGAGCCACACTGATGACACATGCCGGGCAGCAAGCTCCAGAGAATAACAGTTTTGCAGCTTCTTCTATTCATTTGAAATTAAGGAGAGAATGTAAGGAAGATTACATGATGGTAGGAGAAGGCAAGGCGGGAACTGGATTAGATTATGTGCTTTCTTAAGGATGGTTATACCTTCAAAGGACATCCCAAAAGTGTATTAGGCTAGATGCACAAGAACAATGGACAGGGTCAGATTAAAAACCTTTCCCGTAAATTATAGGCCTGGGCATGCCTACCCACCATGACCTGCCCAGTTAGGAATTTATGGTTTATTACAGCACCCCTTTTTCATCCATATTAGTAAAGAGTTGGAGGGAACCTCCTGCATGTCACTTGGAGACTGGACAAAGAAAGGGTTGAGGCAGCAGTCTAAAGGAATGAGCTGAATTTACATATAGCAGCAAGGTAGATGATATATCCCAGAAATATAATGTTGAGTGGGAAAAAAAAAGTTAGCAAAAGCATTAAATTTACTTCCAACACAGTTCATGAAAATACAACACACAAGCACAAAGCAACACTAATTTTCAAGGATACATATATGTCTAATTAAACATGTGGAAGGTGGATTAGAAGGATGCATGTTACATTCACTAGAGCACGTACCTTTGGGGACACAGAAATGGAAAGTGAAAGGGAAAATGAAGGGGAAAATAATTCTACAAATAACACTGCACAGTGAGAGCTGATGATGCCAGTTCTCCAAGAACTAAGATAAACTTAGTGGGACAAACTTAAATCTGTGAACCTGAAGTCCTTAAAAAGAAATTGGTTCTTCTTAAAACTTTGCTACAATGAGTTGTTATGTTTTACATCTTTATCCACTGTGATTTGTTGTTGTGCCTCCCCCTTTATCCCCATAAAGAGTTGCTGGTTCCTGGCCAGGTCTCTGCAAACTCAGAAGGCGTGGACAACATTATGGTGACGTGGGAGGCTCCTGGGAAAGCTGCCCCTGCTGTCCAGCAGTACGTGGTGGAATGGAGGGCGCTCCATCCGGGGGTCGTCATGCAGCCCCCTGTAAACTGGCTGCGGAGTCCCCCCTACAACATGTCTGCTCTGATTTCAGGTACTTAATTGTTCACCTACCTTCTGGAAGGTTACTAAAGTCACATTTGTTTGAGGAATTTGCAAGCAGGACACCAAAACTCTGCCCTCAGTTACTGGTAGCTACATAGAAGAGGGATGGTGATGACCTAGGATCCATCATGACGACATTTCAAAATATACCACTGAAGCTATAGAAGACCGATCAGTTGTCTAAAACGCTAGTATTTATGGAAAATCCATGTGCTTGGCACAGTGCCATATAAGATGAGTGAATCAAACCAAATAAGCATGGCTGACAGCTGTGTTGTAACCAGTAAGTGTGATGGGCACTTCCATTTGGGAGGTCATTTACATCTCAGAACAATCATGTGTGGCAAGAGTTGTCATGCCCATTATATAGGTAAGGAAACAAAGACAGCTTTCATTCCCAATTCTGCTACTTATTGTTTGTGTGACAATAAATCCAGAATTATCTATATGATAATTGGTGATGCTAATCCTCATATTCCAAATCTGTCAGTGGTTATAATCAAGTGATTGAAAATATCTGAAAATATATTTAAATGATTAGACAGAACTTAGTCAGTAGCATTTGTAAGTGTAAGTTCAGCATAGTGGTTGAAAGTGCTGGTTCTGCAACCAGACTACCTGGGTTTGAGTTCTGGCTCTGTCACTTAACGAGGTTGTGTGTTCTAGGGCAAATTACTTCTCTGTGCCTCAGTTTCCTATCTGTAAAATAGGGATAATATTACCTACCTCCTTGGGTTATTGTGAGGACTAATTGAATTAATATAGGGGGGAAAAAAGCCTAACACATTTTAAGTGCTCAATAATTTAGCTATCATTATTATTATATGTAATAGACCTAAGATTTTAATAGGTTTTCAAGCTCTAAATCCCATATTTTCATTACGCCATGACAATTATTATACCTGTCCAGGAGGATACACATGCCCTGCTTAAGGAAACAAGATTTACACAGATGAAATAAACAGCACACTGCATAATACGTGAGCTGGTCTTTAGCTGTTGCCTCTTTTAGAGTCTAGCTGTTCAGACTGCTGCAGGGCTGTGTTCAGTTTTAATCACTACACTTAAAGAGAATGCTGCCCAGTGAGCAACAGAGGAAGGTGAGCAAGTCAGTGGGGTTCTGGGACTTTTAGTGTGGAAAGCACTTAGCCTGTGGAAGAGAATTCTAGATGGGGGTGGTGTAGTTTGATGGCTGTTTCTGGCTTTGATGTGTACATGAGGAAGAGTCTGTGCCCTTTGTTGTTCTGGAAGGTAAAACGAAGGCCCCTGCATGGAAATTATAAGAAGGCAGATATGTCAGCTGAGTTTTGAGAGCACTTTCCTTACCTGTTATGGAATGTAATAGGACCCTTGATGGTCCCTAGAGTTGTTGCAGTACAATCAGTTTTCCTTTAGGGTTGTTATACCCATCAAATCAGATGAAACAGTGGATGGAAAAGGCATGTAGTAAACTCTAAGCTGCTACAAAATTGTAAGTGCTTCTTATAAACTGTATTAGGACTTACCCCGCGAGAGAGTTTGAACCATATAGTCCATACAGTTCCTTCCTTTTAAAAATTCTATAATTCTACACAAATAGCATAAAATAGGTGACAAGAGAGAATGTTTTCCATGTGTAGGAAGCTAAAATGTTTTTAAGCATATTAGAAATATTCATTTGAATAAAGTCATTATTTTATTAATTAAAGTTATTCTCTGACTTGAAAACACTTGGTTAACTATTCCTTTGTGTTAATGTTATAGTCCGGAAATGAATTCTTACAAAATTTAAGTAATTCACACTGACCATGAATTCAAAATGGCCCTCTCCGGTCAGGAAGATGACTCATGGCCATGACCTCGTCAGCATCTGGCTGGGGCAGAGTGGCGTGTTTGGGAGTTAGGCCAGAATACAGTTCAGCTCCTGGACTATGGGTTGGTGGGGCCTAAGCTTTCGATCATCAGCCCTGTCCCGTCTGGATGAAAATGGTTTTGACCATACAGAGCCACTCCTTTTACAAATATGTAGACATCGCCACGTCTAGGAAACTGTCCCTGATGCCTAGGCTATTTGGGACCTTCTTCTGCACACTCCCTCATACTTTCTCTGATTACTCCTCATTACTGATTATTTAGTGTCTGTCTTCTCCCACATTTAGTAAGGGAAATTAGCTTTCTGGAGAAAATCCACCTGAGATGGTTTATAAATGTGGAGACAGAGCCTTTGCCCAACGGTGCCGGGTATATCTGTATGCATGGGAGTAGTGGGAAATGAGCCGGAAGTTGGGGCCAGACTGGAGAAAGAAAGAAAATCTTAGGAGTGTGGGCTGCAGCCACTGGGCAGCAGGGCTAAGGAATTTTTGAGGTGGGGAGCAGACATGATTAAGGGATGTTTGCAGAAGAACCAGTAAAACGGGAGTCCTTAAGGTCAGAACCAGGAAACAAGCTTGCTAGGGCTCTACTCTGTATGGCAAGGGAAATGTCAGCTGAGTTATGGAGCCACATCTTCTTCCCTCCTCTACTAAGCATAGGCTATTCACAAGAAGAAGCCCTCTGTTTCTGGTTCAACAGTTCCCACCTAGCAGTTCCCTGGTTCTGACCTTAAGGATGCCTGTTTTATTGGTTAATTCTTATACAAACGAAATGCAGTGAAAGCATTTGGCTAATGAGCTCATCTGGAATTCCCACACCTCCACACGGCATCGTGGTTGGTTGGGCCCTTCCATGACGAGAGGCAGAACAGCCAGGCACTAGCCCCTCCCAAGTGAAATGTGGTTCCATAGTCCATGTTGCCCGTGGGGCTTCTGGGTCTGGATGCCACTCATGAAGAATCTTTGGGTTTCTGGACTAAGCTGACTGCATCCTTTTCTCTGTTTCACTTGGTTCATGACTATGAATTGGACTCACCCATGGCCTTAGTTTTATCTCCTCATGGCCTCTCTGACAAAACTGGTTGTGTGTTTGAGCTTTATATGCTGCCTATTTGCTGGAATATTTAAGGGACAATGGGTTTTCATATAAAACACACACTATTTAGTAAACTATTCTGCGATGTACAATTCCTCTTCCCAAAAAGAAAATGTTAAATCCTAGTCAATTGTCAGCAGTAGGAAACCAGATCTGCCTGTGGCAGGGCGTTAAACAATATGGACGAGAGTTCTTATTTTGACCACATGATGCTATAGTTACCCGGTAGGAATTATCTTTTTCCTTTAAATTTTCACTGGGAATTTAAAGATATGTCATGGGCAGTAGCTATGAGAAGGGCCTTTGAGAGGAAGTAGAAATCATGGAAATAGGGAGTTTGGGCAGGGAAGAGCAACTTGTCAGGAAAGAGAAACTTGTCCTTACTGATGGAACATTTCAAAGTGCGGCACTTTAAAAGCTAGGAAGGAGTATTCCCATTCCCAGGTACCTTCCAAATTGTCCAGGTTGCGAAGCAGCTGAGATCTAACTAGAACATGGTGGTGGGAGGTAGAGGGGATGGATCGAGGGGTCAGGTTGCACTGAGAGTGCCCTGGTTGTTCATGCCCGAACGTGTCATCCTGTGCTGCCCTGTTAGATCTGGATAAGCATCTATGGACTTAGAAGAGCCTTCCAGGTTCCAAGCCTGCAAAACCCCAGCCTCTCTTTTCTGTAAATGGCAAATGATTTATTTGTAGAAATCAAAGTTGTTTTTGTTTGTTTCAAAAGCTGTCTTGTCATGCTTGGTCAGGTCTTCTGCTACTGTACCCCACCAAACACTGAACACTTCTCTAGGTATTTCAGAATCAGAATGCATTCTGTTCCTAAAGACATGTGGATTGTTCAAAAGCAAGGAGGAATGGTACAGCCACCTTGGAAGACAATTCGGCACTTTCTTATAAAGCTAAACATTTAGTCTTACCATATAATGCAGGAATCGTCTTTCAAAAGTATACCACACTGATGCAAGATACTGCGAATAGGGAAAACTGGGCAGGGAGGGGGATGTATATTGGAACTCTGTGCTATCTGCTCGATTTTTCTATAAATCTAAAACTGTTTTGAAAAATGAAATCTATTAATAAAGAAAAGGAAAAGGAAAGACAAAAAAAAAAAAAAAAAGCTGTCTTGTATGGTTGTATTTAAATCCATGTTGGAACTAGAATAGCTTTTGTCTCCTTAAGTATGTCGACCCTGGAAAGAAGCTCAGGTTTGCTTACTTGTTCACCATGAAGTGAATGTGGGAGTTGGGAGCTGTGGCTTCCAGAAGCTGGTGCCATGGCAAATAGGATGCTGAGATTTGGTAACTTAAGTCATCCCGTTACCCTCAGTCCAGATTGTACTTGAACCCTCTTCAAACTAAGAGGCAAAAAAAAAAAAAATGCCCTGAATGCATCTGTATCAGATATTAAAATGGCTTCTTTAGTGATTCCCATGTGATGCCACACCTGTTATAAGAACTCCCTTTTCCTTGCAGAAAACATAAAACCCTACATCTGTTACGAAATCCGTGTGCATGCACTGTCGGGGGGCCAGGGAGGCTGCAACTCCACCTGGGGTAACTCAAAGCACAAAGGTGAGTTTTGGAACTTTCTGCAAAATTTTGCTTTAATGATTTGGATTTGGAGGGTGGGTAAAGCCTCCTGTGTTCTACTTTACAGCACCACTGAGTGGCCCCTACATTAATGCCATCACAGAGGAAAACGGGAGCATTTTCATTGCATGGGACGAAATTCCAGCCCAGGAGCAAATGGGCTGCATCCTCCATTATCGGATCTACTGGAAGGAACGAGACTCCAATTCCCAGCCTCAAACTTGTGGTATGTGTGAGAAACCAATACAGTGGGGCCTTTCTTGTTCAGATGCCAGGAGAACACAAGCGTATGTGTGTGCTCGTACCACACCTAGCACTTAGTAGGTGCTCAATAATATTGTGAAATTAATTGAAGAAAAATAAAAGACATGTAAACACACACACACGTGCCAAGCAAATTAAACAAATGAAGACAATAGACTAGGCTCTCAAGGAGCTTACTCCTATGAGGAGACATTTCCAAAAGCAGTCAAGGCCCAGTACTATTATACAGACCCTTGAGGTTTGCAAGGCATATGTTTGGAGAACTTTTGAGTCTCCACCTTTGCAAATACCATCACAGCACATTATTTTCTCCTCAAAATGGGCACCATACAATTTAAATAATTCCTTATGATCTGTAATTATTCTATAACTATAAGACTAAACCAGTTAAAATAAATTCTGACTGGAGCATTATCTCAAATGATTTGACGGAGCCCTCGGAGATCTAAGTCACTTGCCAGATTTGATGTTCTAATCTTTGATTTATTCAGAGTTTTTGTTTTTGCTTTTTTCCTGTCTTGCCCTTCCCCTTATTTCATAGGCAGCTTGCTTTCTTCCAGAATGTGTCATAAAGAAGCAAGATTTGTGTTCCTTTGTGGGAGCTAGTAGGTCGAAGAGTGTAACAGAGGCACCCTGAAATGTGGGGGCCAGAGGCTGCCTGCCAAAGTGATTGTTACCTGGGAAACTTTAGGAGTCAGTCCTCGCTCTTGACCTTAGAAGATCTGCAGTGCTGCTTTTCTAAGTTAGGACTTTTGAAGCTAGTTAATCTTTTTATTCCATAAATAATACTAGCACATGGTAAAAAACATTCAAACAGTAAGATATAAAATCGAAGTATCCCTTCCTCTATAGTTAGGCTGTTAGTAGTTCTTCGTGTGTTAATTCCAGAAAAAAAAAAAGTAATACATATACAAGCACAGATTCTGATCTGTACCCTGCTTTCACTTCTCAGTAATACCTACTGGAGATCTTTCCACATCAGTCCATATGGATTTGCCTCATTCTTTTTAACAGCTCTCTAGTATTCCATTATAAGACCTTACCGTCATTCACTTAACTAATCCACCATTGACAAACAGAATGGATCATTGTATAGAATTGCTTCCCACTGGGCCTGTCAAGGTAAGTCAGTTCTGAAAAGTACCCCAAATAGTGAGGAATCAGTTGACCTCTTCGTGAGCCATTTCAAATTGTTCATGTGGAATTTGCTCCTCCATCACTCCCCACCGCCCCCCACCCCCGTTTTCATTTTGGCAGAGTTTAAACCGAGACGTCTATTTACAACTAGATAGGTGAACATGGCCATTTGGTTGTTAAAGCTGCTCTTGTAGATGTTGAAGGAAATACTACTTATTTTGCCACAAATATGATGAATCTAAGGTCTAGATAAGGGTATTTTAAAATAAGTTAAAAGGCAAGGAGGCCCAGAGTCAAAGTCCTATTTTATACCGGTGTGGATTAAATTTTCCATTTACTCATTAAGCACTCATCGATGAATAAGACCCATTGCCTGTCTTCGCAGAGCTCACATCCTATTGAAGGAGATGGAAAAGTACACAAAAGTGATGTAATTGCTCTGATCGAGGACTGACAACTATCTATTGCATTTGGCAATCAGAATCACAGGTGAATTCACAAGTGCAGCTTTTAGAGGGTGACAGAGGCCAGATGATTGAGGGCAAAAGACCCCAAGAAAGAGGCACCACAAGAGCAGAAGGAGGATGGAGTTCCAAGGGGAAGGGACCCTGTCTTACGGGTCTTGGGGCACCGTCCACCAGGCCCTAGTACTAACAGCACATGCAGGAGCATTTTGCCCTGCTGGGCAGGAGAGGACAGGTATAGAACTGAGATGGGGCCCCGGCACCTGCACGTTAGTACGTTCCACAGGTGATTTTGCTGCACAGCCTCTCCTCCGGAAGTTTACTGGTTTGTTGGTACCGCCCTGTGCACCAGTGGCCAGGGCACTTCTGCACGTGTGCACACATCAGACTCTGTTACCAGTCGGCGGTTTTTGCCCATAGACTAAGCTTCATGAAGGCAGCCTCCATGGCACTTTGCTAACCACTGTCTCCCCTGTACTTACAATACAGCCAGGCACAGTAGGTGCTTAATAAAAACAGTGTTTGCTGGATAACAAATGGGTGGTTATCACCCTGCGTTTTGTTAAACCAATGACGACTGTTAGGGAAAACCTAATTTTCAGTAACAATGGAGCCGTTTTGCCTGATTCCACTGGACCTTCTTACCCAGTGCCTATCAGATGATTGACAACTCTCACGTCTTCCTAAACTGGTGCTTTTGTCCTTTAACCACCCTGAGCCTAAAGTTTCAGATGGCCAAGGATTGAATGGCCCCCTTTATCGGTGCCTGAGATCACAGCCCAGACCTAGGCAGCAGAACCAGTATTTCCTGCATGATTCCTTTCTCCCATTACTCAACTCAAACTACTTTGCCAACCAAACTGCTGACACCATCACCCTCCTTACTGCTCCCCACAAAGAATCATAGAATGTCTATTTTTATTCTTCGTGTGTGTGTGTGTGTGTGTAAATATTTTGGCCCAGCAAACCATTCAAATCCCTTCCCTTCTGTTCTGACATCTCATTTCACTCCCAGAACTAAGAATGCCCTGACTCAGAGGATCCGCTCCCTGATGCTCGCTGATGCTTTGCTGCAGCGAGATGAGCAGAAGGTCTTTCCGAAATTAATTTTTTAATCCCCTGCCTTAGGAATAAGGAACAAGATTGCTTAGTTTAATCATATAGTTTAAGTCTGTGCAAGCAATTTTATCATGTTGGAGTAGGCTTGGGAATTTTCCACATGGTACTTTTTCTCAACGGGATGTAAAATACAGAAATTGCTCTGATCGTCACGGCTGTTCAATGACCTGCTCGGACCTCAGCCCCGTTGGGTGGAGTCGCCATAAGATTACAGGGCTCCACCGTGGTGGTCACTCACAGTAAGCAGGGGTGGGGAGTATAAGGGACTGCGTTCTCCACCAGATGTGAACTCTTTGAAGCAGATACTGTCTTTGTCTACTTGGTACCTTGTCCAGAGCAGACACTCAATAAATATTTGTGACTGTTGAAATAAATTCAGCAAATGGGCATCATCTGACTTGCTCTGGGACTGGTGGGCCAGTAAATGATATTGAGACACAAAGCGCTGAGTTCTAGTTTCCACTTTGATCACCAGCTCAGGCTGGACAAGTCAGCTGAGCAAGCCAGCAGGCTGCTCCTGCCGAAGTCTGGCCTTGGGTTTACTGTCCCCCCACCTGCCACCCCCCACCCAGCGTTTGAGAGGGCACACCAAACCCACACCCAGCAGAGCATTGGAGGAGAAGTTTGCCTATTTACTGAAGGCTACCCACAGTCATGTTTCTTGGAGGAGAAAAACAACATCAGTGCATTGCTCAAAAAAATTTAAAAAATCGTCTCAGCAGGGGTGTTGAGAGATTAAGGAACTGACAATCTAGGCTTAAAACTGCCAAAATGAATTTAATAATATGTACCATTGTTCTAGGTTTTAGATTTTATGTCAGATTGTAGCAGATCATCATATTTAGCCCATGAGCCCAATACTCAGAGCCTACAAAAAAAGTGGAAAATCAAAATGAATAAATGTTGCTTAAATACGAGAATTTCATTCATTGCTAAACTTAGCTTTCTTAAAAATTCCATTGAAAACCATTTGTACATTAAATTTCCTCCCCAAGAGTTCTCAAACATACCTGGGAAATGCCAGAAACAGTATAATCAATAGGAAATAAAAGGAGTTAACTACAGCTAAATAATTTCAAAAGCAAAATGATAAAAATTCTTTCAAAAGATTTTACCACAGGAAAAAAAACATTTAATTCTTCTGATATGCTGTGAAGTAGGACCTCCATAAATGCCAGTGTTTAGGGTCTCCTCAAGTGTTAAATACCAATGAACTTGAACTATTTTAAAACAGCAAATGTGTTTTTTTCTTTCAAAGTAAATGACGTATTAACAAATAAAAGGGAGGAAAACCCTATATCCAAGTATTTCCTTTAATATGTGCCTTTCTTCCCTTATCTTTATCTTCTTTTCAGAAATTCCCTATAAGTTCCCTCCAAATTCACATCCAATAGACAGCCTGCAGCCCAGAGTTACATATGTCCTGTGGATGACAGCTCTGACAGCTGATGGCGAAAGCGCCCCAGGAAAGAAGAGGGAATTTTATCTGCAAGGTAAGAAACAACTTTAGAGATGATGAGTCCACCCTGGATGCCCTACCATGTCACTGTGCTTGGAGATAGTACCTACATTTTTCAAAACCCAGTGGAAATATTTCCTTAGTCCATGGGCAAATATTTCCTCCTCCAGGAGGCCTTCCCAAATGCACCTCCATATTTCCTTCATAACGCACCATTTGACGCAGAGTCACTCAAAATCCAATAGACAGGGACTGGGATCTGTTTATCTCTATCTTTAAGGTCTAGAATGTTGCCCAGCATATAGTTCTTGTTCACTAACTATCTGTTGAGACAATGATGAGAATAATCTCAACAATAACAGTAGCAGCTATTGCATATCAGATAATTATTATGCACCAGTCATTGTGTTAAGTGCTTTGTATACCGTATTCGTTTGCTGGGGCTCCTATAACAAAGTACCACAAACTGAGTGGCTTAAGCAATAGAAATTTATTTTGTCAGTTCTGGAGACTGCAAGTCTCAGATCTGAGGGCTATGAGAGAATGTTTCATGCCTCTCGTCTTGCATCTGGTGGCAGTCTTTGGCGTTCCTTGGCTTGCGGATCTCTGCCTTCATCTTCACATGTGGTGTATATCTTTGTGTTCAATTTTCTCCTTTTTATAAGGACTCCCGTCATATCGGATTAGAGGCCACCTGACTCCAGTCTGACCTCATCTTAACTAATTACATCTGCAATGACCCTTTTTCCAAATAAGGTCACTTTCTGAAGTACTGGAGGTTAGGACTTCAGTATATGAATTTGGGGGATGGAAGGACACAATTCAACCCATGTAACATGTACTTTTAATCATTTAACACTGACCACAGCCATGTAAAGGACCTGCTTCACATGATTGTATCTGGTCACAGTACCAGGCACTCAGTATGAAATAAATATAGGAATAAGGGATTAGGATGCCTTTTTTACAAGTGTAAAGTACAGAAAGATTACCCAAGGTCATAGAGGTGGCAAATAGCAGATTTGAGTTCAAACTCAGATTTGAGTTACTTGAATTAAAATATATGAAGAAGTGACCCAGTTCTCATAGGCTTCCACCAGCTAAGTTATGCTGTTCTCTCTGGCAGCACTAGTTTATATTTGCTCCAAGCATAAAACAAGCTGTCCTTGCTTTGAGAGATGGAGTATCAAGTTGCTCATTCAGGACTTTGTTGTTCTGTGCCAGATACTTCTCCACTGGGAAAACTGAAAAGCCCTCTTCTCATCTCTCAGCTGCTCCCATGAAAGTGAACTGGTGAGCAACTGACTGAATTAAGAACTCATCAGCTTTCTATGGGTGGTGCGCCACATTTGTCCTGTGTGCTCAGGAAGGAAGGCAGATGCTGAAGAAATGTCAGACTGTGCCCGCGGTGTGGGGTGGTAACAGGGCTGCCTGCGTTAACTCCCCCGCTCAGCCCTGGTAACACCTCTCACACCAGGCTAGCCAGTCTCTGGCCCCTAGTCCCGCCCTGCTCACCCTCCCTCCCAGCCTGTCCTTCACTCTATCAGAATCTTTCTGCAAGACTCTCGATGCTGACTTTCACCTCTTGTTGCAACCCAGCAGTGGTTCCTCATGAGCCTTCAAGCTAGAATTCAAACTGCTTTGTTACTGAGCCTTGCGTGATCTGTCTGTTCACCCATCCAGCCTCATCTTCTGCCACACACTCTTCATTCATAGTCTACCTGAATGAATCTAGTCTACAAGACTAGTCTACCTGTAGTTGTGACAAAGTGCTGTGCTATTTCCGCCTTGCATATATTTGCATAACTCTCTGTCTAGTCTGTGCTTCCCTAACTTGTCCACTTAGCCACCTCCTGTCCATCCATCTCTAAACTTCTGACATCATGCCTTTTGGGTAACCTTCCTGAGCTGCTCACAAGGACATTTCTCATGTTGTTCTCTGCTACACTGCCTTGTATCTGCCTGTTTTTATAATTGTTTCCATGTTCACACATCTATGCGTTATTTCCTGGGCAACATTCATGATTTCTGAGGACAAAACCCATGCCCTATTCATCTTTATACCTCAGCACCTAATAGGGCCGGGTACATAGTGAATAATGAATGCTGGATGAATTAATAATTCCAACACGAAGCAAAACACATGTTCGTAGGAAGAAATCAAAACAATTTCAAAGACCCTAGAGGGCTTATTCAATGGTTTAGTAAAATTACTAGCTACTGTTTCTTGAGGGCCTCCTATGTTCAGATACATTGCCACGTTCTTTACACCCTCTCTAATCATCACAACCTGCAAGGTAGAAATCATTCACCTTTTACAGATCAAGAATCTGAGGTCCACAGATCATGTATCAGTCAGTGGAAGATCCAGTACTAGAATTAAGGGCTCCAAGTTCACAACCAGTGCTTTGCATACCATCCCCCTTTCCTCTGCAAGTTAGAGGAAGCAGCCCTTTTAGGGAGGGAGCGCCTCCCAGAACTGCAGGACTGGCGGGTGTAGGGCCCCTTCTCGCTAACTGGACAAAAATGAGTTGGCCTTGTTCCTGGGCCCAACTACCCAGGAGCTGTGGGTAGGGCCCAGGGGGCTCACGCAGCACTATTGGGAAATGTTCATTGAAGATACTCAGTCACATGGTTTGCTGTCTTTTCAGGTAAAGTCAATTGGAGCACATTTGTGGCACCAAGCATTTGCATTGGTATTATCATGGTGGGCATTTTCTCAGTGCATTACATCCGGCAAAAGTAAGTTGGTTACACCTGCCAGTTTTGGCAAATGTGCTTTGTTTTAATAATAGTTGTTGCTGCTATGAATCAAAGAAGTGAACGCTTTCATACATTGCTTGTGACAAACTAAATCTTTTCCACCTTTTGGAGTGACAATATATGTTAAATTTTTGAAAATTTCTATGGTTGACCTAGCAATTCCGAAGTATAAATTTATTCTACAGTATATCATGGGTGTGTGCAGATATTTGGTGGCAAATATTACTTAATATTGTTCATGAAACCATCTAACTGCCTAGTGACATGAAATTAACTAAATCAATATATCTCATGTTATCTAGCAATATTATGCATCCATTAAAGACGTAGAAGAAAATTAAGTCGTATGAATATTTGCTGTATTAGATCTTAAAAAGCAGTTCCTAAGGAAGAGGGGGAAACAGCTTATTGGATGGCAATTAACATTCTCTGCCCCAAGGATATACACCAAAATATTAATGGTAGTCATATTAGGGAATAAAATCATAGGTGATTTTAGTTCTTTCTGTTTAACTGTTTTCTAAAATTTCTTTAAACTTGTATTTTATTGAGAACTTTTTAATGACTTTGTTATCCAATACAAAGTTTCTTCAGATGTTGTGTAAAGTAAGAGGCAAAAAATAAAACTAACTCAGTCATTCTACTACCCACTGAACTCATCTGCCAGGCTTTACATTTATTTAAGCACCTATGTGTGATAGGTACCTCAAAGCAGTACTCTTTAAGTTTTGAAAAAATTTAACTCCAAAAGAGTTAACTGTGATCCCATGCATCCTCCTCAGGGAAATAGTATCAGTTATGGACAAGGCTTCTGCTATTTTAAAAACAAAAAAAATGAGGCCTCAAAATACAGTGGCTTTAGTAAAACAGTTTATTTCTCTCCCATGTAAGAGTCCTGAAGTAAGTCATCCAGGTTGGTTGATAGCTCTGCTCCACACAGTCATTTGGGGACCCGGTTTTCTTCATTTTATTGGCCCACCAACCCTTGGGTGCTGTCCTCAACTGCACGATAGCTACATACTAGGTCACAGGTACCTCTGCTCACATTCTTTAGAGAAAAAAGTAGTCACATGGCCACATCTCTTGCTTCAAAGGGCTAAACACATCCCAGCTTACCATTGTTATTAAATATCAAAGCACTGTGGGCTTATATTAGGGGTTCAATTATTGTTTGCTGAATGAGTGCATGGCTGGAGAGTGACAGCTAAACATTACATTGTGAAGTTCGTCTGTTTAGCAAACCCCAAGTGGTTGCATCACGACTCCACTGTCATCTATCCAGACTTCACAGGAAACTAGCCGAGCCTCGGCTGACATATCATTTTTCTCCTTCAGTGTTCCCATGTTATTCATTGGCGTACCTCTCCACTGAATGACCCCCCCCACTGAAATCATTCCACTGAAAACCTGTGCTTTCAAGCCACTGTGTACATGCTTAACTACATGCCAATGTTTTCTTTATCTCTAGGGTGTTTGTTCTCCTTTCAGCCCTCAGACCTCAGTGGTGTAGCAGACAAATTCCAGACCCAGCAAATAGCTCTTGGGCCACGACATATCCCATTATGGAGGTAAGGATAAAGCCACAGCGGTCAGTCAATGGTGTTCTAGAAATCAGCACATCTAAGCTTCCCATTGTAGTTGGGAGGAAAACGAGTTGGGAAAATGAGATCCTATGAGTAAGCTGAAGTCATTCGTGCTAGTTTACCATCTGAGTCATCACTCCCATGTACAGTAATTTTCTGAGCCTTATGATCAAAAGACTCAACAACTCATAGCTTTACATTCCTGTCTCTCCCTGATGTTCCCCCCACCTCACTTCCAAAGAAATAAAACAGCAAGTATTTTTGCCATTTGCCGAGCACTAGCCTGAGCATCGACTCATCCAAATTCAAGAGAACTGAAGCTTTGCCATGATGTCCCCAGTCCTGGGTGAGCATAGAACAGGTAGAGCCCAGACTATTTTGGTTTGGGCAGGAAGACAGTCATCCCACTGCGCGCAGAAAAGGTTTTAAAGGAGAGGTTGCTCAGCCACAGGTGAGAGAGCTCGAGAAAAGGAAGTGAGGGGAGCTGCTGCTGTGCAGTCTTAGGAGGTAACAGCTCACAGTTCTCACCTCCTGAGACTGCACAGCAGGCTGTGGGAGATCTGGAAAGGGGAAGGCATCTGGATATGGTGCGAGTGTATATTTAAGGACAGCAAAGTGGTGGGAAGCGGTAGCCCGTACTCTGCCCATTATCCCGTTATCCGGTGTTGGCAGACCCACTCCCATTCTCACACCGTATAGACCTCCTCCAAAGTTCTTCGCCTCGGTTACCCAGGGCATTCTATCATCTACACCCTTCCTGAGGCCAGAAGCCAGTGGTACCAGCCATTGCTCAGGGAAAGAGCTGGTCTCAGCCATGTCTGCCACAGTAGGAATTTAAGTCGCAAAGGCAGTTTAGTGCCTTTGAAATAAGACTTGGATGTAAACCCCAACTCTGCCACTTACTACGTGAATGACCCTTGAGCAATTTGCCTGACACCTGAACCCTAGTTTCATCCTCTGTGAAACAGGAATTGACAATATCTCCCATGTATATTGTTGTAAGGATTAAGATGCCACGTAAAGCACACATGGGTCACACAAGGCAGAGTGCTCACTTTCTTCCCAGGAAGACTCATATATGATGTCTCCTCTATTGAGGGTTTTTGTGCCTGCTAAGTTATAACAGCAAGAACAGTAAGAATAACAGTGGCATATACTGGGGGTGCCAAAAAAATGTACACATTTTAAGAGATGTTATCTATGTATTAGTTTTCAAAGTTGAATTATGGTAGCAATGTGTAGTATGACATTTGCTCAAAAGATGGTGTTAAACAAATGAATGCTAGTGTCATTCATTGTATTACAATTTTATTAGTTTTTTCCTTTCTTAAAATGTGTATACATGTTTTGGGCACCCTCTGTGTGCGTGTGTGTGTGTATGTATACACACACACACACGCACACATATACACACACACATTATATATCTACATATAAATTATATATCTACATGATATAGTTATATATAGTATGGTATATAATTATATCATTTATGTATACATATAGATTACTTTACATGTGCCAGGTACTTTAAGAGACGGTTTTCATGCATTAACATCTAATCCATACGGCTTTATAAAGTTGTACTATTATTATCCTCTTTTTTTCAGATGAGGAGACTGAGGCACACAGGACTACACTTACCCGTTAGTCAGCTAGTAAATGTTGAATCCTGAATTCACATAAAGTAGGATGTGCTGTCCACCATTACACTATACATCCTAAAAGCACTCTAAGCACAAGTGAGGGGAGTCTTTCTAGAGGTCAACACCTCCGGGCTGAACAGACTCACTAAAGAGATGTTCACACACAGGGCCCTCACTTAGTGGCAATATTATTTCAAAGGCACTAAGTGCCTTTGCGACTTAAATTCCTACTGTATTCCAGTGGATGGAAGAGATACTAGGGCAATATTGTGACGACGTGTGGGAATGCACTCCGTAAGGACACCTCTGCTAGTGTTAGAGGGGATTCAAGTACTAGGAGTTGAACCAACTAAGCTTTAAGATCTTGCTCTTCCTGTGTTGCGATTGCAGTTCCTTGTCCTAAAAGCCTGAAATAGCACGGTGGGAAGCAGCTCCAGGTCAGTCACGGAAACCTGGCTTCCCAAGCTAGTTGCTTTGGCGTCGTGGGCTCCGCTTGCCACTGCCTGGGCATAAGGGCCCATAAAAAGCCTAGAAGAAATGCTAAGACACACAAAAGATTTGAGAAAATAACACATAAAAAAGATAACAGAAATTGCCACACATGTGCCCAAAGTTGTATAGTATAAATATTCATTGCAGCATTACAAATAGAAGCCAAAAAGGGGGCATCATGTAACCTGCCACCAGGGGCCAGGTTAAACATTTTAAGTATATCCATACAACAGGGTATTATGCAGTTACTAAAAAAAATAAGATTAGGTTGGTGCAAAAGTAATTGCAATTTAAAAGGTTAAAAATAATTGCAAAAACCGCAATTACTTTTGCGTCAACCTAATATGTGTGTCTAAAAATCTCTAAGATACTTAAAAGTGAAAAAAGCAAAGTCTATAACAATTGTCTGAAGTGTGGTTCTCATTTGTATAAAAAGGAGGAAGACTTGACACACACACACGCACATGCACACCCCTCATCTCCACATGCGCACAGCGTATTTCTGGAAGCCTACATATGAAACTGATCATTGGGGTCACCTTTGGTGAAGACGTTGGAGATACGAAGGCCACTTAATTTTCATTACAAATTTCCTTTGAACTTTTAAAATTTCTTTAAAAACTATGTGCATCCATTTCTTTTGCAAAATTAACTGGTAAATTAGAACCTTTTTAAAATGTAGCTTAAACAAGGCATCTGCGGTGATGGCCTTGATGCAGCCTCTGAGCCCCGCTTGCCACTCCAAGTGGGTAAGACTATTTTTAAAGACTTCAACTGCTCTCCTGGTGATAGGCTAAGGCCATGGTCCATCTTTCATCTCCAACAAAATGTTTTCAGTTCTCAGGCCTTACAGCCCCCTACCATTTCTTAAGATGTGGCTAAAAACAACCACAGGTCTTAAAGCTCTGGAGGAAAAGGCCAAATCCTAAAGGTGATCATGGGAATGTTATCCTTGTTGAGCTTGTAAAAGCTTAAAATAGTGTCCTTGAGCTACCTGAGCTAATGGTTGTCTAACAGGCCTTGCCCCAGAGGGATGGCCTGCTTTGTAAGAACTGAGGAGCAGCCTTTATCAATACTGCCAAAGCCTTGGGGATGGCAGAGCCTCACCTTGTGGGAAATAGCCACTTCAATGCCCTGAGTAATCTCTCCCACATCTGTGATAGCTTCTCAGAGCCTCCTGCCACGTCCCAAGCCACACCCTACGTGCCAGAACCAGTTTGGAAGAGTAGGCTCCCAAGAGAAACACATACGTACCCTCTAGCTTGTCAGAGCCCTTTGCCGAAGTCTGTCCTGGGACAGCACCGTCACTCACTTTTTGGAAACTTCTCGTGCTCAAGGCAAGGGAGGGGGACAACAGAGCCACTCTGGACCAAATCACTCTTGCACAACTTGGCATTTGACAGATGAGGGAACTGAAGGCCGGAGAGGTTGAGTTTTCCCCAAGCTGTCGAGTCTGAGTCGGGACTAGTCCTCAGGGTTTGCCCTGTCCCAAGGCTCATTTTTGTCATCCTACTCCTCCCTGAAGACACGGTCCCTGCTCGTAGATGGCTGATGGAAATGTAAAAAAATAAAAATAAACATGACAGTATAAAGCATTGTGTGCCACGAATCTAACAGGTGGTTTCTTCGCTGCTGTAGTCCAGCTGGAGGACTGAGGGGAGAGATACTAGGGGCTTCAGAAAGAGCAAGGTGTCAGGCAGGGGATGGCGAGCGCACAGAAGCAGGTGGGGGCTGGCAGAGGAAGCACGTGTGATGGTGGCAGAGCAAAAAGCACGTTAAGACCAGGATGGTGTGTGCCTGAAATAGTTTCTGAATGAAAACATGGGAAAGTGGAGGAAGGTGTAGGAACCTGACTGCCGAGCTAAGGGCTGGAAGCTTTACTGCCTGTGTAAGCCTGAGTCCTTAAAGGCTGTGGAGCTTTGCTTTAGATCAGTGTGAAAGATCGTTTCCAGGACCTAAGGAGAGCCCAAAAAAGCCCATTAAAAGAAATGTTAATGAAGGGCTTGGACTTGGACTCAGACTCAGGAATCAGCAGTTAAGTTTGGTGAGAAGAGCTGGTTCTCAACCAATGCACTGGTTGAGAATGAGGAAGCAAGAAAAGTAACAGACAAAATTAGGTACAGGGAAAAAAGGATGAAAATTTCTTCCAAAGTTACTCCAGAGGGGTCTTAAGAGCAGAACAGGTAGCTATTACCCTGCCTAAAACCTACCAGTAGTTATAAAAACCCAAACTCCTTAGTATCCTTTAAAAGTCCCTTCACCATGTGAACCCCTATTTCTGAAGCCTCAGTTTGCCTGTCATAAGAACTAGCAGGTTCCAAAATAGACCTTTCCTCCTTGCCCACAACCTCCCTGTTTGGAAGACAGTATACCTCAGGATTCAGCTCTGGTGTGACCCTTTTCGTCTTCCCTGCCTCCTCCACGAGGCAAGCTCAGCCTTCCTTTGCAGCCAGTGTGCCCTCTCCTAGAGAAGCAGCTAGTACATTCTGACTCACCAGGAAACGTGGCTGAAGGTGAGCAGGGTAGTGACTCACTCGCTGGCTGGGGGTTGAGTCCTGCTCCTCTGCCTCCCAGACGGACGATGTTAACTGCTTCTCTGATCTCACAAAGCCAAGGGCCCAGTGTATCACCTCAAGCTGACTGGGCAGTGCAGGCTGAGAGCTTTAAAAACCCTGGAGAAGTCAGCTGACGAGGCTGCCTACTTAACAGCCATCTGAGCCTCTTCCTCCTCTTTCTCAGGAGAAGACACAGCTGCACGTGGACGGGCTCCTGACAGACTGGCCCACTTCTGAAGAACCTGAGCCCCTGGTCATCAGCGAAGTCCTCCATCAAGTGGCCCCAGTCGTCAGACATCCCCTTCGCCCCAAATGGCCAGAAAAGGGACGAGGAGTCCAAGGTCACTACCCCTCTGAAGACAGTGCCTCAAGCCCACCACCTCCAAGAGCTCTCACAGCAGAGACAGGACAACTAGTGGATCTGTACAAGGTGCTGGGGAGCAGGGGCCCTCACTCAAGGCCCGGAAACCCAGCCAGTCCCTTGACGGTCCTCCCTGTGGACTACCTTCCCACGTATGAGGGCTATTTACCCTCCAACATAGACTATCTCCCTTCACGTGAGGCTCCTATAACTGACCCCCTGGAAGAACTGGAGCCTCAGCACATCTCTCTTTCCATTTTCCCCTCAAGTTCCCTTCACCCGCTCACCTCCTGTGGTGAGAAGCTAACTCTGGATCGGTTGAAGATGGGATGCAGCTCTCTCATGCTGTGAGTGGCAAAGCTTGAAACCTGGAAAGTGAATGGACCCCCAACCAGTACAGCATACCCATTTCCCAGTCCCCTGCTCCAGGTGTCATCACTTCTTGTCACCATCAGCTAGAGGGCAGTCAAGCCAGCTCAGAGTGTATCTCAGGAACGAAGAGTTGGCTGTAACCCAGATACCTCATCTTGCCTTGTCCAGAACCTTAAGATTACATCTTCCACTGCACCTAGAGACTCCAACCTAAGTGCCTGCAACTTTCTTGACTACACTGGCCAGAAAGCGGTAAGGGGACAGTGGAAACCAAAACTCTTACCAGCAGTGGCATCTAATCCAGAGGACCAACCATTTATGCGACAACTGTTTATAAAGCAGCTATTACATACCAGGTTTTATGTCTAGATTAGTATTGTCCAATAAAAGGCCTTTCTAAGAAGTTTTCTATAGAGTCTAATCTACACTGTTCAATACACTTGCCACTCCTGTCTCGTAAGACACTAACCACATTGGCTGTTCACTCTGGAATATGTCTAGTATGACTGAGGAACTGAATTTTGATTACTTATGAATCACAAGTGGCTACTGTATTAGAAAACACAGCCCTAGATGATAGACACTAGTAATTACAGCAAAACCATCAAAAGATCAACCTAGTCTTATAAGTGAGGGCATAAAAGATCCTGGTGAACACCAATATAGGGGCTCCCAAGATGCTTATGACTGGCCTTATTTGTGGAAGCCTAAGAATGTACCTTTTTCCTAGTTTTGCTAGTTTGCCTTCACCTTCTTTCAATGACTCGAGAAGCTTGATGGTACACAGCTAACATAAACCCATCTTAGGACCTTAAGCAAGCAGCCTCCTGAGAAGCCGGCAAACCTATCACCGCGAGACAATAGAAGCCAATTTTTCTTTCTTGAAATACCTCTTTGATCTTTTGATTACCTGATATCCATCTCAGTCACTCCTCCCTTCCCCACTTACCCCAAAGACCAGCTCCCAGTCTCCCCTTTTACCCCCCTACACACCCTTTCCCTTTTCTTAAAGCCCCAGGGGATACTGGTCTGTTTTCCTAAAGAACCATGCAATGTTTCCCCAGCACCATGCCTGCTGGATACATATTTCCCTGAAAATAAGACCTAACCAGAAAATAAACCCTAGCATTTTTCAGGATGCTCGTAATATAAGCCCTACCCCGAAAATAAGGCCATTAAGATCGCCAGCCAGACGGACGCATTTAGTACATCCGTTGCAAACCGACAGATGTATTGAATTATAAAATAATATATATATTATTGACTTTAGTACTTAAAATAATATAAATTATATTTGTAACTACCCAAGCGGGCACCTTAGAATGAGGTAAATGCCTATGTAAACAGATGAACTCGAGACTTATTGCTGAATGACCAATCGGAGTAGACACAACGCACAAATAACGTGCGTACTTGATAACGAACAGACGTGGTTTTGTCTAATATGAATTTTCATAATTCAATATGTCGTGTTGTAACGGGCATACTTAATGCACTCATGTGAAATAAATGTCTTCTGAATTTTAGTGTCTGCAATTTTTCATCACTTTTGAGTGGACCATCATTAACTGTCATCATTTTTGTTGCCACTCCTGTCTCTTAAGTCTTCAGTTAACACTTGATTTAATGGAAGATTTAAAGGGAATAATATTTTGACCCCCAGACGAGTGCAAAAAGAGCTATTCCAGTGAGTACAAGAAAGGAATCATGGAGGACTCCCGGGGCAAGAATCTTAAGGCTTTCTGCAAAAAGCTGGATCTCCAAATGGTCCAAAAATGGCGAGCAGAGTACAAAAACCTGTCAACAGGAGAACAAGGGCAATACTAAGAAACGCCAAGTGTGGATCAGGTTGCAACCATTATTTCCTGAGCTGGAAGACATCTGTGAATTGACTGCTGACAGGAGAGCAAAGGCTTTGGTTGTGCACAGGGCTGATATTCAAGCATTTGCCCTTGCAATGGGGCACCAGTTAGAAATATCCCAAGAATTCAAAGCATCACAACACTGGCTAGATGGCTCCCTTCAGCGATATGAACTGTCTATAAGATCGACAACACTGTTCAAGCTGGAAGATACTGAAGTTATTAAACGTGCACTTGCATTCAAGTCCTTTGTTGATGGCATCGACTTTTCTAAATACCAACTCTTCAACATGACTGCTATGGATGAAATTGCAGTGTTTATGGGCCAAGGATCTCAAACGACAATTTATCAGAGGGGGGGCCTCATCAATCCACATTCCCTCCACTGGTTACGAAAGTGCATGTGTTACCTGTATTTTGGCAGTTCATCTGGATGGAAAGAAAGCCCCCAACTCTAATCATCAGTAAGGGCAAGAAAGATAAGATTGAACGTGTTTCAGGCATTTATGTTCTTGAAACCAAAAAAGCCTCGTACACACAAGCAGTTGTAAGGAAGTGGGTCAATTTAATGCCACTTGTTTTGCAAGGTGGCCAGAGGTGTGCTAGTCTGGGATTCAGCCAGCACTCACTGATCTAGACATGAAGAACTTCCTCGCAGAGAATAGATCAAATAATGATTCTCGCCGGAATGACTGCCTATCTCCTTGAATAAACAAGCCATTCAAGGACCATTTGCGCATGGTAATCAATGACTACGTTAAATGGAGAAATCAGCGTGGGAACTGTGTGAAGCCTAGCCTGCAAGAGGTTGTGACGTGGGGAAGAATCCATGGGATAAAATCACTGACAGCTGAGTTGCCAATGCACTACGAGCAGGCTACGTGGACAAGGAGTGCTCATTTCAGGAGAGCTCTATTGCTGGACATTGAGAGATTAGGGCCAATGGTTCTACAGGAAATGGAGTCGCAAGAAATTCAAGCCGGAATTTGGGGTTTGGAGAGGTATGACTGTGTTCCAGATGACATGACTGTATTTGAATAAATGTAGATTGTTGTACATGAAAAAAATAAGATCCCCTGAAAATAAGCCCTAATGCATCTTTTGGAGCAAAAAATTTAAGACTCGGTCTTATTTTGAGGGAAAAACAGTAGTAAGCTGTCAATAAAAAGTAAAAGATGTCACCACTGCTTTTATCTTGTTCTGTTCTAGAAGCCAGTCCAGCTGTGCCTGCTTCCTTTATTAGGACAACTGAGTTTGCAGTTGTTCCCCTTCATTCCCAACCCCCATCCTACCCACTGATCACTGACATCACTGCTGTAATACTAGCAGTTTAGTTTAAAAACATGTGACCAAGACTGGCTGCTCACTCTGCCAGATAAAAGGTCCTCTTTCCATGAATAACAGCATAGGTAACCTCCTTCTGCCCTTGCTCCAAGTGGTTTTCACACTCTTCCCGCCCCCAAACAAAATCCCAAATTAGGTTGCCTAGTTTACCATGAGCTCACCATATATAGGTGGAGCTCACCTATATAGCCAGGCTTTGATTCCTTAAGAAAATTTGTAATGATTTAAATCCTGATACACATCCAAAGTCAACCCAGAAATCTCTATTTAAACTCATCAAAATTCTCTGGGATCTAAATACTACAAATAAAGTCCAAATTCACACTTAATGGATTCATGAGAATCACCATTAATTCTTGGGTAGAAATCCTTACTCTTAATTGTTCCTCTAAAGGCCCTCTTTCCCATATGCCAGAGATTGTTTCCTTGGCTTCTCTTCCTTACAAATAGGGAAAGCCAAACTGTGTTATCTAGTTCTTTCCTTTTACTGCCTTTTCCCCTCTACCCTGTCCCAATTTCTCAGCTTCCATTAATAGTCTACAGCTGCAACTCACTGATGCCGAGGCCACTGAAAGAGATGCCAAGCTAGGCACATTCTATTCTAGTCAACCCCCCATGTTCGATTCTTTTTTTCTCTCCATCAAGGACTATCTTTTTCTTTCTCCTGATGCAGTTGTCATCTGTCTCAACATGACTGCTCAAGCCCTCCAAAGGAGCCCTGTTCTTCTCATCCTAACCTGCAGGATTCACGTTCACATTATCACTGATAGGTGCGTCCTCAAGTAAATCACACTCTAGAGTATCAGAAGGGTCTCTTCCCCCTAAAAAAAAAATAAGCAATTCAAATCAATTGGCTAACTGACAACGAAAAGAAACAAGTTAGATCTTTACATCAGCCAATACTGGAATAAATTTCCAGTTAAAACTGCAAAGCTCACACACACCAAGTTAGATAAAAATATTCGCAATATATGCCCAAAATAACTTATTAATAAGGCATTTGACAGATCAATATGAAAAAAGAGCACTTCGAAGACAAATGGACTGTTAAAAACACAAAATACATTAAATGCCCAATAAATATGAAAAACACAATAACCTGTAATCAAAGAAATGAAAATTAAACACCATTTTTCACTTACCAAATTAGCAAAATTAAAAAATCAGCCAATATGAATCAGAGAAATTGGTGTTTACAACCAGGTATGTTAGCTGGCTTCTTTCTGGAGGCAGCTGGGCAATATTTTTAAAAGTTTGAATAAGCAACTCCACTCCCAGAAATGTATACCAAACAGTACAAATGAGTAAGATTTCTCACAGCATTGATTAAAATGGAAGGAGCCGAAATGCCCTTTAGTAGGGACTTGGTTAAATCATCTATACAACAAAACACTGAATTTCATCAAATATAAGACTACCAATTTTAGAACACCCCATTAAATTATGTTCAAAATAGAAGAAAATGTGGCTAATTAAACTCTGATATACCATTGATTGCTATGGTGCACCCCCACCCATTATACATGCCTGAAATTGGAATGGATCTTAAAATTGACAACATACTATGTAATCCTTTATAACAATATGAAATAGAAATGGTTAGTTACAAAAGACTGAACAGAATCATCTCACCTTAATAAATCAGTGCAAAAATTTTTTGAATATACACCAAAATGGCAAGTGGTTACCTCCGGCCATCGGTTTTTAGATTACATTTTTGCATTTTCATTGCAATTACTCATTACTCTTATAATTGGAGTCAATAAAATATAAATTATCAATTTTTTCCCGAAGACCTGAGACAGTGAGTGGGTCTAGAGACAGACACTAATCATATTTTTTATGGCCCATGTCTTTCTTCCTCCATTTTGGTACTTTCACTGACCCTTAGTTTTCCTATCAGATGGTAGAAAAGGCAAAGGAGATGATCCGGTGGGGGTGTGAGTTGGGGAACGTTAGGGTAATAACTGAAGCAATGGATCTTTGAAATACAAAGTTTATGTAACAAGCCAATTTGTGCCAAATTCCCATTCTACCAGGAATTAATGATTATCATGTAACAGTACAATTGTCCTTTGGTATCCTCAGGGGATTGGTTCCAGGAACCCCTCCCCCCACCTTGCATATCAAAATCCTCAGATGCTCAAGTCCCTTATATAAAATGGTATAGTATTTCCATATAACTTATGAACATCCTCCCACATACTTTAAATCTCTAGATTACTTATATTACCTAATACACTGTAAATCGTACTGTTAATGTTTACGGAATAGTGACAAGAAAAGTCTGCACATGTTCAGCACAGATGCAACCATCTTAGGTCTAACTACATAGTACATGTCAGCAACAATAACATTTTTTTCAAATATTTTTAATCTGCAGTTCGTTGAAACTGTGGATTCAGAACGGTGGATACAGAGGGCTGACTGTAATAAGTACATGCAGTTTTTAAGATATGTAACTCAGTTCCCACCACTTGTTAAGATAGGTGTTATCTCCACTGCAGATGAGGAAATCGAGATACAAGTAACTCAGCCAAAGTCACACAACTAGTACCTGGTACCAGACAGTCTTGTTTCACAGCATAACTTTCAATTATACAATCCCTTTCTATGCAAATGACTGCTCTACAAATTTACATCAATTGCGATTTTGACTGTAGTTGACAAAAACTGTGATTCCATAAAAATCTTTGAAGCTGTTTTTACTAAATAACCAAAACCTGGCATTTCCATCCTTCTCAAGTTCTAGATCATTCTTGGTTAAGAAATCTACCTTAAAAACAGGTAAATTTTGCAACAAATGACACCAGGACAAATCTGGTACTCCTGAATTTGCTGATTTCTCTACCTAGCTAATCTAAATCCAACAATACAAGGCACAGCAAGGCCACAGAAAGGAGATAACACTCCCAAGTCCATTATTTTAAGGAAATTTATAAATGAAGTATTTAAAGCTATAAAAAAACATTAGGCCTTCCTTTTGACTAGCAAAGTAGAGCAATGTTTTCTCTTTCATTAAAATAGGGGTAACCCCACCCAATTTACCTGACTGTCCCCCCCAAACATGAAAGCTATTTCTTAAGCAAAAAGGAATTAGGGTTGTGTTTTTGTTGACTCAGTTTTGTTGTTTGTATTGTTGAAACACAAATGCCTTTCCTTTATTCTATGGCAACTAGCTCCATATTCTGCTAGTGGTCGTTTATTCACAAGTGGTTTTGCTGAGATTTCAATCATCTCTCTAAGAAAAATAAAAACCTTTTGTGTGCTGCTGTGGGGGTCCATTTAAGTCAACTGAGGCCACTTTTTAATTTCCACAACTTTAAGGAATTATTCCATTAAGAGGCCCTGCCCATATCTAGACAAGAGAAAGTAGGTGAAGTTCAAATTATCTTCCCTTGCCACTTTCAGACATTTTACTACTTATACCATTTCCCTGAAAATAAGACCTAGCCAGACCATCAGCTCTAATGCGTCTTTTGGAGCAAATATTAATATAAGACCCAGTATTTTATATTATTATGTATTATATTACACCCAGTTTTATATTAAGACTGGGTCTTATATTAATTTTTGCTCCAAAAGATGCATTAGAGCTGATGGTCGGTTACGTCTTTTCGGGGAAACATGGTAGGTAATAAGACCCAAGGAAATACTATGAAAGCTATTATGAAAAATTCGAAGAATAAACTGTTCTGGAAGGCCATAAACATTCACTGGAAGTATAGAAATACCCACAAGCGGGACATTTTCACTATGTTCAAAGTAGCAAAAACATTCTTTCAAAACCGGGTAAAAATTAGTTAACAAAAAATACTTGGCTTCTTTATGCAAGAAATCTCAATTCATGTGCTAAAATGGCTTTCTCTCCCTGCACGGTTAGCTGAGAAAAATGGCCTGTTTTAACCTGAGAAATTTTTGTGCTGTCTAAACCAACAAACCTGGAGGACACCCGCATCCCCAGCCCTCACCAGCAAAAAAAACTCAAGGTGGAAATAGGACGCTGCAAGATTTCATTTAGAAACAGAAATCTTACTTTATTCCATCACAAAGGGAGTAAAAGGCCATTAGCCTTCTTTGCGCAACACTGTACAACATACTTGTTTCCTAATTTTTTTCTCCTGTCATATTTGTACAACCCGACAACTGGATACCTTTGCATTTCCATAAATACTCCCTGTAGTTTATCCACTCTGGTCTTTGGCAGCATAGCTTTCAGTGCATCTGAGTTGACAGTTTAAAAAAACACACCCACTTTTGACCTGCTTGCAATAGATTAAAATAACTTGCAAGGATAATTAAGTCAATCAAGTCATTTCTCCAGCTACAGATGCAATCTTCAAATCAAATTCTTTCCTCTAAAAATTTGCACTTAAAGTTTAATAACTGACTAAGTAGCAAGATTGATGATCCTGGAAAAATGCTCTCCTGTTAACTAGGAGGTACTAGTTATGTTCCTCAACAATACAGTAGCAATTTTCTCTTAATAAACTGTCCATCTTCCTGAAGACGTCTTTCTCAAATGATTTGTATTTTCTCTTAGCATTACACAGCATCCAAAGCACTTCTCTACTTAACGTGACTTTCAGCTCTACTTTTTAACTCAAGAAGCAGGGAAATCAGTCCTATTGTTAAAAACACTTTGAACTATTGGATTCTGTTGATATAATGACTAAGTGCCACTCAGACTTCAAGGCATTCTGTTATGAACATAACATAATACAGTGGTCTGAAGTACACACTACACTTGCTAGGTATGCTGATTTTTTCCCTTACTGGTGACCAATGAACATGTCTTAAAAGTAGCTTTATCCAATCCAGTCTTCCATGCAGCCCTCAGAAACTCCTCAGACTAGCACCTAAAAGAAGCCTGATACATGTATATTTTGTATACATACACAGTATCAAATTGAAATCAAATTATCTGTAGTTTGTTGTGAAAAATTCTGCCTTTTTTAACTGGGGAAAAAAGGAAGCTTCACTGGAAATTCAGAATTTCTAGTGAGAAGACAAAACTGCCCATTTCTAAAAAGAAAGGTATTTGTGTTTAATTCACCAATCATGAAATCCTGAACATCTTCAGCCGTGAAACTGCAGGCAGGAAAGTAAATCCTCTACCTTCTCTGACGTGTTTAGTCATCAATTTCCAAACCTCTGGCAGTCTGAACACAAAATCTAAACATGTGCTCATCTAAAGTATTGACAAGAGTATGGGTGCCAAACAAAGCAACATTTCACTATGATTACATTCAAGGTGTGAAACGAGATTCAACATGCAAAGTTCCCCAAATTTCTGACATTATGCAAGGCAGTCAAATGTTACAAGAACCAGACCACCTTATACAGAATCTTTATTCTAGATAGAGGAAAACTGATGCCATTTATTCAAATTAGAGATCGTTTTAAGTTCCTAAAATCTGTTAAATCAACCAGCTACAACTGCAATTAAGGAGATATCAACATTATTTTCCAAAGATAAGCTACCTATTTTCCCTAAAGTTCACCAAGTAACAAACAGCCTTTCACTTTTCACATTTCCATACCAGTAACATTTACATGCAGCTATTTAAATAAAGCCACAGCAAGATCAATTCAGAGGAACTCTCATTACCTTTTGAGTGTATCTAAATACGTTTTTAAAAATCCATGAATTGTAATTGTCAGATAGTAGTTACTACTAGGTATCTCTGAGCCTTCCATGCACAAGGCTTGGAATAAACATAACAAGTGCACTAGGAAATCCACACCCTCCTCCCACATGGGCAGCAAAAGGGACAAATATTACTGATTTAAACTAAGTACCAACATAAGTAACACCGAAACAAAAACACAATTTGTAATTTTCTAACTTGTATGGGCCATTTCTCACCTTTTCTTTCCTAACATTTAGAAGTGAACAATTGACTGCCCTTATTTAATACAAAAGTAATCAATGGCACAAAAGCTAAACTGCCCAAATGGATCGTCTCTTGATAAAACTGAGAAATGCAGTCCTCAGAAGCCATTAATTCCTGTCCCAGCTAAACTTATAATCAAAACAGACATTTTCTTACCCATATAAAATGTTCAGAGTTCTCATCATGAAAAACAATCAATCAGCACAACAGAAAGATCTTAACATTAAGTGCCACTAAACATGAAACATTAAACTGCAATCATAGCATTAAGCTTACTTTTATAGCAAATTTATACTTAACAGCTTTCAGAACATACTTAAGTTGCAAGCCACACAATCTTTACTTAAAATAACAAGACCATTTTTACCAAGCAGTTCCCAGATATCTTGCCCTTATTCTTATTAAAGAGGTGAACACTCTGCTTTAAAATACTTCTGATTTCGCAACTTCCCATGAGGTAGGATGATTTAATTTGTACCTACAATTATACTTTTATTTTAAAAGAACTCTTATATGTTGATCTAGTAATGATAGCTTCTACTGGGAATCACCAAACATCTGTAAAGGCCAGATACATTTTAAGCTTTGTGGGCTACAAACATCTTTGTAGAATATTTTCACCTTTTAAAAATGTAAAGGCCACTCCTTAACTCAGAGACCGTACAAAAGCCACCACAGGCTGAAGCTTGCTGGCCCCTGGCTTAAATATAGAACTTATTTAAATGACACTCATTTCCAATGTTATTTCCTCTGTAGCCACAATCTTGATGGCTTTAATAATTTATCTTTATATCCTAATATTTTCTGATTAAGCTTCTTATCCTCGTTAAGTTACCTTTCTTTAGCTATATTCTTTGATTTAGTGAATCCCTTCACAGCCTGAACAGACTTCTTTCAAATGCTTATCATATAAACTCCATTATTTTTCTAACCTCAAAATAAAGATCAAGTTGAGAGAACTTGTCCGAGTGAAACAAACCCAGGCTGAGAAAATATTGAACCCAAATTTCTGAAAGCTGACACTTAATATACATCTCAATGATAAAACCCGACAATTCTGCAAACTTAAATTTTTTCACTACCAGTACAAGGTCTGAAAGTTTGATTAGAGATTTTATTGCCTTGTTACTAGTGGAGATGATCTGGTTTATAAGTGTTCAGACACTAAAGTTGTTTACATGTTAATTTCAGTAGCATTACAAATGTTTGGATTAGAATCTATTTTCTAAGCACTGATTTACTTTCTTTAGAAAGTAGAACTGCGTGCACCTGAGAGGTGTAAAATGTTATGCCAATAACTTCAATGTCGGGATAGATGTCCATTAAGAACCTGATACAATCTTACGTTAAAGTCAAAATCTTTCAGGTTCTACCACCTTCACATTTCTCCGTTAAGTTTCTTTTAAATTTTGTGTTCATCTCCATTCCTAACCTCATGTTGTATAATCATTTGGTTTTATGATCATTAGACAATGATCTACTTGAAAGGAAGGCCCATCTCATGCATCTTAGTATTTCTCCTACCTAGCACAGTGCTTAGAATGTAACAGGCTCCCAGTAACTATTGGTTAAATGATGACTGAACAAATCAGGCAATATTATCTATTTGATGCTAAAACACAGGATGAACTGATAAAATAACCACCAACCTTTACAATGGTCAAATATGACCTAATTTGAGAAAGTAAATCAAACATACATAAAAAGAAACTGAATAATCAACTCGTGTGTGTGCTCTTAAAGATCTTTTTTAAAATCCAACATACAATAGACTTTGTATGCAATTTTCTAATAGTATAGCATTTTTCTATGTCAGTGCAATCATCTCTAGCAAAAAAATAACACAATCAGAATGAGTACGTAATATACTCCCTCCAAACCCATAGCAAAAAATAAGTCTCAAATATATTTACAACCCTGGAGAGAGGTGTTCTGCTTCCACGTTTAAAATAAAACTAAGTAACTAGATGTATAGTAAGTACCTAGTGATACATTTTTAACTCCACATGTCTCAAAATAGTATTTAACTAAAAAAGAAACCATATCCCAATCATTTCAATACAAGCTGAAAATATCTTAAGAAATATCAACTCTAGCATAATTCCCATTTAAAAGCATCAAGGTAAAAGTTCACTACAGCATTAAATTAGCCACCATTACAATTTAGGGATCTCTATCAATTACGTTTTCTTTAGAGTATGAAAGAAAAAGTGGCCCCTCCAAAAAGTGGCATTCAGTATGATTAACCTTCACTCTTAAATACGTGATCTGCTAAGAGTAATGCCAATTGTTTGGTCAGTCCTCGAAATTAATTTTATAAGAATTCACCTATTTATGGTACTCTTTAAAACAAGTATCCCTCCCAAATGTCATTAGACAGCCTGGTTTAACAAAAAACCCCACATAAACAAAATCTAAGCATAGGGGACAAAACATGAGCATTATCTTAGGGATGCACAAACAGGTCAGAAAACACATGACGATAAATGGGCTCCTATTTGATTTTTTATGACTTTTAAGAAGTGAGCATGAAAATAAAATCTTTATTACCCACCAATAAAAGAAAGTTAGGTTCACAGTTTTAGCTCTTGACACAGAGTGAACTAGGAGGCAAATTACATCCACCAGATACAACTAATGGACCAAGTTTTTAAAGTTCAGGCTACCTTGAAAGCTCGCAACATTATATTGCCGTGTATTCTCTAGTGACAGAATGTCAGCAATGGCTGACAGAGTAGAACTTGAAGTTTTTAATAACAGGTGATTTCTGTATGTTGCTAGAAACCAAGAGGTTTATAAACATATTACATGTCCAGAACTGAGTTAAGATACTCTCAAGTCTAAACACACTTAGGAGTACGTACGCTGCAATCTCGAGGGGTCAATAGTCCATATGGACTAAATTAATACTTGCCTCTGGGTAGAAGGTATGTTTGTAAATATAAAACTGTATTAGACATTAGCACCAGAACACACTCAGCATAAGATCCAAACCATCAGCACAAGTTTATCCATCATTAAAAACCAATTACCTCCTTCCTAAGATGTCAAACTGGTAGGTAACTAGTAACCCAAATGAATTAACTTTCGTACTGTGCAACTTCTCTCTTAGAAGTGTAAGGTAGAAATAATCAGCTAAACAGCAGACATTTTATGATTTAAGATCTTCAATATTTTAAAAACTGGACATTACCATACGTTGGTAGAAAATTACTGAAAATTAATGAGCGACAAAAAAAGTTTTTAAAACTATAAATAAAATTCCTTTCCTGCTTTAACAATGTGTCAGAAGACTTAAAAAAAGGATCGTAGAAAACCTGTTTATTGATCATTCTCTCCATGTTTTACTAAGTGGTGATGCTCCAGTTCAGGAATCCATATTAACCTAATTTTCTAATGGAGAAGAGGTAAATGATACTTACCACCTTCTGTGGAACAGTATCTATCAACTCAAGACCAAAATTAATAGCAATATAGGAAATTCAAGAACAGGATTTTTTGGTTTATATTTTATGGATGGTGCTGCTGTTTTAACCTTATTGAGTAAAGCTGTCTGCTTTCCAAATTCCAAAGATTAATATACTCCCCCATCTTACCATACTAACCAGTGCCCTTTGGTTTCTTTAGAACAAGGAAGGGTTAAAGGGTTGTCGATTATGGGTGTACAATTTTGATCTGGGACCTTTCACACACACAAATCATACCAACTTGCCATACAGTTGAAATTTCATTATGCATTAGCCAAATCAACTTTGTTCCACCCACTCTATTGGAGTAGGAAAAGCCCAACACCCATAAAACTACTTCACCTAATAGGATGTGTCTATCAACAATAAGTAGCTTAAACAACTTTCACCAGTAAGGTGTCTAATTTGGTTTTTAAAGTGGGAAAGTCACACATTTTGAAATTGGGAATCAATTATAATTGGAACCTAATGAACCATGCAGGAGCAAGGGTTAATAAACCAATGTGCTTTGAATTTTTTCAAGTCTGGTATTTCTGTATATAAAGATTTAGCATATAACTATCATGAGAAGTGAAAAGATTTTTTCCCAGAAATGAGAATATTAAAACTAAGTTAAAATACACAAAGTAGTTAGTATTCCACACAGCATAAAATTTGACAACGTTTACATGTCCCAGTTGACCATGTGTGAAAATGCAAAGCAGGTATTAAAACTGATATGTCCAGTATTTAAAACCGGTCGGTAATTGGGGGAACATCTAAATCCTTAATTAAAAAACACAAATGAAGTGAAAGCTTTAAACTGGTACACACTGTTCACACCTATATTTCAAGTTTGGAAATGCATGTTTGCAAGCAGCAATACAAAATATTCATGAAGAATGCATAATCTCTGAAAATTATGAAAACATCCCTGCTACCAATACATTTCTAAATACAAAACTGACTACCATATTGTTACTTCTGTGTAGCTAGAGAAGTTCATTTTCAAAACAGATAAAATTCAGTCTGTAGGTGTGAAAGGTATGAATGACAGTCTTTTTTTTTTTTTAATTTCTTAGTCGTTTGGGATCCTTAAGCATGCAAAACCTCAGAGAGGAGGGTCCACAAAGGAACCAGGGTTGTTTTATGGCATCCAGTTAAGCCAGAGCTGGGAATGCCTCTGGGTCATCTACATCAGGAGCAGAAGCGCTTGACTGAAAAAGAAACAAACCAAAATTAATTCTCAAATTTTGAAGATAAACTGCCAGTGTCTACATTTAGACACAGAACTCTAAAAAATCTTGAAGTTATTAAAAATAGTAAAGTGTGTCAAAGCTTTTAGTTCAAGGCAAAATTATGGATCAGAATAGGACTACAAAAACTTGCAATGATCCTTGTCCTGAATTTCTATCAAGATCTAGGAAAATACCCTAGTATCAGCACAAGTTATTTTTTTCTAATAAAGCATACAAGTAGATTCATATGGGATATGTGGATTTTTCCTTTAAGTGTCCCTTTATTTCCCCATTTGCTAAGTAAGAATGGCATCAATTTGAAAGCAGGCTAAAAAACCGATTATGATTTAAGCAACACATTTATCAATCTTATTATAGAAAGAGACAACTGCCAAATGCCATTTACAAAGTAGAAATAACAACAACGAAAATATAAAAAGGGTCCACGTATACAACACTGGCCTTTAAAAACACGTGACACCAGAGGAAGACACAGAAACAAATCACACTGTTACTAGTGACCATAAAATCTGTAATACTGAGACTCTAGCAGATGGGTCCCCAATTTGTGTTATCGGGTGTTGAGAATTCAAGGACATTATGGTTGTATCCTAGATAGACCATAAGAGACAATGAACCAACCCAAAGGTTAATTATAATACTTTAATAATATCTACACATTAAAAACATGGACTTGGGCGTCAAACAGATCAGCATTCAAAACTATCAATTACTAGAGCTTCTATCAAAATATTTCATAAGAACTGGTTTTGTGTTGCACGCTATACAACGCATGGGCGACTATAAAAACTAGGACAAAAATGAATTCCAGCTCTCACGGAAGTCTAGTAAAAAATTAAGAAAAAAAGTTGTTTACTAGACAATCATTTAGTGAGTCTCACACGATTATATAATGAACTCAAAGGTTAAGCTGAGAACTAAAAGCAATGAAGAGTCAAGGCAAAGGAAGTAGTTGGCATTTCAGGTAGACCTTTGGCAAAACCCAAGAGTTAACTTGGTTCCCTATACCTGAATTCCCTCTTCTGTAAAATGGTGGATGTCAACATAGTAACAATTAAATGACATAATACATAAAATGCCTACCACCACACCATGACCAGCACCTAAGAAGTACTCAATAAAGGGTGGTAATTTAACTACTGGCAACACTCCTCAGTCATTTAAGTGCTTTAGACAAAATATAACCGAAAATGCAGTTTCTTGAAGACATGTCTACCTTTTTCTTCTTCTACTTATGTCCCCAAAAGGACCTTGAGCAGTGATTTACCAAATGAGATCTTCAAGTTACATAAAACAACAAGTCTTACGATTACCTTGTCAGTCCTGCTGCCACGGTTTGGACGGCCACCACGCCCACGGCCACCTCGTCCTCCCCTGCCACCACGTCCTGGGCGGCCAAGGTCTCCAAAATTGATCTCCAGCTGAGACGTTATATCATTTGCTGGCTTCCGGAAATGATGATCCATAACCGAATCTTCAGCATGAGCCTAAAAATTTATGAAGGCCACTGAGTGATTAATAGGAAAGTAATGTTGCAAATTTGTAAATGAGTTCTAAAAAGACCACATCTGTACTTTGTGTGAACAAATCTATCACCACCACTACAGATAACAAGCAAGCTTTGGGATCAGCTATAATGATCTTAAGGGAAGAATTCCTTTCATTTTCTTTCATATTCTCCTAACGGGAAGTATGGATAAGTCCATTTAAGATATGTCCTTCAGATTAGGATTCCTCATAAAGGAACCCAATAAGGACATGGACAAATGGCATGTAAGGTTTCTAATGTTGGTAATACTGAATTTCTTTATAAGTTATAAAGAAAACATGCTCTATACTCTTCCAACCATGACTTGGGAAAAGCAATTGTGTAGACTTCTCAAAATGTTTCTCTATTCATATACAAGTATGTTCTTCCATATAAACTGGAGCGCTATAGTTTCAAATGCAAAAGAACTTTACCTAAGGGAACCTTGAAAAGCTGCACACAAATAAAATCATGCCTTATAGTAATCATCTTAAAAATGAAGCCGTCATGTTCATGAAATCAATCCCTACTTTGCATTTATGTATATGCCTCATGACCCAGACTGCAAAAAAAGCCAGAGAATTTTACTCTGCTTAACTCATGATTTCTTCTTGTATGTTTGGGATGAGTGAGTTTTAATCTTCGAGTTGGAAACTTTCCTAATACTACTGTAAAGTACATACAGTTTAATTTTTCTAAATACATGTATAACCCTCTTTTGTGAAGGAATGAAATATTTTGTTCTTTCTAAATAGTTTGTAATATTTCAACTGTTAATAACTACCCTGTAAAGCACAAGTAAATCTTCTATTTGTATCCATGTTTTCATCCCTTTAATCATCTAATATCTGAATTAAACACATCCCCTAGTGCCTTACCAGGCAATAGAAAGTCCTTTTTTAAATATTAACTTTTTAAAGAAGCCTAAACATAAATGTCAATCCACAAAACCACTAGCAAATTAAAGTCAATTATATATACTAATTGTTTTATTTTCAAATGTTTGCAAAACAATGATCACCATTTATTAATTAGAAGTGTTTATAAGTCTCTAGAGCACAAAAGCAAAAAGGTGTAAGCTGATATACTACTGAAACACCTCAAAGGTGTTACTACATTAATAAAAAGGAGGTCTGGATATTCAAGGCACATCTCTAACCTTTAAGGTAACTAGTTGGATAAACTGGCAAAAAATTCTTTTTCTAAAGCAGTGAATGATCATCAGGAAATAAGATCTCTGGTCTCAGCTGTCAATAACACCATAAATCAGATCTCCGTTTCTAAAAAGTTTCTTTTCCCTACTTCATACATGTTGTGAGGCTGAAGGTATGTAAAAAAGGACCAGCAGTTAAAATACTGTATATAACTAACTTGAAGACTTACATATATACAAGTACAAAAGCCATACTTGCCAATAAGGCCAGAGGCCAGATCTAGACAAGTACCCACATCACAAAGGCACTCTACGGGACCAAACATATATAAATGGCTTAATAATGAAAATGTCCTGGTTTCAAAGTTATTCATAACCAATTTCACATTTCATAATTTTCAAAAATTTCTAATCACATACATCACCTCATATAATGATTATTTCTGAAAAGCTCACTATAAAATAATACTTAAAACTGGAATACCTTACCCAATTTTTATAAAATCCATGAAGAGGCTTCAGGATATTAATGAATCACCTAAAACTGTATCAGAATTTTATACATATATCTTTTTCTGGAGAAAAGTTCTGTCAGGACCCCAAAAAAGTTACAAATAATTGTCTCAAATGTGCCTAATAAATCTTTTTCATATTAACGTAACAAATTTAATAATTAGTTCAAATAAACAATCTCTCCAAGTGAACTTCCAAGGTTCTTTAATCAGGAATCCTATTGTTTTACCCAGATACACAAAACAACTTTATCTGCAAAAACTGTGAAAAAATAACCAAAAGTGTTCTAATGAAGCAAAATGTTTTTTTACAGGCCTTGACACTTAAAATGTCCTCACTTTTACTATTTTAAGAGTCAATGTTTAAAAAAATCATCTCTAATCCCAGAAAAGTATTTAAGTCTCTTCAATCTCAGTTTAATTTCAAAATGTTTCAAAGTTTTTTTCACAGCTATTTTGTTTAGAAAATTAAAATGTAGTAAGACCCTATTGAATCTTTGTATTACAGATTGCCTTCATAACATTTTAATTCAACTTTACTTCATGATTAATATCTCATACTTACCCAAGCCCTAAGAAGATAGAGCACTGGGATTGTGCCCCAAGACTTAAATAGAAGCCACCAAAATCAAAAGCCACAAACCTACCTTTCTCAAGTATTTTTATTACTTTCCGTGTTTCATAAGTAAAGAAAAACTGTAAATTAATTATCTGGTCTTATCTCACTCCTCACTGCCATCTACTGAAGAGTCCTGACCATTATTTACAGCACAGGCAGTTTCAAAAACTGAATACTGAACGAAGCCACTCATTTTATTTTAGGCTAAGCCACATGAAAATGCCAACCTTTCAACTTAACACATGTCCTTGCATGATCACCAGTTAGGCAAAATTTAAAAAAATATTATCACAACTTTGAAAAGACCTACCATATTTCTAAAACACTAATATGATACAATATTAACTAACAGCTTTTGGTGAGGGGAAGACTACCATATTATAAATAATTATGAACTGATTGAAGGACTAAATTTCTTGGTATATAATAGTGCAGCTTATTTTCCTTTCTGAGCAATTTATCTGCCCCAAACAATCCTATGTAAAGCTTTTCTTCTTTATAAAGATTATCCCACATGAAATTTTAAACCAAAATTATAAATACAATGCAAAACACATGTGAACATTTTCAAACACCACAGAAGTTAATTTTACCTCTTCACTCTTTGACTTATGAAGAACAAATCCCTTCTTCCATTGCCCATCAGCACCTTCATTTGGTTTTCGGATATTAAATTCTACTTTTGCTCGGTCCTTATTCTGAATAGCCTTCCATTCATCCAAAGTCATTTCTTTTGGACCCTCTTCCTTTACTTCTTCAACTTCATTCTCCCTGTGAAAAGATGTTTCAATTTTACTGCTGATAGATGTCTGATAAAACCTACATTGCTTCTAAGTTAAGGGAGTTAATCTTGGCTGGTTGGTAATATTTTAGAGATTATCCAAGGATGGGAGGATCATAGTTTTCTTTGTAACCCAACAGCTAACATGTAATTTGGTAGAGACCAGGAATTCAATGCTTGTTAAATTAGTGGAAATATGGATACCTGAGAAAAATATAATTCATCTTCATAAATTTTTAAATGATCATCTATCAGTAATACAAGCTGGAATTGGCTTTACGAAACCTAAAATACTAATTTCTTAAAAACCACACACCTTTGTTTTAAAACTGTACCCTTATGTGAATAAACTCTGGCTTAGCTTCTCTCTTGAAACATTTCTAATTTCTGTAATTTCCCACAATACATAACTCATAACATCTATGAAGGTAATCATCTATAATGCCCATGAAACCAAGTTTCACATTCTAGAATATAAAAGAATTGTTTCTCTATCCTTTATTTGAGTAATACTAAAAGCAAAACAAAACAAACTTTAAAAACCAAGTTTCTACAAATCCTAAACTCTATGTACTCCAACTTTCAAACTAACTTGTATGTACAGACAGAAGACTGAGGTTTCAATAGTAATGAAACTCTCCACAAAACACATAGGTTTCAGTATTTAATACTAGTTATTTCCAAATACTTCTCAGGTTATAACTACTTTTTTCTTTTTTTACAAGATTTTTATTCAAGGTTACAACTATTATACATTATCATTTTCCCTTTTGCAGAAAGAAAAGCACAGGCCTAGGAATCCATTATTTTAGTTTAATCTCAATTTCCAATTGTCACCAAACAAGGTGTTTGCTATTTTGGGAGCTCTGCTTCTTTCCAAAGATAGCAGGTGATTCAGTTAGCCTTAGAGCTCAAATATCCCCTCTCTTCCATTAATCTTTACTGTTTGACAAATCCAATCTTAAAACTTCCTAGACCAAATTTACATTGATGATATCTTGGCTATCAAGTTCAACTGTATTAGTTTACAGATGAGAAACTAAGAAAAAAGGTCCCAGTTACTTAAGTTGTGACACAGCCAAGAACAGAACTCAGCACACTTCATCACATCATGACACCTACCTTCTTCATGGGTTCTTGTAAGCATCAAATGAGACAAAACAGAAGCTCTGGAAACTATATAGGGGAGTCAAAGTCAGCCAAGCTGTGCTTCTTAATTTTATACCTCCATTGCAAGATATAATATTAAGTTCAGATTCTCCCCTACTCTGGAGCAAACTGGAGACTGCTCTCATGTCATCACGACCTTCTTTAGATCAAATACCCTCAATTTCATTCCTGGATCCTGAGTTAAGGATTTGCTTCTGATACCCTATCAATATATGACATTTATAATCTTTGCAAATCACTCTTAAGCCGATTTAAACCTGGACTCTTTATTAAAAGAACAATAGTTATGTTGAGGATTGTGAAGTCGTTGATGTTATATAAGGTTCATTTAACTCACCCATCACAATTTCATTGCTTACCACACAAAATTATGATTCCACACAATTTCATATAAACAAATTTATATTTCCCCAAGTTCAACACATCACTTAACACCATGTATTTTTATCTATTCTCTCCAACAGCAAATCTGTTATTCCTTATTCTATGGAATATGATACTCCAATCATTAATAGTGGTTAACTGTAAGAGCAATTCTTCCTGGAGAAGAAGGAAAATTTAGAAAAGCATCCCCGATTGATCTGAGTATGTCCTGGTTAAGAATTACTAACCTAAATAATCTATAATGGAAGAATTTAAACAACAATACCGTAAGAAATGACTGCTATATAACTTCTGCTTGGGTTCATGGAAACTAGAGGAAGGAATTAAATTATTTCTACCAGCATAACTTGAATCTTTAAAACTCCCCCCCCCCGAATAAACAAAAATTTCAAGTCTTCTACCTAAAAACTCAGAAAATTAAAAAGATTAAGAAAACTAGTGAACTAATATTCTGGCTCTTGCACAACTCATACATCTTAAAACAAGCCAATAATGCTATGTTCCAAATTCTACGCTGATGGGAAAAAATTTCAAAGAGATAGAGGAACAAATTTTAAAATGGTCAAGTTTTATAGTTTTAAACTGTCTCAGAATAAAATTTGTATAGTTAGAGAGTCTCAAGTACTGTCAGCTATGAGGTCTAAATATTACAACTTCTCTTACTTCAACCATTTGGTCTAATTTTTATAAATCCCCCGTTTCAGATTCCGGTTCCCACCTATTCGATGTCTTCAGACAGTTATCACTTGAATTGTTCATTACTTACATATCATTACCATTACGTCTATCTACCAAGTAAGGTAGTTAGATAAAAAGCATTACCCTATTCCTATTCTCTATTCTCAGATTAAGATAGTTAATTTTTGTGCCTAGGGCTAACAGGTTTTACTATTTTCCTTATGGTTTTACTATTTTCCTTGTATTTTTAAGACAATGATAATTTCACATAGAAACAACCATTTCTATTTTTCAAACCATTAGAACCCAATATGTATCTTCGTAAAACACTCCTCTAAACTGATACTCTTTGAAGGACTGGGGTATAATGAAAGTCTCTCGTTACAAAGCCATCAAGTTACCAGCATTACACCTATAGGTTATTTTCTTGGTAAATTCCAAACTGATTTCAATGCTGGAGAAATACCACTACACATAAAACCACTTACTTATTTTCAGTGTCTGCAACTGGATGTTCTTCACCTTCAGGTGTTTCCTCAGTCACATTTGATTGCTCCAAGTCACTGCAATTATAAGATATTTGTTTCTGAATGTATTTTGGGGACTCTCTAAGGAAAGAAAGAAAAAGAAAGGCATCTAGGTCCATTTACATGTAGCCAAAGGATTCTTTATACAAAAATATTTTAAAATTTTTACATTCTGTAAGTCTTTTCCTACTAAATTTACTCCCCAGTATACTTTAAAGAGAAAATAATTTAAAAATGTATACCGATCCAAGTTATAGCTCAAGTACTATATTGTAGTAGGACAGAACAATTAGTTCTAAAACAAAGCTTCACCGGCTTGTCCAATTTTTATGACCAGAAGAAGCTCAATAGCTAGGAACTATTCAAGACACAGAAAATCAGAATATCCAAAAAAATCAATTTAGGGTTTCAGATATCCACATGAAAAGAAAAACTCTTATCACATATATTGAAATAGAGAAATTTTGGTCACTTACACATTATAACCCAAACATATCCAACAAGACACTATCTTTTAAGGAAGTAGCTGAAATGAGAACATCAATTCTTGCCCCAGGGACAAATAAAAGTTAATAATAGCTATGGGTGAACCTCTATGAAGGTATAGGACCAATTTTATTAAAATTAGTTATTTTTAAAAATCAGAATACCAACGTTAATTCATCTTTGACAGTTCCCCAGTTGTGAGATCCGCTACCTCCACGTTTGTCCTCATGCTTCAGGCCACTGTAATGTGAAAAAGAACTAACAAAACTGAGTTAACATAATACTCTTTAGTTCTAGAAATTCAAATTTTGTTTTATTAAAGAAGTAGTTTCAAATACAAGAATATAATAAAAACCAATAAGACTTACGATCTATCACTTCCACTATGCCTATCAAATTCACGTTTGCCACGAGAATCAAATCCATCTCCTCGGCCCATTCCACGTCCACGGCCTCCTCGACCTCTTCCAAGACCACCACGGCCTCGGATAGGCCGGTCAATAATCGGTCTGCAACAAATAAAAACTATTATATTCACCCCAGGTTTCCAGAAAAAAGAACAAGCAAAATTCAAAGGCTCAAAAATAACAGGAATATATTTACTGGCTCATAACCCAACAGTTAAATATGTTTTAGAAAATTCAAAATAGTCTGACAAATAAAGGAAATCAAAATTAGGAAGCTCCCCCAAAATAAGAAAATTATTTTGACATTCTTTAAAACTTACTAGTGCATATACTTTTTCATTGTTATTCATTTCATATTATAATCCAGTAAAATTGCTATTCATCGATACACTTAATTAAAATAAACACATCTAACATGCATAGTGTGAGAAATCTGCTTTGCTATAAACAATTACCCCCACAGGACTTTCCTGTTAACTCAATACCTGGGGACAGGCAAGGAAAAGAAATTGTTCATCAATTCAACTGAAGTGTTTCAATACAAGAAATCTAAAAACTGTTACCAAAATGTCTGAAGTATAACAATGCACACATTCAGTCATTTCTTTGAAAAACTGATACTGACAAAACATGAAGAGTATTTTAAAAAACCTTGCCTATCAACTGAAAATTCTCCTCCTTCACCCTTTTCTTCAAGTGGCTTTTCAAATCGTCGTTCACGAGGTGGTCGCCTCTCTGGTCTCCTATCAATTATTTTCCCATCACCCTGAAGTTGTTGATCAGGTCTTCTTCCAACACGTCTTATTCCTAAAATGATAAATAACCAGCAAAAGGTAATTATTTTTGCAACACAAAACAATGTAGGCCTAGACTGTTAAAAAAAAAAAGAAATGCTGCTACTCTTTCAGTCCACTCACTAGTACTTCCTGTTGAAAAAGGCAAACACTGGATATCTCTGAAGTGTAACAAAGTACTTTAGAGAAATTCCCATTTTAAAGACAATAAACTTGTTTCAAACTACTATTTAGTTTGCCAAGTCATTGTCCCCCCTAAAGCATCCTCTGTAACTGACTTGGAAGTCATCTGGGTAGTCAGCCATTAATTCCTCCAATTTTTGAGATGCCAATCAATTTAAAATCTTAAATTTAAAGAAATTGTACCCAAATGATACATTTTGGCTTTCAAGATACCAAAGAAGACAACACAGCAGTAGCCATTCAAAAATAGCCAAACAAATCCACGCATTTACCAGATAATGACATTTAGGATTACATAGCCATAGTTTGAAATAGCTATTTAACCAAGAAGCACCACCACCATCCTCTATTTGTATATGTATATATATATACTATACATATTTGTTTATGTATAGTATATATGTATATACTATATAGTATATATACACACGCACTTCACTTAAAGAATATATATTATTATGCAACCATTAGAATATACTTGTTATTTTATCATTATGGAGAGCTTTTATTTTGGTTTGCTCTTACAAGTATCTTTGTATCCAAAGAATCCTGCCTCCCCCCCACCTCGCCCCCCACACACACCCCTTTTTAAGCAATATTTAGGAAACAAACTTGTGACATTAAGTGATGGCTAAAGGAGTTACTGAATTCCTCCTTTATTACTTTTTTTCCTGGAGCCCACAAAGGCAACCAATATGCATTACTGGTGGCCTTAAAGGTAAGTAGATTGATGGTTAAATTCACGATGGTAAAATTTCAGGTATGCTGTAATTCCCAAACCACAAATTCTGACAGTCAAAAAGCAGCTGACGAATTGGTTTTTTATAACAAGATCTTAAGCTGATTCACTCTGGTTCTTTCTAAGAAAGTGGACCACCACCAGGACACACCTAGTCATTCAGGTAGGTGCTCGTAACTGGAGTCAAACAGTAAATATCAACAAACTCTTCAATAAAATGTTAAAGTCCATTCCCCATAAACTCTCAAGATAGGCCACAATTGTTAGATCTTACACCAAGGCTTTTTAAATTTCGTCACAGGTACAGTGTATTAGGGCGGAGCTATAGAACCAGTCCTTATAATGATATCCAAGCCAAACACACCCAAATGAACAATGACTTGCTTCCCCACCCAATATTCAATATACGCTTTACAGAATCTAAAAACCTTACTAAATTCACCCAATAACTGACATTTAAAAATGCAAGTTCTCTTCTTTTATTTCTCTGTACTTGCAAGTTCACTTAACTTGAACTAGATTCCAGGCTTTTAATATTTTTTTAAAAAACACCTTGGTCTACACTCAATGATATTCTGTGGTGTCAATTCTCAAGTTCTTCAAATAGACAAAAGATGAACTACAAAACTACTTCTTAAAAACATTAAATACATGTCTAAGCTATGTCTAGCACTGTGCCAGGACCTATATGCAAAGGCACAAAACACATGATCAGGGCAACAACTTTGTAAACACTGAATGACAGACAGTAGGATCTCAACATGAGTATTTTAATTCAACATTTCCCCTTTATTTACAAATTTACGTTTTATGCAACTGAAGGTTAAGGGTGCTCTGAAACATTGATCTTTAAGGAAAATGTTGAAATATGGAAGATTTCCCAAGGAAACACTACTGAATGGCAAGTGGTCCTGGTTGTAAATTTATGAAATAATTCCCTGCCGCTGTAACTTAAAATACTAGTTTCCAGATAAGAGTTTATTTCAAAGATGTGCTTTATGGTCAAAACAACTGAGGGATTTAAACCATGCTTCATGTTTTGAACATTCAAAATGGGTGAACTCACCTATCTTGTATTATTTTAGATTCACACTTCAGACTCAATTTTTTCATGTGCTTTCTTCGGATTAGTGTGATCAAAGAGGTCAAGCTGAACACAGCTTAAATAATTACACAAGCCAGTGTTTCTTAACGCAGAAATTAAATGATTTATTCAGTTGTGTACGGGTTGCTGTGAAGCTTAGCTGACTGAATACATATTTGGCTTAAGCGACTATATATGCTTTCCAATTCTTCCAACCTGTAATTTTAGTATGAGAATTCTTTTGCTTTATTCACCACCTTGGTTCTTCACTCCAAGCCTCACAGAAGTTTTACTGAAAAAAAAGACCCTAAACCAAAATCTAACATGATTTGATTTTTCGAATTAGTTGAATGCTAACTAATTCAACGAATGCTAATGAGAAACAACTCCTTTCAGGAGCACGTGGCAGTAAAGGGTAATTTCAACTTGAAACACAGAAAAGCAACTTTAAAGATTCAGAGCTTTGGTCCTACACCTACTTGTTATTGATCATGTATGTTTTTCTTATCCCCAACTGTTTTGCTTTTTCATTCACCACAAAAGATAAACCTGCAAGGAGTGAGAATGCAAAAATCAAGCTTAAGACAATCCTGAGAAGTTTACAGTGATCTGGAAGCAACTATTACCCACCAATGAAATCCTGACCATGCTTCACGCACATGTGGAGGAAAAGCTGGACTCAAGAGCTCTGCTTTGGCTAACATGACAGCCTCTGCACTCAATTCACCAAGAAGCTCGGGCGGAGTGCGGGGGGGTGGGGGGGGTCGGGAGAAAAGATCGTGACACGAGGACGATATCCTCAGGATTTCCTGCAACAACCAATCCTCATTCAGAATTCCCGCCTCTGCTTAATCGACGGCAGCCAAATCTCTCTCCTTCCCAACAGCTTAGCGCACTCTAACAAGTTACGAAGTTTAAAACAGTTGAGGGGGTGACGCGGGGGGGGGGGGGGGGATAAGCACATGTGGCACCTAAAACAGCAACTTATTCCAAAATACTGGAAAGCCTCAAACACAGAAGGAACTTGGTATAAACCGAGAACCCAGCTTTTCACTGGGGTACTCCCCGACATCGTGGGACAAGATGGCAGGAAAGAAGCCTAAAACAGACAACCGCACCTCAAAGCAGCATTCTGAAGTAGCGCTCCGGAGCAGGAAGAAGCTGGGGACCCCACGCTTCCCCGTAAGCTCCGTCCATGCGCTCACCCGCGGAATCCGGCGGGAAGGCAACAACCTCCCAGGATCCCGTGAACGCCAGATGAGCAGCTAATCTCCGGACCATGCTCCTCTGCTCAGAACCTGGGGCGGGAAGGGGGTGGGCTCCAGGAACCTTGCAGGCGGTGGTTTGAACTTGGAGCTAGCACCCTCGCAGGACCTGGCTTTTGTCGTGTGAGGAAAACGGCAGCAAAACCTCCCGTGGACACTCGGAGCTGGAGAACCAAGTAGTAGCCGCAAGTCCCCCCGGCTCCTTCCCTCCACCCTGGGTTTCCCTCACCTTCTACCACAGATTTTACCTTCTTTCTTAAGCGCTACGGGCGGCTGCGTCTCCTCTTTCTTGTCAACCACGCCAACGTTGGGAGGCAACGGGTTCTTGCGATCTTTCTGAGATTCTTTACGCAGCTGTTTGCCTGCCGCATTGGAGTTGGTCTGAGCTGCGGCCTGAGCAGCGCTCTTGGCCCCAGGGCCCCCAACGCCGCCCCCGCCGGCTTCTTTTTTCTTGTTCTCTGCTGCCTTCAACACCTCGAACGGGTCCGATTCGTCGTCAAATAACTGGTCGAATCGGTTGGTGACCACGCAGCCGAAGCCTTCCTGTAAATGCCCAGGCATGATGGTGGCTCGGCGGCGCGTTCCTCCACGGATTGCAGCGGGCCGCGCCGAGCCAAGAGCGCCTGCTTCAGCTCTTCCCACAAGATGGCCGGGCCGAGAGAGGGGGGCCGTCTTCTCTTCCGGCGCCAGGCACACATCCGGGAGCGGCTGGTGCCGCATGGCACCATGGGGTATGTAGGCCAGAGTTGCTCCTACCGAGGAGGTTCCCGGCACCGGGACTACAATTCCCAGAGTGTAGGGCGAGACAACTCTTCGCGCGCGCCTAAGAGGCGGGGCCTCGCGGAGGGAGTGAAGCGTGCGAGCTGAGGGAGGGGGAAGCTGGGTGGTGGGCGGAGTCCTGCCACCTGCTCTCGCCACCCTTAAACTCTCTGGGTCTTTAGCTATCCTGGAAGCAGGAGAACGTGACCGCGTATTTTGCTCCCGAAAGTACTGTCTTTGGTTTTACTCACCCCGCCTCCGGCCCACGGCTAACTTTCCCCAGCTCTCCGGGAGGGTCAAGGTGACTCCCAGATCTCACAACTGGAGGCTCACAAACTTCCGGGGCTGGGGGAAGGCGGGGGGTTGCTAAGGTGCCGCACTGGCCTCACCCAGGCAGGACCCTATCTGTTTCAAGTCCCTAGTAGCTGCTCAGTTGCCGGAGTCGCCTCTCCTGTACCCCCAATAATGAATCGAGACTTTTCTGTATAATGTGAAGCAGAACACGCTTCCTCTCACAGGGACGTGAACTTGGGTAGCAGAATTAATCAAAAAGACAAATTGAACTACCACTTGGGAGTAGCGTGCGCGCCTTTCCTGGGTGAGAAACGTCGTTTTGCAAAGGATGCTTTAATTATTATTGACTCCTGACGTGCAGCACTTCCTAGAGGCTGCACAAGCCTCGAAAAGCACTGTTTTTAGAAACACTTCCTAGAGTCAATCCCATCGTCCGATAGTGTCCGGCAAGCCAAGAATTAAATATTAGTAAAATGTGATCAAGAAAACATTTTAGAGCCTGAAATGTGCAATGAGAGAAGGAAAATATGCCAGCGAATTCATTGTAATTTACTAAAAGCATTGATATTAAGAATATTAACGACTATTAAAGTAACAGAGTGTCAGTGCATGTTCAAGCATATCAGTGTTTAAATATATCATAAATTTAAACCTTTTAACGTTAACACAAGGTATAATAGAAAAATAAATCTCTCGTTCAGGTGCTACAAATAACCTTAATCTCAACAACTGGTTAGATAGGTACTTTCTCCTTTTCACTGATGATGAAACTATCAGAGGTGAAATGAGTTATCAGACTCACACCGATATAAATTCTAATGCCAGGAGTTAACCCAGTCTTCTAATTCCACTATGAGACTGTTGACATCAACTCTTAAACTCTGTCTTCTGATAGAAATCAGCCAATTCTTAGTTAATTTCCAATATTTAATAAGATTTAAATGTTGATGCCAGGCAGGGTATGTGACCCAGCTGAATGTGATATTATTAATTTCTGAGTAGGTTTTAAATCAATTCCTTAATGGAAAATAAAAGTCATATTACAGGCATGTGGCAGCAAGCCTGGTGGTTTTCTTGTTTCTAAATCCAGCCCCCACTCCTCAAAGTCACCTATTTCTCTGTTGCCTCAGTCTGTGCCACACACACACTTCAGTCTCGAATACACCCTCCAACACTTTCCACAAGCTCTGGCTCTTGTGGCTCCTACCAAGAAAAAAAAAAAAAGGAGTTTTGACCATACTCTTCACACTTCTTTGAAAATACTAGTTCAAGTGCAATTTGGAAGATTCCCCATGCTTTAACAAGCCTTTTCTTTTTACCAAGGGTTGTTAACAGCTGCATCTTAAAGACATCTGCAGCTTACCTCTTTCTGGCCATTGCCACAACAACAAAATTAAGAGCTAAAATGATATTTTACTATGTACTTGGTGCACTTTACGAGTGTGACTTCATTTAATCCTCACATCAACTCTATGAGAAAGGTATTATTTCCTTTCTAAGGTGAGAAAAATGAAGCACAAAGAAACTAAGTAATTTGCCCACTCCTACCATAGTCTGGCCTGTACTTAGTCATTTTTATCCTATGTACAGAACCCTGGTTTCCCCAAATAGATTTTTATAGCCACCAAGCATTATTACAATAAAAATATTTAAAGATAAGCTACATATAGGGGAATTGTATGGCTCTGAGTTTATGAGGTTCACTTATACTTCCCAGAAAACGTACCTATTAATTTAACATGGAAATATGAATAAACATTTTGGGTCAGAAAAAAACTGTTGTAAGCACTTTCAACTTCCTTCTCTCCTAGAATTTTGGTTAATCCAAGAAAGTTTTAAAGCCCATTTTTAAAGTACACGACTAAAGTTCAAAATAGTAATTCTTTTATATCGCAAATCAATTATTGTAAGTAACTATTTTCACTAATATTCCCTTTCTTCAGAGAAGTTAAAATAGTTTTTAAAAATATTTAAATATTCCTGCTACTCTCAACAGAAAATATATTGCTGAATAAACCTCAAGGGAGGAGGAAAGGAGACCTATTGGCAGACTGTTATTCAAATTAAAAGCATGAGTTGTACAGTGACAAGTTATAAGATACCACTGATTAGAAATGTAGCCTAAAATATCAGTTCCCTGTAGCAGTGCTTGAATCACATATTGTTCTCTGAAAAATACTTACGCAACTTCACAGCCTTATCTATAGTAAGTTCTCTAAAGAGTTTCTAGCAGTAAATGCTGAGAACTATCCAAACATCTTGATTAAATATCCAATATAGTTAGCTAATGTTAATAAAACTGAAAAACAGAATATGATACCACCTTCTAGTCCTCACTTGCTTTTAGGATGCTAATACTCAGTTCTCAACCACATTACAACTTGTTTTTACCCATTTCTTAATCATCTCAATCCCTTATTACTAACTGTTGCTATATTATAATAATAATTACCAACAACTATAATTTGAGTGTTTACTATACACTTGATATTGTGATATCTTACATGAATTATTTCTTTTAATTCTCAGAACAACATTATGAAGTGAGTAGTGTCATAATCTCTACCCCCCTGTTACAGATAGGGAAACTGGTTTAGTGCCTCCCCCAAACTCACGTTGCCTGAAAGAGTCCAGGCTGTCTGATCTCACAGCCTGGGCACCCAACTGTTATACTTGTGAGGAACATGGTAGAGGGAACAAAATCCTTCATCCTTATTTTGCTACCACTTGTAGCAAAAGAAAACTATTATTCTGTTATAACACTTTGGACTAGAACAGGCACCACCTAAATGTAAATAAGAGACTAATTTTTAGTGTGCTCTAAATATGTATTTTTAAAACAAAAGTAATAAAAGTGGTTCTTGTGAAGAAAAGGGAAAATCTATGTCTGAGGATGTAATGCTAAGAATAATCTTGCAAGTCTAGACTTTTGCTAAAGTTAGAATATCAAAGCTAAAAATAGAAATATTACACTCTATTTTGCCACCTCCAACTTACTTTGAAGGTTGATCCTCTTGGTTTGAAACTCCACCTTTTCCCCTGACATTGTACTCTTAAAAAACAAAAGCTTTATTGAGATATAATTCACATGCCATGTAATTCACCCACTTAAAAGGTACTATTCAAAGGTTTTTAATGTATTCACAGAGTTGTACAACTATCACCATAATCTAATTTTAGAACATTTTTATCACCCCCAAAAGAAACACCTACCCATTAACAGTCACTGCTCATTCTCTCCAACCCCAGTCCTAGGCAGCCACTATCTACTTTCTGTCTCATAGATTTGCCTATTCTAGACATTTCATATAAATGGTATCATATGATATGTGGTCTTTTGTGACTGGCTTCTTTCATTCAGCATGTTTTCTAGGTGCATCTCTGTTGTAGCATGTATCAGTATTCCCTTTTATGGATAGACTACCTTTTATTTATGCATTCACCAGTTAATGAATATTTGGGTTATTTCTGCTTTTTGGCTGTTATGAATATTTGTTCACAGGGCTTGTGTGGACATACATATATTTTCATTTCTCTTGGCTATGTACCTAGGAATAGAATTGCTGGGTCATATGGTAACTTTATGTTTAACATTTTGAGGAGCCAAACTGTTTTCCAGAGAGGCTACACTGTTTTACAAACCCATCAACAATCATGAGGGTTCCAATTTCTTCACATTCTCACTAATACTATTTATTGTCTGTCTTTTTTAATATAGTCATCCTAGTGGGTGAGAAGTGGTATCACCTTGTAGTTTTGATTTGTATTTCCCTGATGGCCAAGGGTGTTAAGCCTCTTTATACATGCTATTGGCCATTTTTATATTGTCTTTGGAGAATGTCTATTTACATCCTTTGCTATGTGTATTTTTTTATTGTTCAATTGTAAGAATTCTTCATATACTCTAGATTCAAGTGCCTTATCAGTTATATAATTAGCAAATATTTTATCCCATCCTGTGTGATGACTTTTACTTTCTTGGTGGTATCCTTTGCAGCATAAAAGCTTTAACTTTGGTGTCTGTTCTGATGAAGTCCAGGTTCTCTATTTTTCTTGTCACTTGTACTTTTGTTGTCATTTCTAACAAGGCTTTGCCTAACCCAAGATCACTAAGATTTACTTATATGTGTTCTTCTAAATGCCTTATAGATTTTTAAATAACTTTAGCTTTTACATTTAGGTCTAGAATCCATTTAAAATTAATTTTGTGTTCAATGTAGCCCCCTTCTTTTTAGCTTTAATTTTGGCTATGTCAAACCAAAAAGAAAAACTTTGGGGGAAAAAAAGAAACTGCTATTATTCATCTTATTCCTGTTTTAAAACATTTTATTTTAGACATTACAATAATAACAAGCTTTTAGGTTTAAATATATCCAATGAAGTTCTAAATGCATCTGTATAAACACTTTTGAAAATAGAAAATATATTTCACACTTAATATCATTTATTCATTCTGATAATAAATATTTAATTCAACAGTTATTTATTGAACATTCCACCTGTGTCAAGCGCTGTTCTGAGCCCTGTGGATTCTGTGGTGAACAAAACAGTCAAGACCCCCATTTTCATAGAGTTTACATGCTGGTGGAAAAAAGCAAAGAGTAAACAAGTAAATAAATGCATCACCGAGATCATTTTCAAAGAGTGATAAGTATTATGAGAGTGTAATGTGAGGGAGGGACTTTTTGGATTGTATGGTCAGAAAGCCTTCTGAGCTGAGGTCTGAATGATGAGAAGAATCCAGCCGTGCAAAGATTTGAAGGAAAAGCAGAAGAAACAGCAGGAAAGAGAACATGAAGTAGGAAGAAGCTTGTAGAGTCCAAGACAAAAAGCAAAAGCAAAAACAAAAATCTCAGTGTAGCCAAATAAGCATGAGGTTGGGGTGGTGAATTGGAAGACAGATCCTGTAGAATACAAAGGTAATTAAGTCTGTGTGTGCTTTCAAGTTGCCTCCAGTTTCCATTTTCAAGAAAACTTCCCCAACTAACGTGGTAATAAGGTTTAAAATTTAAACCAGGAAAATATTCTGTAATCAAAATTTTCATTTGTTATTCCAAAAGAGCCCAGCTCAATACATTCTTGAAGTTCTAACCTGATAGTTTAGGCATTGAGAGGGCAAAGACTTTCCTACCTGAGGAGCTCAAACATTGCTTTTTTTTTTTTTTTTTTTACTATCGAAGAGAAAATTTCCCCCTTCGTACTCCAACTGTTCTTGGCTTCTGTGAAGTGGATTAGAGACAACAATACTGAACAAAGATTGTTGGCAGAGGCTTTCTTCATGGTGATATCATATTATTTACCAGGAGCTACCAGAGAACTGAGACAGAACGTGTCCAGGTGGTATTCCTAAAACTGAAAAATTAGAAGAGATAATTATAAGCACAGTGCTCAGACACAATAGCGCTGAATAAATAGTAACCAGTATCTCAATATCTTGGACCAATCTTCAGAGATACTACTTTTGATTGTTGGCTAGAATCTCTTAGGTTTCTGCTGCTCCCAGAGGGAACAAATGGTGAGGTTAAAGGAGATGGAGCCTCCATGGCTGACAGTCACAGGCAGAGATTATATGTAGAAACTTTGGAGGAGTGTGTGTGTGTGTGCACGCGCATATGCACGGAGATCCCAGGTCAGGCAGAGAGACACAGGAATGACGGTGCAAGGGCTGGCTGCCCACCACCACCACCACCACCACCACCACCTGGAGTTTCTTCCTCTACTGCCAACTTTGTAGACATTGGATATTCTTTTTAAATTTTAATCTGGGGTCTAATTTCCTTGAAATTCCATACAAAATTTTGCATATTCCCAGGATAGAAGTTACTTTCATCAGATTTTGTGAAGTGCTTCAGAGCAAATCTACAGAAACTGAAAGCAGATTACTAGCTGCCTGGGGCTGTGGAGGAGCAGTGGGGAAGAATGCACAGTGACTGCTATTGAATATGGAATTTCTTTTAGGGTGATTAAAATATTCTAAAATTAGATTGTGGTGATGGTTGCACAACTCTGAATATACTAAAAAGCATTGAACTGTAAACTTCAATGGGTGAATTGATGATACATGAATTGTATCTCAATACAGTTTTTTAAAATAAAAAGCATCTATGCCAGTCAAAAGACGAAGAATCACTGCTGTCTGGCATGAACCTCTGATCATGTCCTATAGTTTTTTCTTTTTCTTTTTTCTCATGTCCTATTTCCTAATCTCAAAATACAACTATCACGTACTGAGTGTTTACTATGTGTCAGGCACTGTACTAGGTGTATTATTATTATATTACAAACTTTAAGGTAGGATTATTATCTGCACTAAACATGAAACCAACAAGTGTTAGAGACTGGATTTGAATTCAATTCCATCTAGCTCCAAAAACTCACATTCTTTCCCGTAGGCCGTCAGTACTTCTGAAACCTTTCCAACTAAGCACCCATAATAGCTAGAAGGATACCACTAGGATGTTATTGCCCTTCCATTCTGCTCACAGAATGGAAGGGCATTCAAACAATTCTTCCTACTACCTCCCAAACATCGTCTCTTCTCCATCCCCGTGGCCAGCACTCGAATGCAGGCCTTCATTTCTCTTCAGGAGTATTACACTAATTGTTGGCCCTGACATCAAATCTCATGTAGTCTGGATTATATGATCATATCACTCTAAGACTTGACAGTTTTTTGTGGCTCTGCATTATGTAAAGGATAAAGTCCAAATCCCCAGCAAAGCACTGAAGGCCCTTGAGAATCTGCTGCCATTTTCTTTCCAGCCTCCTCCCCTTTTTTCTGCCTCCATCCTGTGCACCCTAACCCTCAAGCCATAGAGAACGCTCACTCTACCCCATGCTCATGCTCCATGTCCTTCAGATACCTCTCAATTCACATCCTGTTTTAATTCATGTGGCAAATTTCTTCTCATCCACCAGGTCTTCCCTTGAGTTCATTTCCTGTAAGATGCTCCCTCTGACCCTGTACCCCCATGTGTTTAGCATTACCCACTTATGCCCCATTTGCAGTACTTATAACACTTCATTGTCATTGTTTGTCTATTTACTTCTCCCAGCAGTTTGTAAATATTTGCAGGGGAGGTGTTTTATTTATCTGTTATGCCCAGTGCCTGGAGCTTAGCACATAAGTGGATCTGTTGAAGGAATGTGCCTGTATTTCCCACTTGATTACAAGTCCTTTTATTTCCAGTACGTGGCATGCTTCTATTTCCTAAATATGTGTTTAATGGTATTTCATGCTTATCGAGCACTTACGTGTGCTAGACATGGTTCTAAGCATTTAATATGGATTAACTCATTTAAAACTTATAATAACTGTGTGAAGTTAAGTGTTATCATTAACCCATTTTACATAAGGGACCTGAGGCACACAAAGTTTCAATAACAAGCTGTGTGACCTTGAGCACATAAACGGCAAAGCTACAATTTAAACAAAGTAGTCTGGTTCCAGTGTGTGCACTCTGACACTATGCCATATTGCCTGTCAAGTGAGGGAATGAATAAATAGAATCCCTTGCAGCCTCTACAGAAGTAAAAGCCCAGGAGCTCTGAGCCTATTGAAGGAGGGAGGATAGAAAGTGCATCAGGAACTGTAATGTACTTACTTTCTCATGGGAGAAATGTCATAGATTTCATTGGGATTAGTTGAAATACATACTGGGAGAACTTAAGGCACATTACAGACGGTATAAGCAATGATGAGTTGGCCGATCATGCTAGGAGGTGGCAGAGCCTGGTCTTGATCCTAAGCTGTGTGAACTTGACTCAGATGGGCTACTGTGGAATAAAGACCTTCCCATCAAACCATCACTCCACTTAGTAACCGTGTGACCTGATCTCATTTCTTAACCTCTCTAAGCCTCAGTTTTCATATCTGTTAAATAGGGATATAATTGTTAGGGACCTCTTAGGATTCAATGAGTTCATACTGCAAAACACTTAAAACAGAGCAGGGCATGTGCTTAAGTGCTGAAAAAAAAAGAAAGAAAGGAAAAAAAGGAAAGAAAAATTAGGAGGGAAAAGTGTTTCCCCTTTGGGAGGGTCATAAAGCCGGGTAATCATTTCAGTGGTTTGTGAATAGCTGCCAGCATCTTTCCTAAATGAGTAAGAAGAGAGAAGAGAAAAGATGGAAACTTAAGCCAATTCTGCTACTTTTCATCAAGTTTAGGAATTAAATGTTAGGAAAGAGAAGTCCATTGTAAATATTTGCTCAAAGGAAATGTTGGGGTCACAACACAAATAAATAATCACCTTAAGGCTCATTAAGAGGTTCCTGACCATATATTTATACTTAGAGAACAGCTCTCTTTTGAGAAATTTAAGCAGCAATTAAAATTAGACAGAACCTTTCTAACTCAAGGGAATTTAGAATTCTGTTAAGAATTTTAAAGGCCCTGTTCCCTCCTTTCCCTCAATCATCTTTTTCTCGCTACCCCTCTAGTAACAAATCTCCCACACAACAGCTTTTTAAAATGCATTTCCACTAGTAAAATCCCTGAGTTCTTTTTTGTTTATGTTGAGAGGAAATGGTTAAGAATGAAAGTAAAAAAAAACAGAGAAATATTCAGTCCCTATGGCTGCCTGCCAGGAAAAATGCCAAATGGCAGAGGACTTACTGAAAGCTACCCAGCCACACACAGGAGGGATTGGCCCACAAGGTAATCCTCCAAGAGGATTTATACCAAGAGTCTAAAGATTGGATGGCTTTAGAAACTCTTCCTCCATAAGGTCTGACAACCGGACTTGATAGTAAAATATTAGGATCTTAAGCTCTCATATCAGTCACTTAACAAGAGCCTGGGGTCTCAGGTCACAGTGGAAGGATTAGGATTTGTGAATGCTTTAATCTATCTGGGAGGCCATATAGCAGGATGGTGAAGGCCAGAGAGATCTCAGTTTGGAGCGCAGCTCACTAACTATCTTGGTGATTTTGCACAAATTGTTTATTCTCACCACATTACTATTCCTTCATCTTTAATACTGAATAAAATAGAACCAAGCTCACAGAGTTGTCGTGAAAATTAAATTAAAAGTCCCTAACACATTTAAGTACCCTGCTCAGTAAATGTTCATGACCACTACTACTATTTTTGCCAGCCCTCAACACTGATAGGTAGAAACCAACCCCCTACACCACACCTTCCAGTACAGAGGCTACGGGACCAGGCCATTCTTAGTTGTTTTCATTATGTCTGAGTAAGTCACCCCAGAGGACCTAGGTGGGTCTAAGAACTCAACCAGGAGTTTCAAGGATAAGGGAAACCTAAAAGCGAGTAACTCGAATCAAAGACAAGTAATATACTTGTTCATAACAGTACCTATTTGAGCACCTAATACATTATCCTACTTAATCATCACAATAGTCCCTATGGGAGTATCATCAGTTCCACTTAATAAATAAAGAAACTGAAGCTCTCTGAGGTTTACCTACCTAGTAAGCGGTGGAATTGGGGTTTATACTACGCTTATCAAACACAAAACTTTCTTTTTTCATCTCTAAGATCTTAGATCTGAAAGCTTCAAGATTGAGCAATATAATCTAGAAAAGCTCATTATTTTTACTCAGTATAAACTGTCACAAAAGCTCAAAAGGGGGGCGGCTGGTTAGCTCAGTTGGTTAGAGTACGTGCTCTTAATAACAAGGTTGCTGGTTCCACTCCTGCATGGGATAGTGGGCTGTACCCCCTGCAACTAAAGATTGAAAATGGCGACTGGACTTGGAGCTGAGCTGCGCCCTCCACAACTAGATTGAAGGCCAACAATTTGACTTGGAGCTGATGGGTCCTGGAAAAAACACACTGTTACCCAATAAAATTAAAACAAGAGAAAGCTCAAACGGTAGCTCCTCCCAGCAGCCCCTTAACCGACCTCAGGATCAGAATCCCCCTTAAGCACACATCTCATAGACACATGCTTGGTTTGAAGAGATTCTGAGCAAGACCCATTGAAATCATATTAGAAAGACACCAAATGGCAAGGCTGGTACCCTGAGGCTGTCTTGTTTATCCATACTTGGTAATGAACATCTACCAGTAGGGTCGAGCTTGCAGGAAAGCTGGAGAGAGGCAGAGCACTGAAGCAAAGCAATGATGTGCCCCATAGCCATGGCAGGACGTATTTTCCAAAGATAAACACAACAGTGCCTCATCCCACATGCTTTTCTGCAATGTAATCTTGCAACTCTCCGTCAAGAGGTGGAGTCCATTGTACTAATCCTTCAGCCTGGGCTGGTCTTAATGACTAGCTTGATCAGTGGAACGTGTTGCAAGTGACAAGATGTTCTGGGTTTTCCGAGGTGGGGTCATAAGAAGCGCTTCAGTTTTTGTTTGCATCTCTTGAGCCACTCACTCTTGAAATACTCTCTCTGAGAGGCCCAGGCCACACAGAGAAGTTATGTGTGGGGACTCCGGGTGACATCCCCAGTGGAGCTCCCAGTCAACAGCCAGCATCAGCTGCCAGTCTTGTGAGTGAGACGTTTTGGACAATCGGCCTACTCAAAGTCTTTAGAGGAATGCAGCTTCATCCAAGACCAGCTTCATAATTTGTAGGATCCAGTACAAAATGAATATTCCAGTCTCCCTGTTCAAAAAATATTAAAGAGGGCCGGCCCAGTGGCTCAGGTGGTTAGAGCTCCATGCTCCTAACTCTGAAGGCTGCCGGTTCAATTCCCACATGGGCTAGTGGGCTCTCAACCACAAGGTTGCCAGTTCGATTCCTCGACTCCCGCAAGGGATGGTGGGCAGCGCCCCCTGCAACTAAAATTAAACACGGCACCTTGAGCTGAGCTGCCGCTGAGCTCCCGGATGGCTGTTGGTTGGAGTGTGTCCTCTCAACCACAAGGTTGCCAGTTCAATTCCTCGATTCCCACAAGGGACGGTGGGCTGTGCCCCCTGCAACTAGCAACAGCAACTGGACCTGGAGCTAAGCTGCGCCCTCCACAACTAGACTGAAGAACAACAACTTGACTTGGAGCTGATGGGTCCTGGAAAAAACACACTGTTACCCAATAAAATTAAAACAAGAGAAAGCTCAAACGGTAGCTCCTCCCAGCAGCCCCTTAACCGACCTCAGGATCAGAATCCCCCTTAAGCACACATCTCATAGACACATGCTTGGTTTGAAGAGATTCTGAGCAAGACCCATTGAAATCATATTAGAAAGACACCAAATGGCAAGGCTGGTACCCTGAGGCTGTCTTGTTTATCCATACTTGGTAATGAACATCTACCAGTAGGGTCGAGCTTGCAGGAAAGCTGGAGAGAGGCAGAGCACTGAAGCAAAGCAATGATGTGCCCCATAGCCATGGCAGGACGTATTTTCCAAAGATAAACACAACAGTGCCTCATCCCACATGCTTTTCTGCAATGTAATCTTGCAACTCTCCGTCAAGAGGTGGAGTCCATTGTACTAATCCTTCAGCCTGGGCTGGTCTTAATGACTAGCTTGATCAGTGGAACGTGTTGCAAGTGACAAGATGTTCTGGGTTTTCCGAGGTGGGGTCATAAGAAGCGCTTCAGTTTTTGTTTGCATCTCTTGAGCCACTCACTCTTGAAATACTCTCTCTGAGAGGCCCAGGCCACACAGAGAAGTTATGTGTGGGGACTCCGGGTGACATCCCCAGTGGAGCTCCCAGTCAACAGCCAGCATCAGCTGCCAGTCTTGTGAGTGAGACGTTTTGGACAATCGGCCTACTCAAAGTCTTTAGAGGAATGCAGCTTCATCCAAGACCAGCTTCATAATTTGTAGGATCCAGTACAAAATGAATATTCCAGTCTCCCTGTTCAAAAAATATTAAAGAGGGCCGGCCCAGTGGCTCAGGTGGTTAGAGCTCCATGCTCCTAACTCTGAAGGCTGCCGGTTCAATTCCCACATGGGCTAGTGGGCTCTCAACCACAAGGTTGCCAGTTCGATTCCTCGACTCCCGCAAGGGATGGTGGGCAGCGCCCCCTGCAACTAAAATTAAACACGGCACCTTGAGCTGAGCTGCCGCTGAGCTCCCGGATGGCTGTTGGTTGGAGTGTGTCCTCTCAACCACAAGGTTGCCAGTTCAATTCCTCGATTCCCACAAGGGACGGTGGGCTGTGCCCCCTGCAACTAGCAACAGCAACTGGACCTGGAGCTAAGCTGCGCCCTCCACAACTAAGACTGAAAGAACAACAACTTGAAGCTGAACAGAACCCTCCACAACTAAGATTGAAAGGACAACAACTTGACTTGGAGAAAAGTCCTGGAAGTGCACACTGTTCCCCAATAAAGTCCTGTTCCCCTTCCCCAATAATATCTTTAAACCAACCAAACAAACAAACAAACAAAAATATTAAAGAGATTCAAGAGAGCAACATAAAGGCATTAAACCAAGCATGGTTCAATGGTTCAAGAATCCCCTCTAAACATGGGGCCCTACATGACCGTACAAGTCACACACCAGGAAGCTGCCCTGGCCATAGTAGACCCCCTGCAGCCAGTTGAAAGACCCCAGGTGAGAACATCCCAAATGAGCCCAGTCAACCCTTAAAACTCGGAGGCATAATGATAAGTTGTTATTTTAATTCACTAAACCTTGGGGTGGTTTGTTATGTAGCAATAGAAAGTCAGAACATTTCCACAAAACAGCTACAGGTTACCCTAACTAGAAAAATGCTAAAGGCAGTAAATCTATAAAAGGACCCTCTGCTCGAATATACACAGGAGGTTGATTTTATACAATAAAATGCGTAAATCCTAGATCCAGGAGTAAGGTTTCGTGGGGGTGAGAGAGATTTTTCTCATCTGGGGAGAAGAAGGCCATCCGTATAGCTCCCTTAGTAATAGCTAAAAGAAGAGGCATTGCATTAAAAATAAAAGTCAAACAACATACGTATAAAGTTGTACTCTGTAATTATATTTGTTGCAGCAATGGAAAGAAGTTAAAAATGAGGGAGCTGGACCACTTTGGTTATCTCTCTAAGGTATCAGGGAGAATGAGAAAGTTTCCTGGAGATACATAAATAGATTTTCTAAAAAAAAATGAAAAAGTTGGGTTCTGCAAACTACAGCTTAGTTACTTCAGTGTACACCCTGAGCAAGCATGTTAAAGGAATAGTTAGTGAATTACTAAGAGGAAGACTTGGTCCCTGGGACCCCACGTCGATTCACTTGGAATAAATCATGGTAGATGGAGGGCTTGGTAGACAGTGGGTAATCAAGAAATATTTGCGTTATGAATTAATCTTTTTTTTGATGGAGTTACTATACACTTCATAAGGAATTCAAGGCATTTAGAAAAGCATTTCATGAATTCCTTGAGGAAAAGAGAGGAATGTGGGTCACAGAATAGTGGAGTTAGGTGATTTGTAACTGATTCAACAATCTGTTACAAATGCTTGATAACAGTCAGAAGGAGAAGACCACCTGGCTTACCTAACAAAGTGGAATAAAGCGTGGATTTTGACTTCTCTGCCTTCAATTACTGTGTCATTACGTTGCTGTTTGCTAGCAAGAAGACCTCGGGCAAATTACACAACCTCTCTCAATCTCAGTCTCCTTTCCTGCAGAGAGTGAATAATAACCCATATGAGATAGGCTTGAAGTAGTTAAAGAGAAAACCCCAGGTCAGTTGGCTATGTTCAGCCCCTAGAGAATCGGAGCAGGTGGTTCCTCTGCCCAGGAGACAATTACAGTGAGAGGCAGGAAACAACCAGAGAGGAAAAGGTTTTTGAGTAAGAGGAGAGTCGTCCGGGCAGTACTTGGCTCAGAAGACAGCCTTTTTTTCAGTAGACTTTATTTAGACACATAGTTCCCTAATAGCCTGTCTTTCCACCATAGATCTGAGAAGAGTCACTGACATTCTAGAGCCTTCAGAAGGATTTTGACTGGAGGGAGAGCCATGGCTCCTAATATATGTGGGTCTTTTCTGTAATTATTAGGTACAGAAACAGAACACAAAACTAATATAAATTCAGCAACAGATATATAGAATGCAGGGAAACCCCATGCTCGAACCTTCAGAGACAGCTTCAGAGACTGGCAGTTCAGTGCAGTTGGCAGATGAGCATTAAAAGAGAAAAGTAAACAATCCAGGGACAGTCCAGGAGGCCTGACACAAGGCCCTGGGCCTCATGTTTAAAGCCCTCCAGTGTAGACTTTTGATGTTATCTCCAAATGAGATTATATATTTGGCTGCCTTGAAAATATAGACTTGCAAGGAGGTCATATTCATTATGCAATTTTAAATGTACTTTTTCATTGCTGGAACATACTACCTGTAATATGTTATCAATTAATATGTTTAATAATAATGAATGCAGTCATATAATCCTGTAATTATTTTGTGCATAGCAAAAATAAATTGCTTTTGTCATACGTTAAAAAACTGTTACTAAAAACCACTTAATGTAAACATGACCACAACTTTTGTAACCCTATTCTAGCATTTCTAAAAAACATACCAAGATTCTCAAAAAACCTTGCATGTCCTGGGCTTCTCTCAGCCTCTGAGAGAAGGTTGATGAAAGCCAGGTTCAGAATCATGACAGTGAAAGTAGATGATTCAGGTCAGGACAGCATAGGTGTGTCTCCCTGACTGAATTTCTCCATAATCAGAGATCTGACGTGGTGATGCAGGTCCTAAGTCTATGAGGTACTATTTATGTGTTTGGAAATGCTTCCTCTATGGACACTAGTTTTCACCTTGAAAAAGGGGGACGATGTTAGATTTAGTGATCTCTAAGAGATTTTCCTTTTTTAACATTTTTGTGCAGCTATTAATACCTGAGTCAGGAAAGGTGGTCCTCAATTCCTTATCCCAAACCTTTGGAACCAGAGGTTTTCAGAATTTAGAATTTTTCAGATTTAAGAAAAATAATATGTGCATACAAAGTATATTACATAACACTCTGGTGGGGTATACACGTATAGCAGATCCCTAATCGTAATCAAGCATTATTTCTGCGGCGAAACATGAATATTCATACTAAGACTATAAATAGCTACGTAACATGTGAGCTCAGTCAGGTTTTGCCACTAAATGAATTCAGGTCAAGTTAGGTTTTATCAGGAATGAGTTACAAAACAAAACAAGACAAAACAAAATACCACCAACTTTCAGCTTTTAGGACTTTTCAAAAGATTTGAGTTTCGCAGTTAACCTCAGTACCACTTTAAACGTATGTCTTCACATTAAATGAAATTTATGCTGGTGTAAATATGTTTCAATAATTCTTAACAAATTACAAATTGTTCATGTTAGAACGTGTCTTGCCCTTTCCTTTTCATCACTGATTTTTTTCTTTTCCTGTAAGGCCCTAAGTAAAAGAAGTCCTTCAGATATAGAAAAAGATAGCTGGTCATTGCAAAACTAGTTTTCCAACTGCAAGGATACCATGTTATTTTTCAGTACCAAAGCACCAATGCATTTGTTGGTATATTTTTAAAAAACTTTTCAGGTTTTAAATCATTTGTTTCTTGGGATGTAGCCAAAGAATTATACCCTGCATTAAAATCTCGAGTCAAACAAAAGTGCAGGTTTGAAAACTGTTCTGACCACATCCCTCCGTGTTTAAAATCCCTTCCAAGGTTTGTTAGCTTTGTTTTAAATTTCCATTTCCCAGATTTCCAGAGAAGTTGGCAGCTGTTCTTAGGTTTATGAGGCATTTGTGCCTCCCCCAGAGCCTGTTTCTGTCAGAAGGAGTACTTTTAGAATGCAGGATGGTGGGGCAGGGAGGATGAGTGGTGGTGGGTACAGAAAGTGTGTAAGCTGGTAGTCAAGGGAATCGGGGAGGAAGGGATTAGGAGAGGAGATGGGGATACAAGAAGAGAGTGGGGAGGAAAGTGGCAGGTCCAATTGCAGTCCTGTCCCTGGAGCCTAAGCACCTATCCTTCGTTAGGGCCACCTTCCCTCATCACTCCCTTCCCTTTTGCCTTCTAGAATCAGATCCATTTTCTCACAGCCTGATTCTGCCATACTCCTAGGACTACTTCTTTTTAACCAGGATCTTCTCCCTAAGCCTAGGCATCCTACCTGGAGAGAGTAAAAGCTCAAGGGTGGAGAAAGCCCAGCCCTGAACCCTGGTCTTTCCCACAAAGAAGAGCATCTGAGGACCAAGTGTAGAGAGCAATGATGACATATCTCACCCACGTACAGAGATACCAGTCTTGTCATTTTGTTCTGGTGTTGCAGTCCCTGCATTTTGAGGACTCACCATGCTCCAGACTGGCATTTGTCATCAATCTCCTAGTCCCAAACGAGATCCTAGTAGGAAAATCACAGTGGGTTTATTCCAGTCTCTGTCTTCACTAATCTATACAGATAAACAGCAGGAGTTTTGAAGTCACGCTGAGACATGTTGGCATAGATATTTAGCCTCCTTGAGCCTCAGCTTTCCCATCTATAAAATGTAGATTTTAAAATACCTACTGCCTGTAAATCTGTGTGTAGTCGAGATAAAGAATGTAGCTCGCCTAATGCAGTGATGATGCATATTGAATGCTTAATAAATGTTATTTCCCTTTTCTCTTTTTAGTAACTTGTGGCCCCAGCAAACTGATGGAGCAGTTATAGAAGATAGACAAGGGAGGGGAGAGATGTGGGGCCCCGGAAATTACAGGTCTTCTTAGCTAGACCTGAAGAGGTAGTTGAGTGATATATCTTTTTGAGATATGAAAAGTGGTGGGAGGGGAGAGGGACAATTTACTAGAATCCAGTTATTTCCCCTGGTTTATCTGACACTTTAGACACATCCCTTGCTTTTTTCTCATTTCTATTGCTTCATGACTCTTCTCACAGAATCTTGCCATTGCAACAAGTATCACCTTTATGGTCACCCCTGAAGGTAGTAGGGCATCAGGTGAGTGGTTAGCGGTCAGGCTATAATCAGATAGACTTCGTTTCTAGTCCAACTCTGTCATTTATGTGTGGCCATGGGCAAATCTCAAACCTTCTGTTTCATCATCAGTAAAATCATATAATCTTACCTAACTCATAGGGTCATTAATTTTCTCTCAAATATTTTTTGAGCCCCCATCATATGCCAGACACTGTGTTCGATGCTGGGGATAGATAGTTAACAAAACAAAATCCCACCCTTAGAGATCTTGCATTCTATTGGGAGAGACAGAGAATATACCAAGAAATGGAAAAATGTAGATGATAACTAGTCAGATGGTTGACTGTGGAGAAAAATTAAACCAGATAAAAAAACTAGGAGTGAGGTAGGGAGTAGGTTCCTCTTTTATAAAGGGTGGTCTGAAAAACTTCCCTAAGTAGGTGTCCTTTGAGAAGAGACTAAAGAAACTAAGCAAGTGATGTTTGTTCTAGGCTGTTGTAGGACTTAAATGAGATAATGCATATAAACTCTTAGTAGCGGAAATACACTGGGTGCTGTGCCCATGTTAGTTGTTTATCTTATTAAAGAAGGTATTGCACTACAGTGAAAGGTCCAAGTAGGTGAAAATCTTTCTAGCTCCACCTAAGACGCTCCTGAGGGACCCTTAACCATTGTGAAAGAGAGGGATGGTGGTTCAGGGGACTTCTTAGACACACATTTTATTACTGGCAATAAATTGCCAATTCTATAAGCAAAAGTTCTTCTGTGTGAATGGGATGTTTTGAGCCAGCAAAAAAAGAGATGTGTAAAGAAATGCCCCATAGGGGAATCTTCAGATTCAGTCTTCAGTCTTCAGAGTCTCTGTAACAAATATTCCCAACTCTGAAGTTTGCTTGTATGCTGCACTATTCCGCATCATCAGCAATAATAATGGTGATGATGATGTTTAATTATGCCATTTATAGGTTCATAAAAGCTTTTCTTTCAAAGATCTCAAGTGTTTTATGGACATGACCTAATTCACCCTCACAACTTCCCCAAAGTCTGGTCTAGTCCCATTTAATAGATGAGGAAACTGCGGTCTAATGAAGCTAAGTAACTTCTTCAAGGTCAAACAATTACTTAAGCAACTCTAATCTGGATCCCAGACTTAATTTTCAGGTCAGCGCCCTTTTTGCCTGACTCTTCATCTCCTTAGAGCTCAGAGACGACAAGGTGGATGCAATGAAAGGAAGACCTGATGTCAGATGTCAAAGTACGCACCCCCTGCTCATCACATAGTCAGTGAATGTTGGGTTTTTTTAAAAGTTTTTTTAAGAAGGGGTTTTTTAATGCTATCAAAATATTAAGTATCTAACATAGCTTTGTACTCTGATAGCCACATTGTGCTTTTATGTCAAGACGGAATTAACAAATACAAACCTTGGTTGATGAGAGAAGCCTAGTTTACAAATACTCACACACTTAACTACAGATATTTGGTTTTTCTCCATGAAAGTCAACAGGAACATAGCGTTCCTGTTGAAATGAGTCAAGGGAACTCATTTTTGTTGATCACCTTCTCTAGGTTAGGCCTTTAATATATGTTATATATTATTTAATGCTCAAAACAAACTTTTGCAGGAAAAATGATTGACTATTCTTTACAAATTAAAAAAACAAGGTATCCAAGGAGTGGCCGGTTAGCTCAGTTGGTTAGAGCATGGTGCTAATAACACCAAGGTTGCTGGTTTATTCCCTGTGTGGGCCACTGTGAGCTGTGCCCTCCTAAAACAAACAAACAAACAAACAAAAAGAACAAGTTATCCAAAAAGATATTTTTAAGTAATTTATTTAATGTCACATGGCTTATAAATAGTAAAGATGGGAACCAAGCCCACATCTATCTGACATCTAAGTCTTGACATCTATAAGACCAAACTGCTAATTCCTATTGCCTTGCTCAGAGTACCTGTAGTGTGATGATGCAGTATGAGTCAGTTATGACCCATTTCTCCCTTGATATTAAATACTAGCAAAAGAAAAAAGTCAGCAGGGGAAATTTGAGTAATGTAATTTTGCTATTTTAAAACTTTTTTTCTTAAAAGTTTAATAGGTTGTCGTATACAGCCAAAATTTAGAATTTTGAAAGTTCAGTCTGGATTTTAATGATCTAGTCTATCCCTTTGCTCATCAGCATAGATAATTGGTAACTTTCTAGATAAACATTTCAGTAAATTTCTTTTTCCTATGAAGGTGACAGCCTGGATTTCTCAGGTAAATACCTCTGGAGACATGAGGAAGTTCTGAAATCTGGACCTCAATGACATCAAAAGCTTCTCAGGTGCCAGAGGTGATGTCTTGTAGTTAAGTGTTACAGATTTTGGAAAGAATTTCATTCATAATTCAATCATTTGTATCATTCAAATTAGTAAAATGATGACACCAGTAATTATGTGCATATAATACCTTAACAACCACCAAAAGACTATACAAACAAATATACTCAAAAGCACTACAGATAATTAAAATAGAGTTCTCAAAAATGGTCAAGTAACTCAGAGAAGATATAAAAAGGAAAATAGAATAAATAGAAAATAAAAATAAAATGACAAATTGTTTGTATACCAATAATTACATTAAATGCAAATGGTCTAGATACACCAATTAAATGACAGAGACTGGTAGAATGAATTTAAAAAAACATTATCCAACTATATGCTGCTGTAAAAAACTCACTTCAAATATAACAATATAGGCAGGTTGACAGTAAAGAGATAGAAAAAGATATGTCATACAAACAATCAAAAGAAAACACGTGTGGCCATACTAATACCAGATAAAGCAGTCTCAAGTAAAAAAGAAAACAACCAAAGATGGAGAGAAACAATGTACAATGATAAAAGGAACACTACACCAAAAGGACATAGGAATCCTAAATATGCATGCACCAAACAACACAGCTGCAAAATATGTGAAGCAAAAACTAAAAGGAGAAATAGATAAATTCACAATTATAGTTGAAGACTTTAATATGCCTTTCTCAATAGTTGATAGAACCACTAGACAAAAAATTAGCAAGAGTACAGCAATACCATCAACCAACATTATCTAATCAATGTTTATAGAATATCCCACCCCACAACAATAAGATACACATGCTTTTCAAATGTTCATGGATCATATATCAAGATAGACCATATCCTGGTCTATAAAACAAACCTCAAAAAAATTAAAACCATATAGAGTGTGTTCTCTAATTACAATGAAGTCAAATTAAAATAACAGAAAGATTACAGAAACTCTTCAAGCCCTTGGTAACAAAACAAAAACCATCTAAATAATCCCTGGGTTTAAAAGGAAGTCTCAAGAGAAATAAAAATGTACATTGAAATAAATGAAAATTCAACACATCAAAAATTGTGGGATACAACTACTGAGTGCCTGGAGGTACTTCTTTTGCCCTCTGCATCCCCTAGCACTTTGCATTGTTCCTTTAACAAATCATAAAACTTTCTGTTTTAAAACCACTCCTTCTATATCTTTCTTCTTCTTTAGACAGTGAGTGGATAATATTTACTTGTTTTTCTATGCCAGCATCTGGCTCAGTGCTCAGGAAAAGTTGTCTGAACAAATAAATGACTGGACAGAGCAAACTACTTAGCTGAATGGAATTGAGGCCAAATCAATTTCTACCTGGCATCAGAAAGTGTTTATGGTAATCCAGTGCAAGATACACAGGCCCTTACACAGGGGTGCCACCGCACAGGCACAATTCTGACCAGCTACCTCGTTTTCTCTCACAGCAGAGCCTCCTGGGATTGATAGCTGTCCAAAGTATCATTTGCCTATAAACAATGACAGTAGAGAAAATTCAACACGCATAATTGCATATCTCTGTACTCCGTAAAAATAATTTGTTTAGTCAATTAAATTAAATTTAGCCCTTTATTTACCTGCCTCAACTACCCAACTTTTCCCACCCCCTTCCTTCATTCCTCTATGAATCGATTCATAGAACCATAAAACCATAGAATTCAGAGGGACCATGAAAGTCATCTAGTACAGCGTTCCATCCAATAACTGAATACACTATAGGGGAGCTGCCAGTTTTTCTCACAATTGACTCAACTGAGAACATTAGTGAGAATCAAAATGTAAGTCATAAGCTCTGAGGAAATGACATAACAGAGTCTGTAAACCCTCTCCTTCTAAAATAAGCATTTCTACTAACCACATAAAAGCAGACCTATTCTTGAAAAAGCTACCAATAGTTAAAGACAAATGTTGGAAACACGTTCCAAAAGGTGAATGTGCTAAAATCACTCAATAGTCTTACATGTTATGAGGGTCTATTCCTAGAAAACTAAAAGGATGATAAAATCCCTAACTATACACTATCTTGACAATATATTTCCAGGATTCTGGAAATAGGTTTAAATCTTGTTCTTTACCCTTGGGATTGCTACTGCAGTCAGCTGTTTGACATGTCCAATATGCTGTGTAGTTACATTTCTTAGCAGGAAAGAGTGAGTGGCTCTTTAGTTTATATACTATATATGTCTCTCTCGAGTTTGATAAATTAGTCTCTTAGCATTTGATCACATCTTGATATACTTGTAGTTCAATTTATGAGCCGTTAAAGGGGATAACCCTTCCTGGAACTCTGGTGACTATACCTGATTAATGCCACCACCTCATAAACTCTCGAGACAGTCAACTAGCTTGCCTTGCCCAAGTCACATCTGACTTTATCCCAGGCTTTTCCATTCAGATGACAACATCCTAAAAAAAGGTCACACTGTCTGTTCTGGTGCTCCTCGATTTACAATGTCCTGATAAACCCATCATAAATTGAAAACATCATAAGCTGATAAAGCATTTAATGCACCTAACCTACCAAACTCAGAACACAATATCCAAAAACACTGGCAACAACAGTGTGCTGTAGATTATCGGGTGTTTATTCTCATGATCAAGTGGCTGTCTGGGAGCCGCAGGTACACTGCTTGGCTTCTGTTAGAAAGATGGAACACAGTCTTCCTGAGGCTACCTTTTTAGTCTTTGGTTGGTGCCTTTAGGAATGCTAAAACTCGCCTCCTTTTCCTGTTCTTTGATACTTGTTCTATCTCTGGGGCTATGCTGAGAAAATGTAAGTTTTGGTTTAGTTAAACCAACCTTAAAAACCAAAAATGGCAAAGTGAAATTAAATAAAATAACCAAGTAGCAACAACAATATTATCTCTGCACTCTTGTGTTTATTTTGTGATAAAGAAGTACAGATGCAGCAACCATCACCCCCATCGAAAACCTCTCCTGAGTGGTAATCCCAGGGAGGAGGAGCCTCCGAGCATCTAAAGCTGCAAGTCAGCTGCAATTACCCTCCCACTCTGAAGTCAGCAGGGCCACGGGGTTAATTTGTCCTCACCGGCCTCATTCAAGGTGCATAAGAACTAGCATTAGTACAGCCTACTTAATAACGTGTGCTATCTGTCAAGATACTGGATTAAGAAGGGAAAGACCAGTGGGACCTGTTTGCCAGCATCCTAAAGTGGGAGTTTTCCTGGTTACACACAGCAACATTAATAGTCGGAAAAACCGACAGGATCAAAAGCTTGACTCTGGATCTGCTGTGAATTCTTAAATGATGTACCCCCAAAGTGGCAGAATCCACATTTCTAACTTAGAAACAGTCTACATCTTACCTTCGCCGTAAGATGTATGTTTGGTCAAGTTACATTTTGTAGAAGTTGATTTTGCATTCATTAGAGAGTGTTTAAACCTTGAGAAGGTTGTGGGTAAGTTTATAGAAAATGTGGATTCCGGAGCTAAAATGTTCTGAGCAGCTGCTTGGAGATGATTGAAAACTTTAGATTCCTCAAGTAAGCGAGTGAGTCTTTTTTACATTTGAAATTATACCCTCCCCCCCACCCCCCTGCAGCTTTTAATTCCTGTTGAGATGCTGAAGTGGTCTGAGTTTAAAACACTAAACAGCACATCTGGGAGGCTAACAGTAGGCTTTTAAGCATTTGTAACTGTGGCTTCTGCAACGATGATAACAGACATAAGATGACCACCAGGGTCTAACAGACTAAACATCTTTCCTAGCTCTTTTCCTCAGCCTGAGTTCCCTGGATTATTCCATGAGACATCTTCCTTCCAACTACCCAGACTGAAAGACTGAGGCTAATTTTTTTTCACTTTCTTCCATTCCCATCTCTTGTTGACTTTGCTTTGAAACATTTTTTGTGTGTTTGTATCTGTCTCCTTTTCTCCACACATACTTACTATCAGTAGTCTACCTTTCCCATGAATCACTGCAAGAGCCTCCAAACTAAAAAACACAACTGTTAGTAGTTGTTATCTCTGGGCTAGAGATTTAGAGGCACTTACACATTTCTGGTTATACATTTATACAGTCTTTGAAACTTTTAACTGGCATGAAGTGCTTTTGTAAACAGAAAAAAAATGTTAATTGTAAAAAGGACATGGGAGAGGGATATTTATTCAAAGAGGCTTCCTTGATGTGAGGTGATGGGACAGGAGTGGGAGAGGAACATTTGAGAACAAGCACATTTCTGTAAGTTTTTCATGTGTAACATAACCTGGAACCAAACTTCAGTTCCTGCAGTGGCTAAAGCAGCACAACTGTCTTCTATAAATAGTTAGAAAAACTTAGTCTGGATTCTTATATAATATCATCTGACAGACAAGATGGAAAAGGCATGTTAATCAGGAATGGACAGGAAGAAAAGGGAGTGAAGGAATGAGGAAGAGAAAGTCCTAAATTACTCTGACACCAATTTGTTCTTAAAAGGACTCCTCACTGTTAGACTGTGTAATAGGAATTATCTTTTTTCCAAGTATAATCATTGAGACTCACTGGTTTACAATCACCAAGGAGACTCAGCATGTTTTCCTGACCCACCTCCCCTCTCACGTATCACAGGTGCTATTTATGGAGCTGCCTGGGTGAGCTGTCTGCCCCAGGGGTCCATCCCCAATGAGGCCCTATGTGCTATGTGACACACTCTCCTAAGGCTGGGTAATTTTCAAGACTAGCCAACTAGTTTTTAAGAAAAAATAATACTAACAGGGCAAGGGAGAGTACAACACAGAAGACTCCTGGGAACAGAGTCTTTCTCACTCCCTATCAGATCCCGGCTGGAAATGTAGCACAGCAGCTTCTCACAGGCCCAAAGCCTGAAGGCTGAGCTTGTTGCTGGGCTACGTGTCAGTCTCCTCTTGGAGCATCTTCCCCGCAATTAGTGCTTATGAGGACTCTGAAATGGAGAACGTTCTAGAAGCCTTTACCAAGCATTCCTTCACTAACGAGTACCTGCCTCAGGAAGAGCACATGGATTATATTTACAGTGAGCAGGGAACTAAGAAAACAAGACAGCTCAACAAATGTCTGTTGAATAAATAGTAGAACATGGTGGTCGAAAGCATAAGCTCTGGAGGCAGCCTCACTGGGATTCAAATCCTACTTAGCTGTGTGACCCTTGCAAAGTTGGAGCTCTCTAAGTAAGAACCGGGTGTCTAGTCTAGACTCTAATAACTGAATGTGCTTGGTCAAGTTTTACTTCTCCAAGTCTCAGTTTCCTCATCCATAAAGTGGGATAATTATACCTGCCGTGTCTACCTTACTGGGTTGTCAGTAGGATCAAATGAGATAATGTCATAAAAGCCCTTTGTAAATTAGAATATACTATACAAATGCAAGCTATTATTATAGTTAATTCTAGTGATTACCGAATAATAAACTAGTATAACCAACAATCGCATTGTCACCAACCTGAATCTTACAGAGCAATTTCCCAATTCTACCCACTCTCCCTTCTAGGCCCTTCCACCTACCTCCTCTCAAGACTCTGGAATATTAAACAGACTACTTTTACTAGACAAGAGAAAGAGAGTGATAATTTTCCTAATTAACTTTCTCAATCAGAGCCTTATGAGCTTGTATCCAAAAGAAAAGGGGCCTGCATAGCAGTGTGTACTGTTTGCTTTAGGCCAGTGTGGGGACAGAGCCAGGAGTGCAGTTTCCAGGCTCTCGGCCTCATGTGGAGAGGTGCTGACTTAGGTAGTAAATGGCCATCAACTGTGATTGGATGGCCACCTGCTGTGGCTAGTTGGCCGTCAGCTGTAACCAGCGAGCCATTGGCCACTAATATAACTACCATGGCTACGCTAGGAAAATGGGGGCTAGCAAGAAGATGGTGGCTGGGCCAGCAAGAGCGGATTGCAGTTAGCAAGTGGGGTTGGTTGGCAGAGAAGAGAACGGCAGCTTGCAGGTCATGTGGCTCTTGCTTCCTGTGTCTCCAACCCAGCCTCCAGCGAAAATATAGTGGTATGACTCCCCTATCTATGGCTCTGTGGGTGTTCCTTTTTGGCCTCACCATATCCTGCGTTCCTATGTGGGGAGTGGGACCAGAGACTGCGCATGACATCCCGGCATGACACCAGCATTTTGGTTTTGTTTATTTCAATGCTTGTGTCTAAGGTTATTTTCATACAGTCATTTGGGTATATATCAGCAGGCTAGGGTCTAGTCTCCTATTTGCCATAGTTGGCTTGGTGAGCACGCACAACTTACCCTCACACACTCACTTCCTCTCATCTGTAAATTTAGGAGTTAAAGTGTATGACCCATTGGTCCCTTCCAGTGCTAATGGTCTATAATTCATCTAGAATTGGGTTCCCTGACTCCTCTGCCCCCTCCTGATAACTTTCTTCAACTTTTTGGTATTAAGCATGTGTAATTTATGCTGGGATGAGATTAAGAGCCAAGGAAAAAGTCACAAACACAGTAACCACAGGTGGTACCTGCTAAGCTTCTTTCCAAATCCTCTTCCCATCCTCTCTTGTAGTTCTTGTCTGGAGTGAGTTACAAAGACCCCTTTTAAAGAGGTGGAAGGTTGGAGGGAGTTGGGAAGTTGGAGTAGATTTGGAATGAGAAACTGGGTTAGCTCCTCGGCCCCATTTACATTGTCTGTGACTTTGGGCAGGCTAATTAGCTCTGACCTCAGTTGTCTCATCTTTAAAATGTGTCTAACAGGTGCCTTATTTACTTTATAGGCTTGTTGTTAAGAGTAAAGGATAATGTTAAAGTGCTTTGTTATTATTATTTATGATAAAACAAAAGTTGATTCTGGAATCTAAGGGCATAACAGAACACATAGATCCATGCAGACTGAAACCCAAAAATTGAATCACAATTGCCCAGAACCTAGAAAAAAAAAGAATTACTAGCTGCCTACGCATCCTTCTCTTTTCTACAGCAAATTCTTCCCAGGACCTTTGTGCTGAGTTAGTTGTCAAATGTTCCCGCTCTCAGATGATTCAGGTTTACTTTCCTTAAAATGCCTCAGATGTCTAACACATGACTGCCACTGTGTTTAGAAACCTCTGAGAAGAACCATGGAATTTGGAACTACTTCCTGCAACCGAGCTCCATAGGTGCAAGGCACAACTGCCAGCCGCTTCTCATTGCAAATCAGCTCGATCCAATTGCACTGAAAGCAACAGGCCGAACATAGGTCGGCAGCAGGAGTTCACATTGGCTAGGGTAAGCCAGCTCACACATTTGAAGAGGACGAGCTAGGACAAGCAACAGTCACCACTTAGTCTAATTATCCTTAATGGATTAGGGCTGCCTCCCTAGAGAAAGGGAAGATCATCAAAATTCTGTAAACAGTTTTCCTCTTTGCACTCCACACTCTATCCCTTGGGTGATTTCATCCATTCCTACCCTTTCCTGATGACTTCTAACTCTCCATTTTCAACGTAGATGTTTTACCTGAGGTTTAAGCTACCATCTATTTACTGCTCATCTCACTTGGGTATCCCATGGGCTCCTCAAACTCAACAGGTCCTAGGTGGAAGTCCTCACCCGTGCATCTACAACCAGCTTCCTCTCCAGTGAATCCTATCTTAAAGACACCCTATCCACCCAACTGTCTAAAATTCCAGAACAAAATGAAGGTCCTTGACACTTCCTTCCCACCGACAATCTATCATCAAACCCCAGCAGTTCTACTTTCTAAATATCTCTGGAATCCATCTTCTCACCGTTCCTGCTGCCACTCGCCTAATTCAGGCTGTGATTATCTTTTGCCTGAATTACTGCAAGAGCCTCCCAACTGGTTTTCTTACTTCTATTCCTGCCCCCTTCTAATCCATATCCTACAATAGGGATGTTCTGAAGTCTGCAAGTCTGAACATGCTACTTGTTTCCTTGCTTAAATGTTTAAGTAGCTTTCCGGTGCTCAGAGAAGAAAACCCAAGCTCGTTGACACTGTCTTCCAAGCCCTGTGTGATCTGGCCTCACCTCTCACCCCTCCCTCCCTTTCATCCCAGGTTCTGGTCCAGTGGCTTTCACCCCTGGCTTCACATTAAAATCACCTGGGAAGCTTTTAAAACATACCCAAGGCTGGGCTCTATCCCAGACCAATTAAATCAGAACGTCAGGCAGGGGAGCCCCATCTGATTGTTCCTCGGTCCCTGTGGAGTGTCATGCCCTCTTTCATCCTAGGCCTTTGCACATGCTCTTGGCTTTGCCTGAAATGCTTTCCTTTAACCTTTCCTCCCCTTCTGCCACCTGGCTAACTCGTTCATCCTTCAAGCCTCACCTGAGGCATCACATTCTCCTATAAGAAGCCCTCTCCCAGCCTGTTGCTTCAGGGCTGGGTTAGGTGCCCTCTCCCATGTGTTTGGAGATTGATCACCCTGTACTTTCCCTCTGGCAGTAGCACCTATCACAAGGTCTCATCTTCACCTGTGCACTCTGATGTTGAGCTCTAGGAGAGCAGGAACAAGGCCTGCCTTGCTCAGCCTTGTATCTCTAGCTTCTAGTACAGTGTCTGGCACAGTAACATTAAAAAGTTACGCTGGTTACTCTAGACTTTATCCATCCCTCATAGCAGTGGGGACTCTAGTTATAGCCATTTCTGAGTTCCTTTGTGCCATCACTCATAAATTCTTCCAACAAATATTTGAGAATCTGGTATGTAATTGGTATGAATCATCCTGAAATCAATTGAACTTTTTCAAATGAAAAAGTCCCCACCACTGGGGCCTGCAACGTATCTGAGGAGAGTTAAGAAAAGGGTCTCAGAATTACAGTTTGCGTGGATCACAGAACCATAGTTAGAGGACCTAGACAGCTTCCTCTGTTTGCACTCACTCCACCCTTCTTCCACACAGGGAACCAGGCCAAGGCTTACTCATGATCCTTTCCAGGGATTGCTTCTCCGGATGCCTGAGACCTTGAACGAGAAAGACTAAAAAATTGAAGGCATTATAGTAAACCCTGAGCTGGTGACTCCAAAGGGTATAAACTGCCTTCTTAAGTATCTACTAAGTGAAAACATAGGTGGACCTCTGTCCAACCGACCCAGCTCAGGGGGCCTTTGACCCTTGCCTGCAATAGCGCTAGAGGCCCACCTGTGGACAGCAGACAGCCAGAGTCCGAAGCCTAGTGTGCACGGAGAGCTCAGGGAGCCTGGAAAGCTCTTAGTTCTCCAACTAGCACTGAGCTGGTTCTATCCAGTTAGAACTCTGTACTGTCTCCAAGAAGACCTGACAAGATTCCAACTTCACCTCATATAAATGAACAAAGAAGAGTAAAACTAACCAAATGGGAGGGAAAAGGAAGGGAGAGAAGAAAGGGCAGGAGGCTGAGGCAAAGAAGAAACTTTAATTACCATTTTAATAGTAATGACACTGGCCAGCATTGCTTGAGCACTTGTAAAGCGCCAGGCGTGGTGCTGAGCTCATTTAATCCTCACACACACACAAAAACCTTCAAATCCTTGTCACTGGTACGACAGCAACCCTGTGTTCTTAGCCATGATGCCAAAAATCTGTGTGGAGAGTCACGTTGAAAGGAAGCTAATGGGCTTGGGGGATTTGGGAAGGGCTGAGACATTGGATTGCCTACTTTAGTGGAAGTAGGAATAAAGGAGGCTTGGAAGAAATGGGGGTTTGAAGAGAAAAGAGTGGTTCCAAGCTGGAGATGTTTGAGTGGGAGCCCCAGAGTATAATGATAACGGCCAGGATATGGCTCTGCTGGTATCTGGGTAGCATGGAGGGCAGGTGACGAGGAATTAGGTTCCATCAAAGTAGATGATCAAGTCATCCAAATGGCAGTGGGGGGAAGACTAGGGAGAGATTAGCTTCTACAAACAGATACTGAGCTCCGATATGTGCCAGACAAGATTTTAGACTCTGGGGATCCAGTGGTGAACTGGACAGCTCAGTCTTTGTGACCAGGGAGCATACGTTCCTGTAGGAGTGACAAACAACAGCAATCAATGGCCAAGGACAGAAGAAGAATAACAGAGAGTGATAAATGCTGACAAGTGACGAAGAGGCTACTTCAGAATGGGTGGTTTATGAAGGTCTGCTGGAGACGGTGACATGTGAGTGGGACGTGAAAGACAAAGAGTCAGCCATGCGAAAATCGGGGAAGAGCATTTTAAACACAGAGAATAGCTGGTGCAAAGGCCTTCAGTGGGGACAAAGCTGGAAGAAGAGGGACAAGTCCAGGGCAGCTGGAACATAATGAACAGCCAGAGGGTAGTGTGGAATGAGGCCTGAGAGGTACACAGGGGCTGGCTCATATGAGACATTATCGTCCACAGTTTGCTGTTTGGATTTTAATCTAGGGACAGTGGGAAGCTCTGAAGCGTTTTAATTCGTGTGTGTGTGTGTGTGTGTGTGTGTGCGTTTATTCAAGTTATCTTAACTGGAGAGCAGCCATGGATTAGAGAAGGGAAAACAGGGCCCCCAACAGAAATAAACCATCATTCACAAGAGGTTGTTGGGCTTGGTTTTGTTTTGTTTTCTCAGACCTTGAAGTAGAATTCATTTCTAAGGGTCAACTCCCAAGGTCAAAAGTAATCTGAGGAGTGTCTGCTCCCTGTGGTTGTTTGTGAGGAAGTAAAAGAGAGGCTCAGACCAAACCTCTTATTATGGAGGAGAGGGTGTGTGTGTGTGTTTTTCCTTTCCACTGAAAAACAGACGAGGAGAAGGGTATTTGTTTGACTCTCTCCCTGCACAGGAAGTGCCTTCCACTGTCCCACCTCCAAGGTACCTGAAACTCCTTTCCCAATATATTAATCCTTCCAACAGTTTCACAAATTAAGCTCTGCCTAATGTCCTAAGCTGATTTCCCCCGGGCTCTGGCTTGAGGAGTTCCCTTTCCTGTGGTAGGAACCAGCACTGAGTTTGTTTTCCTTTCTTGCCCCGACCACTAGGGCAATGGACGTGGGAACCACTTCCCTGTCTCCACACTGGCCCCTCCTCATCCTTCAGATTGTCCCTCTGTGGCCTCTGTTCGTCTTGTTCCTCTGGTGGTCCAGAATCCTCATTGTCACCAGATTTCATGTGGATAGCATGCTGGGGTGAGGGAGGGGGTGACCTGGCTGAGGGCCCACAGAGATAGCTTTGCATCTGACAGCCACTGTCCTAACTTCCCAAGCCCAAAGCTGTGGGGAGGCTGTGCATGGTCCCAACCTGGGTTCCATAAGTAGCCTACCATGAGGTTACCAGCAGAATCCCTGTGAATGTTGGTGATTCAGAGCAGGGAGACCACTTTTTCTTATTCCTT